>NC_067416.1:54621497-55221497 GCF_009764475.1 Pristis pectinata
ATGGTGCCGAACAATCCAACAGAAATGTTGAAGGAAGTAATTTGCAGCAGAGAATAATTGGCCGGGCTCTGACGAAAACACAGACGAGAAGTAAAATTTTTAATTCATTGAAGATCAGGAATAAACCCAGAAATATTTTCGTTCGTTCTGAGATTCCATTAATCTATCACATGGGTTTGAATTCATAAAACCCTGCGTATCTATTTCTTTAAAGTTTGTGACATTGCTATGTACATACGGAGTGCCGCTGATACCAAACCGTATTTTAGTAAAGTATTGAATGTAAAACAGTTTCGAAATGTACTTAACGTTTTAGGAATAACATTGACTGAAACCAACATGGAATATATCTTTGTTTATTTTTCTTATGGGGAAGAGAACATTCTGAATACAAAAATTCCGTACAGGCTTCAGGGGGAATTGCATTTCCTTCTTATTTCTGTCCTGTGTTGTTGAAGAAATACCTATTATATTTTTGTCATCACTGATCGAATCTGGGTTTGGGGCTGGTAAATTCAGTGTTTATTCAGATCAGCTCATCAGTGTTTTCCATCTGTTTTAGGATAAAAGTAACCGATCAATGAAGGCAAGCCGATTAGTCTCAACTGAGAACAAACTTTATTTAAGGGCATTGACAGTTAATACAAAGCATACTGCATTCACAGTGAGATGTTTTTTGTAGATTTGTTGAAATAAATTTTATGTGACTTATCCTCAACACACTTAAATGAGCAAGTCATTTGTGAAGATTCTGAATATGAAAACACGGGGACATTTCTGAATGTACCGAAATGAATGTCCACTTGGAGGAACCTGTAACACATGAGAACTCAAGGCGGACAAACATGACCAGAGGAAAGGCAGTGGCGTGAAAGGCGTTATTAGGGACGGGATATATAAGTATTTGGATACACAGGGCCTGATTATGGATAGTCAATATGGTTTTGCAGGTGGTTGTTCATGAATAACCAATCTTATAAAGTTTTTCGAGGAGGTTTCAGGTAGAGCGAATCGTAAAGAGAGTTTTTGGCACATTGCCCTTCATAAATCATGGCATTAAATACAGGAGTTGGGATGTTATGTTCAACCTGAAGAGGACTTTAGTGAGGCCGAATTTGGGGTGTTATGTGAAATTCTGTTCACCTATCTGCAGGAAAATTATCAACAAGCTTGAAGGAGTGCCGAGAAAACTTACATGGATGTTGCTGGGGCTTGAGGACCTGAGTTATAGGGAAAGGTTGAGTAGGTTCGGGCTTTATTGCTTGGATCGCAGGAGAATGAGGGGAGATTTTATGGAGGTGTATAAAATTATGAGTATATAGACTGGGTGAATACATGAAGGTTTTTTTAACCAAAGGCTGGGTAAGACTAGAACTAATGGACATAAGTTTCCAGCGAAAGGTGAATACAAGGGGAATATGAGGGGGAAATTCTTTACACAGCGGGTGATGCAGGAGTTGCAAGTGTAAGTGGTAGAAGCGGGTTCAACAGTAATATATAAAGGAATTTGGACAGGTATATGGTTCGGGGAGGCTTGGAGGGATATAGTCCAGCTGGGGGATGGGATTAGGCGGAAGATCAGGTCGGCATGGACTAGATGGACCGAAGGGCCTGTTTCGTTGCTATCGTACTCCATGACTCTTTGACCCCAATTCCATCTGTTTATTTTCTATTTCCCCACCATTCGAAGAAACTCATTTGTCCTACCGTGTCCATGCTGGCCCTCAGGGAAACCTCATTCACACCACACCCATTTAATCAAGTATTCTTGACTTTCCAATCAATTCTTCCCTGATGTTCCTACCGCACACACTAACTTTATGAAACTTAAGAGTGGCCAACTAACAAAACAGCACATCTTTGGAACCCGACGTAGCACAAAGTGAGTGCTCAAAATCCTCCCAGACAGTGCCAAAGATTAGGGTCAAACTAGTATCGCTGGAGCGGTGAGACAGAATAGTAACTGTTCTGCTAGTTATTATGCTCTGCTTTATCTCCATTTATATTTCAACAACCATTGTATGTGTACATGTCAAAATGGTCTTTTTTTCTGTATATGTGACACAGAACTTGGCCTTTATGAAGATAACACAGCTCTTTGTAATCCAACGCATTGGGTTATTCTTTTTCACTGCATAAAGTAACCATGATTTCTGCGTGCATTACATCAATATGTGGTCTCAGTGCACATCACCCAATACAATGTTGTCATGTAATACCAGGCCCAACGCTGCAATTGTTACACAAGACACAGTTTCATTTACTCATAGTTTTCTTTTACTTCAGAGATTGCACTGCGAGTTTTCATTGTCTATACAGCATAGGTTCTGCATCTGGTTACGTAACATCAGGCAGTATTTTAGCTTCTATTGTATTGGACCTGTCTCTCAATAGATCAGCCAATTACCTGGAACTCTCTGCGCATATCAGGACTCCTCTCTCTCTCTCTCTTTCTCCCTCTCTCTCTCTCTCTCTCTCTCTCTCTATTTTTCTCTCTTTCTCTCTCCCTCTCCTTCGCTCTTTCATACCAGCATATATCTCGTTTTATATTGCACTAGGCTTTTTGACTCTATACTTGTTTGCGCTACATCTCTGCATATACTAAATAACGCCCAGTCACTGATTGCATCATGTAAATCCAGGTACCTGTTCAGAATCACCCTGATGCAGTCACTGTGCGCATTTCTCTTCATCATCTGGAATCTATGTTATACGGAACATTGTGCTTGTCTGTAGCATCTTATTTATTCCATTTTATGCTGTACTGCCTCATGTCTCTGTTTGTATTAACGTGTATTCGGAGTCATAAAGTCAGAGTATTCTGCAGCACGAAAGAGGCCCTTAATCCGAAACCAACCACGCCGAACGTGGTCTGTCTACACTAATCAATTTTCCTTCATTTGACCCGTTTCCCTCAACTCGATTCCTATCCAAGTACCTGTCCAAATGCTTTTTTGGACTCTGTAATATTATCTATCTCTATAACTTCCTCTGGCAGCTTGTTCCAAATACCCACCACCCTCTGTGTGAAAAACGTGTCCATGAGATGTCCTTTAAATCTCTCGACTCTCACATTAACCATATGCTCTATAATTTTAGATTCCCCCGCCCCAGGTTAGAGACTCTGGAGATCTGGCCGATCTTTGTCTCTCATAATTTTATGAACTTTGGTTGGGCAACACTCGGTCGGCAACGCTCCAGGTAGAATCGATGCGCCCTATGGAAGCCCTGTTGATAAATTCAGCCATTCATTTCAGGCAGCATCAGAATGAATCCGTTCTTCACTCTGTGGAATGCTTGTGGTGTGGCGAATCAGATAAGTTCATAATACATTAGGTTCGGCATGACCAATGTTTTGTACATCTGTTACATCCCATCGCAGCTCTCATACACATGGCTTGGCCTTTGAGGGCAACAATGTCGAATGACGTTATCACTATACTATCCACCTCTGTCTCCCCCTTTCAAGGCGCTATTAACTTACTTCCAAGGTCCATCTGTAGTTCAAAACCCCTGAGTTCCCTGCCATTTACAGCGAACATGCTGTTATCACTTGACATCCCATAAGGTATTACCGCACATTTGTCTGGATTGAGTGCATCTTCACAGTCTGCTAAAGTTCTCCATCAGTCTTCTTTCATGACCTTCTTCTCCATTTACCACTCCGTCAACAAACTTCCTAATTACATGAATTCTCATCCAAATTACTGATATGCCGAAAAAGAACGATGCTTGAAGCACCGACCTCTATGGTACACCGCTAGTTATGGACAAAGTCAGAAAAATACCCCCTGCTTACTTCGCCCTGCCTCCTGTGACCAAGTCAGCTTTGTATCCAGTTCGCTATCACACTTTGTATCTCATGTGTCCTCACTCTCTGGACCAGGCTACCGCGCGAGATTTTGTCAAAATTCCTGCAGAGGTCCATGCAATCCAAGTTTACCGCCCTACCTTTCGTATACACCTCCTCAAAGCATCTGAATCAAATTTGTGAGACAATTGCCCTGCATTAAACCATTTTGACGTTTCCTGATGAATACTCTCCTTTCCAAGTGATCATAAGCCCTGTCCCTTTGACTGCTTCCAATAATTTGCCTATTTTTGATGTAAGGCTCACCGGAATGTCCTTTAGAGACTTGCCCCCATTTCCCTTCGTTGTATAAGAGGGCAGAATCAGCCAGTATTCAGATAACTCACCCGTTGCTAACAAAAATGCAAAAATCTCGCTTAGAGAAGCAGAAATCTCCCGCCCTATATTCCATCGCATCCTTGGATAGATCCCGTCGACATTGGGAATTCATTCTCCCTCTGAGCACAAAAGCATGACACAGAACATCAGTCTATTCATCCCTTAACTCCCAATCTCGACCCCTTTCTGCCTGGTGAATTCAATTTGATCCAACTGATTACATTTGATACCAAATAAAGATTTCCCTTGTCGTCTCCGAGGGGGCAGACTCCTTCCTGATCTACCGTCTTGCCGTTCATGGACGTAAAACCTTTTGGCCTGGAAACAACATGTCGTTGAGCCTTACATCAATAGTTGGTGACAATGTTTGTCAAAGCCATTTCATGTTCCCTTTATTACCTCCTACTTTACTTTTTCCCATCTCCTATATCTTCTTTAAACCTCAAAAGTTCCAGTGAATACCAAATGTCAAATTCAGCATTTTGCTTCCCATTTTTTTTCTGAAGGAACTTTCTTTATTTTGCAAATCAATGTTCCCTAATCTTACCATATTTGCTTTTTTTTTATCGGGACATGAAGACTCTGATCTCTCACTATCCCACCTTTAAATGGCTCCACCCTGTCGGATGTTGTTTTCACCATTGGAGCTGCTACCAATCTACCTTAGCCAAGTCTTAAGTTAAACATTTGACATCAGTCCTTCCTCATTCCACACTTTAATTCTTGGAGCAATCTTACCTTTTGCATGACGACCACGAAACTTACCGAACAACCGTCGCAATTTCAAAGGGGTTCCGCCGCAGCTTTTTCCACCATTCCCAAGGTGAATGTTGAGTACATCCTTTTCCCGAGGCTAATTATCTACATACGACTTTTAAATTATCTTAAATGTACCACTTACAACAAACTCATGAAAGTACTGCTTTAAAAATACCCCTTTAATGCATTGTTTTAAAATTTATCTTCAATGAAATTGTGGCACTTAACACCGCAACGGGCATATATCTATATTTATTGAACTATAATCTAACTCTGTTACACAGGGATCTGCACCTTTAATAAAACCTTGTTTTTCAATCTTCTCTCACAGCTCGACCCTGTTTATATTAGACACTTTATGTCACATGGGGCCTGCACTCTCATTTTATAACACAAACAGAAGTGCATATATCCATATCACAGAGGGCCGTAGATCTTTTAGAATTATAGCTCACATTTAGATAAATAGCCACAAATCTCCAGTTGTGTCCTGCGTGATGAAAAGAAAATCAATGGCGTCAATCCCTCCGGCGCAGCTTCAGATTAAAGTGATATGATTGGAAATAAACTTCTTCAGTAAAGTAAAACCTTGAATCACATCAGTTATTTGGGGAATAAATCATGGAAACAGGAGTGTAAGTGATCCCAAATAAATATTGATCTCTCTTCACATCCAAATTAAAAGATGCAAATACTGCGCGCTATTAGGAACTCTATCAATGGAGAAATATGTATTTGGCAAACAGGTCCACTGGGTAAGATGACCTGAACAAGAGGGTCTGAAGCAAATGGCTGCAGAGACAGATAATGCATGGATTAGAATCTCTGATAAAGTGTATTCATTGTGTAAAGATTACAGAGAAGTGTAAAACTGCAAAGATCACATTACAGGAAAATTGAGGGAGGCAGAATGCAGGAAAGAATAAGTCAGTTTGCCGAGCATCTGTCATGGAAAACGTACTTGACTACATGACCATAAGGACATTTAGAAATTCAGAAGTAAATCAACCACAGTCCGCATGGTTTTCTGAATGGGAAACGGTGCTTGACGCATTTGACGGAATTCTCTGAAGATGTTTCAAATAGTGCAGATAAAGGTGCTTTCTGACCTCTATTTGGATTTCAGAAGAGTCCGATAAGATTGGATTTAAGGGGTTCCCCGCACAAAACCATTGAGTACGCATTTGTTGGTAATATATTGGTATGAATTGGGGCTTGGCTAAAATATGGAAATACGTTGGTTTTTCTGATTAGAAATCAGTATCTCCTCCGGAGGCACCAAGACCAGTGTTGATATCTCATCTAATCGGTACTGCAGCCAGGTTTGCGAATTAATTACCCAAAAATATGTGCGGTGGAAGATTATGAGGAGGACGGAAAGAGACCGCATCCAGAAACAGTGCTGATCCCCACATGTGAGGTATGGTGTTCCTGTATTGGTGGCACTGCAGAGGTCCACCAATAAGCTGATTCAAATACATTCAATTCTGAGCGGATTGAATGGGTAGATGTTGAGAGGAAGACTCCTCCGGTGATCGTCCAACATGACGGGCATATTTTCAAAATAAGGGGCCACAACTGAAGACGGAGGCGAGGACGAAGTTCTTTTGGAGAGTTATGACATTTCCGAATTTTCTACTCCGGTGAACTATGGAGTTGGAAGCGTTCGATAAATTCTACCTGGAGACTAACAGAGTTTGGAATCACAAGGGAGGCAAGAAGTACGTGGAGTGAGACGGGAGTTGGTGATCAGTCCAGTAAAGGAAAGAGCGTGATACTATCGAAGAGCGGAGCGGGTCTGAGGTGTGGACTGACCTTATGTAAAGTTTATGTTGTTTTTGTTCCCTTTTCCAGATCAGGTAAACTCTTGGCAGATGTGAGGCCAGTCAAACTCTCATTGCCTTCAGCAAGACAGTGAAAGGAGCTAAAGTTAAGTCAGAGCAGATTGTCTTTCTCTCTTCCCGTCTTAAAATCTCTCTATTCGTTTGATTCTGTTCGGCTGTATGCGGGGGCTTGCCCAAATACCATACTAAATACGAATCCATGAAAAGAGTATTCCAGAAGACCATAAGATATAAAAGCAGAATCAGGCCATTAGGCCCATAGAGTCTACTCCGCTTTTCAATCGTGGCTGATTTCGTCAACTCCCTTATGCCCACAATCCTCAGCCCCTTGGCCACTCAAAAACCTATCAATATCTCCCTTAAATACACCTAATGACTTTGCCTCCACAGCCTTCTGTGGCAACAAGTGCCACAGTATTATGAATGAAATAATGTTTCAAGAAACGGCTCCGCAAAAGTGTGTCGGAGTAAGCTGTGCGGCCATCTGAGCCTGTCCTTCTTTGGTACTTTATCATGGATGATCGTCCAAATTCCATGGCCTTTTCCTTCAAGTATCCCTCAACCCAACACGAACTATATCTGACAGCTTTATGGACATAATTATCGTTTTGACATTTGATGTAGTTCCCGTTCCCACGCAGTACATCCAGTCCGCAGTGTCCATGTATTCACACTGTCAGAATAGCAGCATAAATTGTTAATCAGAATGATCCATCTGATAACCAATAGCGGCATGCATCGACGGTATGACAGATGTGTTGCTGGGCAGTTTTTTGGCGTCGCTTGGTCGCAACCACCAACGCTGACTTTCTCTCTGTGCGAAGCAGGCAGGAATCAGTTCATTAATCTCGCTGCACAGGTGCTTCCGTTCAGTTACATAGTGAGCTCCTGCCGGCGGCGGACTGTGAAATGTTGGACTCCGCCACAGAACATGGGGGAGAGTCGGACTGCGTGAAAAATAGAATAAAATGAAATTCAAAATCATGAAATATGTTGATGAAAGGAATGAATGACCTGATAATAAACGTATCAAGCCATACGTAGAATTAGCAGAGGGGATTGAATCTGCACGGTCATGCATGAATATATTGAACGACGGAGCTGGTTCCAAGGTTCTATTGGCGAATCCCGCAGTGTTTCTTATGTTCCTTATCCTTATTCATATCAGTAAAACTCTCTGTAGAGATAAAACTGCTCAAACTCACACTGCTTTCTTCAAGACTTCAGTGGGACATAATATTAAATAAGGGTGAAATGTTATTTCACGTATTACTATCTCATGCTTTCCTTGATCGTTTATTATTGTATTGTACTGTACATTATATGATCAATTGCCTGGCTTTTTAATGTGCTTCTTTGAAAATTATATTGTGAAAGAAGTGTTGATGAATGGCATGTTTAATTTTTACACATCAGCTCTCAGTCGACATTTCTCCTTCAAGTTATATGGCCGAAGTCCAACTGTCAGTTCAAAATGTAACTGAAAGGAAACACCTGTGGAATCCCTGCCCAGAAATTAATGAGGCGTTTCCATTTTGCTTCTCAGAGAGAGAAAGTCAACGATGGTGAATGGGACATTACTGGACAGAAATCTGCCGATCAACATATCACTCACAAGGCCAGCAAACGTTCCAATTGTTCGCATGGTGCATCATTCCGATTGAATTGGAAATTGCATGCATTCTGAGAGAGTGGATACTCGTCGCAGGGATTGATTGGGATTCGTTGTCATTGTTACAATGAATATCATAAACTCCGAGATTTTACATTGAATCCAAGCATGGGGATAATCATAAACAAACGTCACTGGGAGCTCAAACACTAGCAATGATTGAGTTTAGCACACCATACATTTAAGGCTATTTCCCATACAGCAAATGCCAGAGGAGACAACAATCGGCACACCGCCACTCACTGACCATTTCCTCAAGGAGTGAACTCCTCTGTTTGAAAGTCAATGTGTGAATTAAATTTGCTATATGCGAAAATATGATCTGGGATCTGGAGACCATGTTTCTCAGCCAGAGGACAGATGAATTTTACTTACAAAGCAGTGCTGGGTTCAGAGTTTCCCCATGTGACCTCCTTAACCAGTCACCTCTCCGCAGTCCATGGCTACTGAGATTGAACAGGAATGCTCCCTTCGGACACGCTCTGCCTTGCAGATGTGCGTGGAACGTATCGGTGTTAATGATTTCATTGCATTCAGCAAATGTAAATTAAGTCGAGTTCTCAGTTTTCGGTAGCTCAGTTAATTGCACTATATTAAAAGAGTCAACTTATTTGTCGCCGATAAAAGTTGTTGAAAAATAACCGTGCAATCCCAACTGAGGTTTACCAATATTTCTGTGCCGGTCACTCCCATGGCAGTGGCAGCACTGGTGAGACTACACGTGATCGTCATAAACACTGGCCCTTGAAGATACTCGCGAGGCAGTAGATTCATTGAGTAGATACGCTACAAGTTTCCGACAACACTGTCCCATCAATTACGCCTCAGAAGGGCCGTGTTGATTAGATACGGAGCCGAGCTTTAAATATTCCCGGGTAGGGGCAGAACACATTCTGTTCAGAGTGAGATTCAAACAAATGTATTTTAGATGTCCACATGAGATGATGCGGGATAGATACAGAAACCTCTTCCTTCCACAATATCTCGTCATTCGTTCCCATTAGTCGCCGAAAGAGCTGCCTGAAAGAGACCCCAACAAGCACTCTGAGTGTATTGGAAAATGTGAATCGGGAAGAGCGTAACGTTTCCTCCATACAGTCTCATAAAACGCTCCCCGCGCAATTTCAAAATGTGTCAGATTCAGGATATTTTTGCCCCTGAACTCCGTCAGATTTTCGAATAAGCAGTTCACATGTTCATGCAAAACTCCTGTGGCAGACTCCCATAGCCTCTGCAGAAGTCCTGAGATTCAGGCCGAGAAATCTTTGCATCAACGTTGACATCTAGAATTTGGGTAAAGCACATGACGAGAGTCATAAAAGTTAGGCCGATAAAAGGGGTAATAAAGGAGAAGGATCGAGGGGTACAGGAAAACTGCATGAACCGGGATTCGGTACATGCATATTCCCGGTGAGTACTGGAAATGTTTATCCAATCTGACCATCGATATAAACACCATTTTATTTTCCTATAACTAAAAAATAATATCTGAAACATTAACCATTGCTGCTGGAGATGTTGAAGATTTGCATCTCGCTCTCTGTAATGCTATTTTGCGTAGGTGGGGACAATTTTATTCTGTTTCTGTCTTTCGGTGTTCTAATATTGGATTTATCGTTCTCATATTATTTGCATCAACGCATCTGTCGCGTCCAGCTGTGCCCACGGCAAATAATAAATTAATCAACGTTGGTCCTCATGATCAGTTTTAATTGATCAGAGAGATTATTTTAAGATTATCCGCAGCTGTTGAAAAATAATCTGCGATTTCTTGGACAACGACATCAGATGTTGTTTTATGAAACAGAACAAACTGTGATTTACCTCCAATAGGATAACGATGGACGACTTCAGTACAGAGATTAATGCGAGAGTTCGGGCCAGGCTGCTATTCCACTGGATCCCTTTGCAGAAAGTCCCAACACATTTAAATTTAGCACGTTCTGTCTTGGCCAGAGGAGAGTGGGATAGGCCCATTAATGCCTCGCAGTTTAAACGTTGTATATTTTATAGCAAACCGTTAACATTTGGAAAATAAGGTTTCAAATTCGGTGTTTCCAGACATGGACTTAAGATGTCTTAAAATAGTTTGCAGCTACTGCTGCAGTTTTTGAAATTAGTCCTTAAACAGAATTCAGCAATGCCATAGGCATCGGGTGCACAACAGGCTCTCATGGCAAACGTTTTATTTTAGAGACAACAGTTGTCGAATAACGATGAGCAACCACAGGAAACGACTGACACAAGTGGACATGCCAAATTGGCGCTGGTTTATTACAATGTAAACATCGGAACAATCTAATCTCGGGCCATGTCTTAGTATTACTGCACCAGGCCTAGTTTAACAGGTTACCTCAGTTGATCTGGCCCGTGCTAATATTACAGCTGGTCTTCTCTGAATTATCAATGCAGTATGGCCTGTGGTGATTTACATTCCACCTGCCAGTGCATGTGTCATTACAGAAGTTGACCTGTATCTGTTCATAATACTCGTTTTTTTTTCTATTTGTTTACGTATCTGGGTTAGGCTGCACTTCATATTACACAAGACCTTAATTGAGATATCGCTGCAGCAACCACTGTTTACAATGATAAAACTGTCTCATAATATGCTTCTGGACACCTCGTCCCTCTTTCTATGAACAATACCCGGTCTTTGTTTCTGGTCACATTGCACCGAATCCTGTTCATGTTATTACACCAGTCCGTGCCATGGCCGAGATGCTGTCTTCGTGAATATTAACCCGTCTCAATTTAAGGGGTGCCTCTGTTTGCAAATTTGACTCTTTTTTTCATTTGTATTAACCCAGGAGCTAACTTTATATAAATTACACGAGGTCATGTGTATGTAAAACTAAACTGGACCTTAACTCTGCAAATGTACTGTTATCTCTGATCACACTTACATTGTTATTATTGATTGCTTATTTGTTATCAGATGTTTATTAACCGGTTCACTAAGTATTATGACACTATTTATGCCAGATCAGACCATCTGTCTTTTACTTATGCTCTCCGTTTTAATCATACTGTCTCTTCCCTCATTTTATATATCGTCTCAACCAAGTATCCAGTCTAAGTGCTTGCCAATATAAGAAACTGAGAAAAAGAGAGGGCATCAGGTTAATATTTCATCGGAAATACACCAACACTTTCGGGTATTGTCCAGCAGTACAGGCGCTGAGGCAGCTGATTGGATTCTGCACTCCCAGTCCTGCAAGTGGAAGACAAGATATACCATCATACTGAGACTAACCATTGGATCCATCCATTTCCATCTCCCATTTCCTTCACCTTGCCCAGGCTGTTGACAAGCGACCTCCTCTTTCTATTGCAGTGCTGGTTAATCATTTTATTGAAATCGCGTCATTTGCAATTCTATCATTAGGCCCCGATCATCACCCATGATTGTAATGTACCAATCCATGTTTCACTTTTATTTTTCACCACTGATACCGCCTGTGTTGTCAACACAGGATCCAGGTTTATGTCCAGATTTGTAGTAGAGCATTGCTTAATCAACCTCTGTTTTCGATATTCACTCGGTAGCTGTGGTCTGTGTCTTTATTAGTCTTGGTCCTTAGTTAACTGATTTTTGCTTTGCGCCTTGTCTCTGCCTCAACAGCACTGGACTGGACCTCTGTGGTTGTCGGAAGATGCCATAAGATACCCATTCCAGGTCTTGCCTCTTCTATATTTATTTCAGACCCTGTCGGTCTGGGCGGCACTGGCCATGGCCGCACTTCCCAGTAATGACCTGCCTCTGTACGATATAAACTAGAAACTCTAAAATTGCACAAGGTACTTTTCTTCTTTCTTCAAGACTTGAAGGCTTCACAGACATGGTGTCATAGAATGCAAACAGTTCTGTGTTTGTATTACATTAAGTCAAGTGTCTGTTGATATCAATAAATACTTGGTGTGTCTACGTCATATTAAGCCCCTGTATTTCTTGGTAAATGGGCCGCGTGATGGAAAATGGAGTTTAATTTGGATAAGTGCTTGGTGTTGCATTTTGGAAAGTCACATTAAAGTGGGACATTCACAGTGAACAGTAGAGCCCAATAGAGAGATATAAAACAGAGGGCCCTCGGAGTGGAGTTACATGAAGGCAGGGTGGCGGAGAAAGCTTTGGCACACTGGCCTTCATCAGTCAGGACACTGAGTAAAGAAGCTGGGAGGTTATGTTGTAGTTGTACACGATGCTGATGAGTCCACACTTAGAGTGTTGTGCCCAATTTTGGTCAACTTGCCACAGGAAAGATGTTAGTAAACGAGAAAATGTGCAGAAAAGTATTGCAAGGATGTTGCCAGGAGTCTAGGAACTGAGTTTGCGGGAAAGCTTGCAGAGAATAAGACGTTATTCTTTGGATCGTAGGAGAGCGCAAGGTGATTTTAAAAGGGTGTATAATATCATGAGGGACATAGATAGGGTGAATTTTTTGATTCCCCTTTTCTTTAGAGAATCAAAAAATCGTTGGTATATGTTTAAGGCGAGCAGGGAGAGACTTAATAGGAACCTGATGGGAAAGCTTTTACACAGAGGGTGGTGCGTGTATAGAATGAGCTGCCAGCGAGAGCAGTTGAGGAGGGTACAAGAACAACTTTTAAAAGACAGCTGGACGGGTACATCGATAGGAAATATTCAGAAGGTTATGGGCCAAACTGGGGCAAATGGTTCCAACTTGGATGGGCATCGTGGTCGGTATGGGCCCGTTGGTCCGACGATCCTGTTATCCTGCTGTATGTTTCCATGACGCTGTTACAGGTCTCGTCTTTGTTGATATCAATCCAGCACTTACTCAATTTACAGGCCTTGTACTAGTTTATATTACACAAGGACTGGTTTATATTTATATACAAGGTGACACGTTTTGAAATTTATGTTGATAACCCAAATGTTCTCTTGTGAAACATGCAATGAAACCCGTTCCCTTCTTTAAGTATTCAGAACATCTCAGTGGGTACGCACGAGCGCAGATAAATATCAATGTTCATTGTCCCTTTGTGGCTGATCTAAAACTACACCATTTCAGACAGGTTTTGTGACTTTATTGCTCTTTTTTCAGATTTTGCACACTGGGAACCTCTGTACTGCTGTACGCCGTTGCTGTGGGTTTGATCCCCTTTCACGATGCGCGCATCAGGACCCTGCTGAATCTCAATATTTTTGTACAGCGTGGAAAGCTTCCATTAAAATGTCAGACGAAAGGACACTGCAGCACTCGCCCTCTTGTGTTGGGACTTGTTCGTTGCATGATTTTGGATTTTCAAGAGAACTTCTAGCACTCTCTTTCCAAAGGGTGGGTCTCTGAATTAGCCCTTTGCGCTCGGACCATTTTATACCTCATGCGGTATGTTTGTTCATGGTTAGTATTGGGCCATGTTTTATTGCACAATTCTCTGTAGGTATTGCTTTCCTCTCCTCTGGCAATCACTCGGGATTTAGGGATGCCTTACTTCCATACATGAAGCCAATGTGGGAAATGTACATGCGAATACATTTTCGAAATTGTCGATTGATGTCGAATACTGTATGTTACCCCTACTAGTTCGACATAATTGATTGAACATATTTTTATTAAAATATGCTTTGTTTTTCGGAAGCCTTTCTCTGCCTGGATTAAATGATGCTTGCATCTGTTTATATCACATCGGTTCCATGTGTGTTATGCTGTTCCTTGTCAATGCTGAGAAATGGAAAGTCGCCCTGTTCCCCATATATCATTGGGGATTGTCCCTACACTTTTCTGTATTGTCCAATCTCAGTCTAGCTCATGCAATGCCCTCCAACCTTGTTTATATCAATCTCGCCATGCTTTCTGTACATATTATGCTTCCCGTCTTTGTATTACAGGAGGGCATTTACATGTATAAATCACTGTATGCCTCAATATTATTCACAATATTTTGAATTTTATCAGTGTTTTTTCCCCTTCAGATAATCTTAATACATTTGGCAGAGTCTCTCCATAAATGCTCATGGTCTGTCTTGGTCTCCAATTATACTATTATCGGCGCTGAACCTGTGAATATCACAGTGACTTTCGTTGTTTACCTTATATCACACCTTTTGTCTACTTTTTTGCAAAGTCCCCCAATTATCTACATCACAGTGAATATTGTCTCCAGCTGCATTCCACTTGACACTGCATCGATCCATATTTTACAGCAACCTCTGTCTGTTAAACCCCGACTTTGTATCTCTTAGTACTTGTCCCTTCCTCTGTTCATATTCCATGAAGCTCTGTCCCAACATATACATTTTTTGCAGTGATGCTTATTTATCCTATTCGATAGTGTTTCTGTTTAAATGTCATGAAATCATGTACGAATTTCCATCAATGCTTCTGTAGACATCAGAAGGACGTCCCGGTCCACATAAGAAGAGCATGAGCACTCTCTTTCTCTCTCCATCTACCTATCTCTCTCTCTCTCCCCCTCTCTTTATATATATATATATATATATAGGGAGTGTGTGTGTGTGTGTGTGTGTTTGTGTGTGTGTGTGTGTGTGTGTGTGTGTGTGTGTGTGTGTTTATGTGTATAGATTATACCTCACATGGACCTATGGTTCTCTATATCACAGAAGGCCTTACCGCTCTGTCCATTGTAGTAAACATTGCCTCCCTCTATGTTCGTCAAAGTCATCCAGCTGTTTCTGTGATGTTGGGTCTTGTCTGTGCAAACATTACACCACCCTTTTCCCATGACTTTATTACACCTAGCCCCGTGCTCATTAATATCAAATAAGGCCTTGACTTCGTGCATCTAACATTGGACCATTCCTCACTATATATTTCACATGTTTCTCTGCTAGATTATATCACAAAACGCCTCTTACCTCCTCGTATTATACAGCATACGCACTGTGCTGACATCACAGAAGATCCAGACCCATTTTACTTCAATTAATTTCTTGTTACCCTGTACCAGTTCTTTTTTGTATCTCGGGACCTGTTCTTCACCCGTGCCCAGGAATCCATGCGCACTTCATTGCCCAGGAAACAATGAGCTGGGAAATAAAATGAAATCCTGGAGTTCTGTCCTGGAATGAGAGTGCGGATTACCTGGGAAAATGTCGATCAGAAGAAGGACTGATTGAAATTTCACGCGTGTCAGTCTATTCTGAACGAAACGGTCGCAGGAACAAAGCAAATATCTGTGTCCGGAGCAACTGTTCTGTCTTTTGTCTGCTAATTGTAGAAGCCGCACGGCGGCCCTGAAAGCAAGACACACAATGACCAGATTCACAGAAAACCCAAAATAGATCTTCCCAGTTGCAGATTGTTGTATATTTCTCTTTTAAAGCCGCAGGCTCAAGACGCGACAGTTGAAAATAAATTAAAATAAAAATGTAAATTCTGGAAATCTGAAATGCAAGCATGAAAATCAGGTAACTCTCAGCAGGTCAGCCAACATCTGTGTTAATAGTGTCGGCGTTTCGAATCTGGTTGGTACTGAGTCTTTGTTGCCATCTGTTGGAAGAAACTAAATTTTCACCCGGTAATTTCTGATTCAGTGGACTGTCTCTCCACAACGCCCCCACTCACGTCCTCCGCCCTCAGCCTCGTCCCCTAAATCCCTCAGACGCACGCACACCCCAACATTATTAATGAAGTAATTCAGAAGTGAACTTCATTCTCATACCACAGAAATCTTCGGCGGACTATTATGAGATTGAGGTGACACAGATTCTTCATTTCTCTCTAAAACCTCAATTCTGTTGTCTCTCAGAAATCTCGTTCGCAGCTAATTAAAGACGGTTATTAAATATTTTGTTGTCCAACAGCTCCGTTTCGCTACCACCCTCTGTGCTTGCAGTCACTTGCTCATCGAACAAACGCAGTTTCTTTGCAGTCTTATCTTCGACAGCCACCAGCTCCGCAGGCCGCCAAGCAGCGCTACGTACTTCTCGCTCTTTCACATGAATGACGATCCGCTCAGTTTTGACTCCACTGGACGCTCCGCCCAAATCTCCCGTTTCATACTCTAGCCTCGAGCGTTTTTTCATCCCTATAATTGTAGAGTTGTGATTTCGAATTGCCACATGTGATTGCTTGGCTCAGCAGAGCAGTAGAACCTGGCTCCTAATTACCTGGTCCGACGGAAGGTTATCCGAACTGCAGACCTGGAGATTCAGAACTCATTATGCGGAAATACCTAGGGCAACTGATCGTCATTGTATCACTGCCTGGTAAGGATTTATTCCCGTAAAATGCCAGACTTCGTTGGATGTCTATAACCCTGACATTACTATCATAGAATGACGATGCTTGATTTTAATAAAGTAGAGATAGTGAATGATATTTATTTTTGTCTGTCAGATTTGAGCCTTCAAGACTCAGTGGAACAGTCGTTAGCTGAAATGACCTCTGAAGAGGAAAGTAATATCACCCTGTACTGCACCCTGAAAACAACCAGTTCAAGCTTGTTTGTTTACTGGTACAGGCAGCGCCGTGGCGAAGCTCCAGAGTACCTGCTTCATTTTGTCGGAAAGAACCTAAACAAAAATAGAGACCTCACTGACCGAATTTATTCTACTTTCGAAAAAGAGACTAAACACATGGAGCTAACAATCTACAAGGCAGTGATCTGGGACTCCACTATGTACCTCTGTGCCATGAACACCATAGTACTGCATAAATACGGCGTACCCGATCAAAAACCCACCCTTGTAAATACTACGATCGGACGCCAGAGGGTGAACGCACCCAAGGGAACTGAAAAACATCAAAATGGCGGAAAATTCAGTTGTCTGTTCCCCGAGTATAAAATGTAGCTCAAGTGGGGAAGTGAAAATGGATCGTTGAGAGAGGTCACTGCGAATTTCTGTAACCCAAAGCTGATCCAAACTTTCATCGCAAAGTCACTGCCGATCACAAATTATGCTAAATGGTTCGAAAATCGTGCTGCATTGATTTATTGAAGAGTATTTGATTAAATCAAAATTAGCGTCTGAAAGATACCAACAGTGTTGGATTATTTCCAACGACCTGAATCGTCTGTAGTGACTGAGAGTGTAAATTAATCGGAAGGAGGGTGTGAAGGTGCGATAGTGGTAAATTAGTCGGTGCTCCGATCAGATCATTTTCCACCCACAGTCATGAACGCCGTGAACTAACACCTCAACTGTACCAGTCACCTCCATGTCATTTTTGCACTATGAATATTTCTAATTTCAGCAATTGATTTGTACCCCCACCCCCTGCAGGATTATGCAGAGAATTTAATTGAAATAATGGTCATCCAGATAGTGTGGATTAATTTTCTGAGTACGAGCCTGAGATACATTTACTGATAAATTGACGCGCCAACTAATACCGTCCAGTCATTCATTTCCGACGTTTCGGCTGATAAAGTTAATCAACAGCCCTGCCCGCTCAGTTTCTGTTCCATTTGCAGACATTTTCGTCTTCTTATTTAAAATACTAAGACCTACAATCTCACAAGATCGAACTCAATTTATACTGGGAAAGGTAAAGTGCAAATAGCGCGTTATCTCAGCAGCTCAGCAAGTTAAATTTGACCTTTATGAAGAAAGTTAGAAAGGTTACTGCGATGAGCAGCGTTGGGATCGTGCATTCTCCTTGAAAGTCGCAGCTCTGAAGCATTTGTGCAGATTTGTATGGAGCCTCGAATCAAATTGAGCAGAATATAACATGCCAAGAAATGCTGCTGAGATGTAATTAATTCACAATGCTTAAACCATGAAATTGTCTTATTAGTTTTATGCATGAATTCGCTTCTGTTACGGACTCAGTGAAAGTCCCTTTAAGATAGAGAGTGTGTGTGTATGTGTGTGTGGGGCGTGCTTACGGCAATAGAAGATAAAGGACGTAATGACGTTGTTGAAGAAGTTAGAAGAAGAAGGAGAGAGAGAGAGAAGGGAGAGAGACACCAGCCTGCTAGTTTTCTTTATCGATGGATGAGAAACAATAACTGTGTCTGCCACTGAAATCCATGTATGGAAGTTGGAAGTAATCCGGTGGAGTTCACTTTGTTGCTGACCTGTAGAAGGAAACAGGTATATTTGTGTGGACGACCACGATTCGGATGCTTTTCGGGGTGAGGACGTCACTACCGAGTAAACACTGAAGTGTCGTTTCGGTTCCATCGTGGAACATTTGGATTTCGTATTTACTCTCTCTATGTTTCTCTACGTCTACGTCTTTTCTTCAAACAACGGTGGTTGTTGAAGAAGCCCTTGCTCATGTTTCAACTTATGGCTTGCGGAACTGAACTTTAAGAACCATTCAGGAAATTGGAGTTTGGGACTTTGCCACACACACACGAAGAGTTTAGTTTTGGGGGTTAACGTACAAGGTTTAACATTTTTGAATTCTAACATACTAACATTTTAACTTTTATTTTACGTATTATCATAAGTAGTGATTAATAAAATAGTTTTTAACACTGAATCATGCTCAGTGTGGTTCTTTTGTTGCTGGTTCGTGACACTTCAGAGATGTTGTATGACGCTTCTTTCCATTTTCAGAGTTCATGACACATCGTCTCATTTTGTTCCTGTGTATTCCTTTTGCGACTTGTCTGTCGATTGACTATTTGGTCAGTGGCGAGACGCAGGATTCTAGACCTTGCGGAGTTTGGATCATACATCATTGCTCATCAACTCGTGATTTTAATTTCTCATGTTTCAAGGGCCAAATTTAGTGATAAATGCCTTTCTTTCTTTTCAATCAATATACTTGGTGCTACAATTAAATGTTCTTCAGGGTACTGGAAGTAGATATAAATCCAAAACATCATCCATGGATATTAAAAACAACTAATTGAGTAATTTGGAGATTAGAAAGAAAATATTAGCAACAGTGAATTTTCCCAAATCCCACTAGGCTGTTTGCCGTCCTTTGGGGAAAGGCATCTTTGATACGTGCCTGGTCTGCTCCACAAGGAACACCTGTTTGCTTGACAGGAAACGGATCCGAGAATCTACCTCGTCAGTGTTCCATTGGCGATGGGTCGAAATCGCTGAACTCGGCTGTTGTCTCACATCGTCACTGAAGAGATGATGATCAGAGCATGTGTAAAACGTCAGATCTTCCTCATATGGCTTCTCTCTGTGTACACAAGAGTTTTTCTTTTAATATCTCCGGTTTATGTGTCAGTGTGAAGGGATCTGGAGCTGAATCTTTGACTCTCCGTGACAAGCTATTTTGGATTCCTGTGCATTAATTGCTTGTAAACGGAAGAGGAAAGATTCCTGAGACACATAACGTGAGAACAAACAGATTGATCCTCACACCGTTATTTCAACAATCAACAGGAGTCAGGATTCGCTGTGACCCAGTCTGCGTGTAGTCCGCGTCGTTTCTGCTCAGGGTCTGCGCACACAGTGATAGTCTTCCCGTGTCAGTGTCTGGGCAGCGGCTGGAAGCAGCCGTCAACTGACAGCTGCTGTTCACCAGAAACGGCGATAGTTATTGTACGAAGAGTTATTCGTTTTCCCTCATTGTGGACTCCGCGCAGTAGAACCTGGCTGGGTCAGACAACCGCAAACCATGGATCGTCCATCGATACTCCTTCTCCGACCCCTGCATTACATCACAAAAACGGTCTTTAGCGACATACGCCTGAAGTTCAGAGCCGCGGTTAATGAGTCGCCGGACAGCAAACTCTGGCAGCCCGCCTGGGTACTGGCGGTACTGGAATAAATAATCCACATTACTGGTGAAGGATAAAGTAACGTCCTCCCATTCTGCTCTTTGGTGCGCGGACTCCCGCTGTGTCTCGGAATCGACATCAGTCAGACCTGGTATTGGGGTAAAGAAAGCGAAACATTAATTAATTAACGTTCAAATTAAACTTTGTTGAAGGGACAGCGCACATCCAATGCTCCAGAAAATTGACGGGAATTCGTTGTGGACAACGGAATTGTCTTTACATCAGTCCGACTCAAGCTTTCATGCCCCTTATTTACCTCGCCCAATCAGTTCGTTACCCCATTCTATTCTCGCTCAAACAACAAACGTTTCACTGAAATGAAATCTATTTCCCTCCACTGCTGGATCTGATACCATGTTCCACGATCTCATTGCACTCCCGAAGAAGTTTCGCGGTACACCATAGTGCAAATTTAAAACGGTTTCCCTTCTTCTTGATGATGAATGTCACCCACCAGGCAGTGAGTGCAAAGAACCGCACTTTTACTGTTCCGAACCAGACCAGTTTGTGATTTGCGAGTCATCATTCGCGGGGTGTGGATAGCGCTGGCTTGAGAGGGACAGCATCACATCCGGCAGAAACCCAACTGGAAATCAAGTGCATTTCTCGCTGGATTTGGTGTGATCTACCTTCCGACCCCGGAAGTAACCACGTGATTATTTCAGTTAATTCATGCCATAAGTTGTCCTACAAAAGGGGGAAGGTCCAAAATTGAGACTTATCCTCATAGACGAGAGACGGGGAATATTCAGAAAGAGAGATGCATTTGACTAGAGAACATTGTCGGAGGGATGATTGTTTCCACGTTTACCAGGGCGTGGTCCTCCAGCTAACCCTTCAGCCTGCCTACCGCCATCTGAGTAGAAGAGGAGAACTTAGGTCTCAGTTGATCAGAGACAGATTAAAAATCTGGAAACATTAAGCGGGTCAAGCAGCACCTGCGGAAAAAGAAACAGTGAAAGTTTTAGGTGAAGTGAGACGAGGGTTTTGCTGCCATGTGGTGGACAGGTCTAAATTTTCCCGTTACGTTCACCTCAGTGCCGTCTTCACGTGCTACAACGGCCTTCACGCTCAAAATCGTTCCTGTAATGATTTCAGTGAACAACTAATTTAGTCACAGAAATACCAGATTCTTATATCTCGCAAAGAAAGGCGAATTTTCATGGGCCTGAGGCGGTGGAATGGTTTCCGACATTTTTATTCAAATCAGATCTCAACTATCTGCTAGAAATCTCGTTCAGCTCTGATTGAAGATCGTTAGTAACTCCATTGCTGTGGAGTCGCTCTGGTTCGCCCCACTTTTTCGACTCGCTGTCACTGATTCTGTGAGCAAACCCTTGTCACAGTCTTCTCTTTCACAACCACCAGCTCCACATTCCGCTGCGAGGCGCTGCGCTGTTCCCGCCCTTACACATAAACACCAACCCGCTGAAATTAGTCACTCGTGGCCGTGCAGCCCTCATCTCACGATTACTACTGACATTCTGTGCATATTTCTTGACCTTTATGATTGGAGCCTCGTTACAGACTGTCGCGGCTTGTGATTGGTTGGGTCAAGGTGGCGCTGCAGTAGAGGCGTCCATAATTTTGCATCGACAAACTGCAAACTTACGGAATTGGTGCTAGCATGAAGAATCCCCTCGCGCCGCTCCTCAGCATTATGCAACTTCTCGGTCAGAATTTTCTTCTTAATAAAATAGCAGGCTTCCATTGATCTCTGCAACCACAATGTCACTGTTTGGTGATAATTGGGTGAATTGTGCCAATAATGTTAACTAATCTGTTATTTCGTGTTTTGAAATTGAGCCTCGAAGACTCAGTGGAGCAGTCAGTCACCGAAATGACGTTCGAAGAGAAAAGTAACATCACCCAAAACTGCACCTTGAAAACAAGCTATTCAAATTCATCTGTTTAATGGTAAAGCAGTGCTCCGGGCAGCCTCCACAATACTTGTTCAGGGTAACGGGTACAAAGGCCAGTATCCATAGGAACAATATTTTTAACTCCCGATAAAATAGACAACAGACAGCAAATTTATTTCAAAGAGGTATATAATCGATAACGAATTTCCAGTCATAGCTGTTGACCCACAACTTATAATCATGTTTTAGTTATAAATAGAATATTACTAAAGTAACGTGGAAGAAGTATGTGAAAAGCAAAGACGTGGTCTGGGTATCAATCGGTAGACGCTTTCAGAACATACACACATAAATCGCTACATCTGCGGCATTGCCTTTGTCCTTCGCTGGAACCCAGTCGCGTGTACAATGAACGGGAACAATTTGCACAACAAATTGCTCTTTACGAACTGTCGGTCGTTTCATCCTCGGAGCTCCACGTGAGGCTAAGCAGAGTCACACACCTACACATTGCTCACTGTCTCTGATCCAATTATCGTAAAGGAACTCAGACCAACTCTTCGAAACAGCGTCTTTTGCCAACAGATTTGACGCAATCCACAGTCTGCGCGCCTCAAGATAGAAAAAGCGGAACAACGCAGTTAAGAGTCACCATTCTGAAGCGGGCGTTTCCGGATGGAAAACAACTGAAGTAATGATTTTATTTGGCCAATCGAAGAGCAGCTGAAAACTCCACTTCACGGATACTTCCGCAGCGCTGTCGTTCACTCACTGACTGTCCAACTCCACTCTGCAAGTTTGCTCTGATGAAGAGGGTTCCCCGTTTGCTCATGAACACGTGAATTCTCAGGATATTTTGATCGGTGCAATAGAATCTGTATCCGCTCTGCCTCACGTTGCTAATAATTAAGTCCAGGCGACTTTGCTCAAATAACTCTGGTTCCCTCTTATTTATTTGGGTTGGTCCAATCTCACTTTATCTTATTTTGTGTTTTGATTTCATGTCCATGAATCCCAGAACAAGTGCTGCAGTCTCAGTCTGTCAGCATCGCCCGGAGCGGGTGGTCGGTGCGGATGAACTGCACCTATGACACATCCGCTATTTACTCCATGTATTGGCACAGACAGAACGCCAGGCAGGGCCTGGATGGACACTAAACCGAGCTGTGACGGATGGACAGTTTTAAATTGGATCTTCTCACTGCGGATAGAAACAGCCCCGAGGGGCGCTCTTTGTGATAGAGCCGCACACTGAGAGGAAACGCGGCGGTCCACACACAAAACCTGCCTATTGTTTACACTGCAGCTGTCTATGGCAGTGGGGAGAGGTTTTGTACAGGCCTAACCCTGTTTCGTGTCTCTGTGGGTCTCAGGGCGCTGTAATAAACCGCCGAGTCCCCCAGATGGGTTTCAGACACATACAGAGGGACGGTTCCATTCGAAAGATGGAGGGTGACTGAGAATCTGTCCCCTGCATTCGTCGCCTTCTTCTCGTCGAACTTGCTTTTCTGGATCAGAAACTCCAGGGCTCCACTGTAATATTGACGGTACCAGAACAGGGTCAGATACGTAGCATTCGCTGCTGTATAATTACAGTGTAACAGGACATCATCTCCTTCTCTCCGTGTGGCTGTAGCCGGGGTCTGTGTAATGGAGTCTCCACGACAGTGTCCTACAACAGCCCGGGGTGAGATTATATCAAACAATATCATTACACAGTGTATCTATCACGTAAACTAATCCTGACCCATTGCTATTCCGAGTTTCGGTGCGCTGACCCTTTATATTCAACGTCTGCTACAATTATGAGAGGTAGTATTCTACAGCTGGTGAACTCACCGGTGCAGAGAGCTGCCACTGTGAGCAATGAATAAACAGCGAACATGTTCGCAGAGATCTGATGGCAGATATCAACAGAACCCGCAATTCCGACTTCGTACTGATGCCAAATGGGTTTTCTCTGTCAGGCAGACTGGTGACGTTGAATCAGCTGACTGGTGCTTTACTCTTAAACTCGTACAATCAGATCACAGCTCATTGGTTCGAAGATCCACGACGTGGGAACGGGGGAGGGTTGGGCGATGGTCTTTATATCTCAACAGAAACATTGGAATTAAACGAACGCAAAAATCGTGTAAATACTGGGCATCTGAAGTAAAATCATTAAATTCGATGGCCTCTTTTGAAAATAAACCTGCAACAGTGGTGTGTACCCTTCGGTAGTGGACCACATTGCCCAACACTCCGAGGAAACGAGACGCTTTCTGAAAACCAGAGACATTCATCGCGGATGTAAGGAATGCAATTTCAGAAAATGCAAAGACATGAACAGAGAATAGAGGCATAAGGCAAAAAGATAGGTGTTCATTTTTTATAACGCTCGCATTTGAGGACAAATGTAGACACGTCCAATCATATAGAGACCCAGAATGCATTAATCTAAATATTTTGAACAAGGCTGTTCACCTGATTAAAGAAAGCTCTACATGTGATAAGGAAGGTTAGGAGAAAGATCACCATATTCTTTTTTTCCAAGGATGGCTTGGTTCTCTTTGAGGGAGAGATTAAACAGAGTGGATCTGCACTATCTTGTATTCAGAAAAAAACATGGAGGAAATTTCATTGAAACTTACTCATCCCTTACGGTAAATTGGCAGATGATTTTATTGTTGTCACATGAAATGAGGTATGGTGAAAAGCTTTCTTGCATGTCATTTATACAGATCTTTTCATCACGTCAGTACATCGAAATAGTACAAGGGAAAAGGCAATAACATAATGCACAATACAGCAATTCTTACAGTCTTAGAATGAGGATTGACATGAATAAAACTATTATAATGGAAGGAATAAGCAGATCTCCAGACTGTAGCTTGCAACGAGTTGACATGCTCCGGCGCCATCTTGCATGAACACTGGGCCTTGCAGGTATGGGGCATGACTGGTGGATGGATAGTTCATGTTTACCCCTGGCGGCGTTGTATTCAACGAAGAATCGCCGCTTCACAACAATAAATCGTAATTGAAGACAAAGATGAAAAGACAGTGGATCCAGAGGAGTGCATTCGAATATTTGCAATCCTCCGTTCTGTGTGGTTGCAAAGGCTCAGACGCTGATTGTGCCCAATGCGGAAAATAGTATTTGCTGCGCTCTTCAGGCAATTAATGGATCTGGTGTTACGTCTGGAAAATTGTGTTTTTTTAGATTTAATCTTTAACTAAAAGTCTGTCATCACCCTCAATGAAATTTTGAAGTGGATTCCGTTGTGAAATCAGATCATAGGTCCGAGTTGGGAAGAGAGGTGAGAGTCCTCTACAGGTTTTTGTACGGATGACTGCGCACCTGCTGCAGTGTGGGGCTCAGAGCGCAGTGATACACAGCAGAGTCGGAGACAAGGGTCCCGGAGACTGTCAATGAAACTGTTTTCTTATCCGGGTCAAAATCCGCTGAGAAATGGAAAGGGACATCTGAAGACCGATCCTTCCCGCCCTTCCCGTATCTCTTCAATAAATATATCGGAGCTTCCCCAAAACCCTGCATGTACCAGAAGAGGTAGGGAAAGGCTTGCGATGTGAAGTAGGTGCAGTTCAGTGTTATGGTCTGTCCCTCTTTAACTGTTAACTCAGGCGTATCCTGTGACACTGCATCTTCGCTACTCGCTCCTGCAACAAAGCATTCAGAGTTCAAACAATGCGGGAATGACTGTGGCCCATAGAACACACATTCAACGTTTACACACAAACTCACCAGGCAGCAGCCCTAATAGGATCAGCAATGAACAGAAGGAACGCATAGTTATTGGTGTAAAGTCAGACAGGCAACAGAATATTTACAAAATATTCACCCCCTGGAGTGAAATATTAAAGAGGGAGATCAGGTCAGGGTGGACTTCTGTGATTCGAAGACCTGGGGGAGTCAGTGAAGCAAATGATTAGCTCGTCACTCCAAAATACTACCAACAATGAACCTGTCAGCAGGAACTGCTGGCCAATCACTGCTGACTTTCTCCAACCTCCAAGCGCCGGTTCCTCTGTGGTCAGCGGACTCCAGCAGAAAGATGCCAGCTCTGTGAAAGGTCTTCTCCGGTGAACAGCGGCAACAAGCGTGGTACATTTAGAAACTCTGGGAATCAGGAGTTACAGACACGCAATAAATAAAAATATATAAGATCTGAAAACGCAGGAAAAAAAACGCAGGCAGCATCTGCGGAAGCGAACGAGGGTGAAGATTTAGGTCAAAGTTCCTTTGTCATAAACAGGTAAACTGGTGCAGGATTGCTCTGCACCACATCTCAGATGCTTCAAACGAATGGGATCTCAGACGTTTACGGAGAGCGACTTCTGGTGTCGCTTGGAGACTTGAAGCAGAACGAGGCATAGATACAGAAATTCACTCGAACACTGACAGGTGGCAGTCAGGTAAAGGATGTTAACATATTTGCGATTCAACAGGTCGTAATGGCGGATTCAGAGGGAGTCTTCATTAGCTCGGAGAAGCCCCAGTGAAAACTCTCTCTCATCACCAAGACTGTAGACCTCCACCCTCACCGCTCGTGACGCATGTGGGATTCAATTGTCGTCGATCGCAACCCCACGCAAAGCCCAATAATGTGGAAAAGAACAACAAGGAGGTTATGTCAGAGTTATGCAAAATATCTGCAGGGCGGCGGCCTGAGTATTATGTGCAATTCTCCTCACTACATTACATGGAGATGTTCCTGCACTCGAAGGGAGCAGAGTCGATCATAAGGTTGATGTTCAAATGGCAAAAGTCTCGGGAGAATCAAAGCCTCGACAGCCGTGGGGTGATTTCATTGAAGCAGTGCTGAATGGAAATTTAACGGAAGTTTTAACTCTACAGGCGGCCCAATGGAAGTGAACGGAAAGATCAATTTCACTGACCTCTGGGGTGAAAGGATAGGAGGAAAGGATTAGAAGACTGGGGAAAAAAGTCATGTGCCTGGTTTTCATCTCTACGGATGGCGAGGGACTTTTCAAATTCGGGGGTGACCCCGGAGTCAGGGAGGGGTGCATAGATCCACACAGTGGCCGGAGTTACCAGACAGGAGTTAACTGGTTAACATCAAGATGAGTCTGAGGGCGCAGAAATAATCGGCGGAGACGTTCAGCTGCAACCCTCTGTAAATAAAAGTGCGAAAATTATCTGAGCTTTCGGTGCAGTAGGAAAGCATATGGTTGGAAGTTTTTTTTCTAAGTCAAACGTCTTGCTGAGGCCACCAGAAAAAAGAAAACGTCCTGGTAATTCTGGTCAGAACGGTCGTTTGCTTGCGGGGGGGGGGGGGTGCATTTCGTTCGACAGTTGTCATCAAACATCCTGGTCAATTCACTCATCGGTATCCTCGATGGTCTTGTAGTCAGGGTTTGGCCCTTTCAACTCCACGACCAGGGACCCATTCCCGGCCTGAGATAAATGGGAATTTATGCCGGGATTTCACTGTGGAACCAAAAAGCTTTCCCGGATTAAGCCCCGCCCAACGCTGCAATTTCACGCGACGACTACGACGTCATCCGCCAGCAGCCCATCAATATTTAAACTGGCAGTCCTGTGCAAACTTGTGGGATTTTAAAAAAACAGATATTTCAACAGCCGCCAGTTATGTTTCCCTTTTCACAGGTAGGGCTTGACCTACTGAGAGTGTGCGTGATTCTCTGCTTTTAGTTCGAACTTCCTGAATCGCAGTTACATTTTGCTGTCCAAAGATTATTCTTTGGCTATTTATGCCTGCGCGCTGGATTTGACCATATTCATAACTTATCACAGTTTTGTCTCATATATCAAAATGAAATGAAAAAGAACAAGACTCAATGAAGGTAAACCAAGTAAGGATATATATGTATATAATAAAGCTGCCCGGCCTCTCTTATAATAAAAAAAATGTGAATTCTGCCGTTACCGAGAGAAAGAAAAGTATTCTACTCAAGACAGAGAAGGGTGAGTCACTGAAGAGAACATAGTGGTTACTGTTTGTTAACATTATCAAAATAAGAGGACGATGTAGACAAGAAAATAACGGACGGCGAGAAGAAGTACAATGAAAAGTAACGTTTCTAGATTGCATTCATACACATGTAATCAGAAGGCTTTTTCAGAATCCCTTGAGTATTATTTGTTTATCTTTAGCCTTCAGTTTTACATTGCCAAGGTTACAGTGACCCTGAGGTTCCAGCGCCCGCCTCACCCAGGCGACCTTCTGTCCAACCATCCGGGATCTGCCCCGGAATTCAATGCCATTCCGCTTTGACCTAACAGAATATAGCTGATGTCTCATAAAATGGCTGTCAGGAGTTAACGACAACATCACACTGGATGCCAAATAATCATTGCTGTTAGGATATGCAACAATGCATGTTCTCCATCGGCTGCCGCCCGGGTCCATATGTTCACACGATTAACAGCGTCGGCACAAATCCTGATCTGAAAACGAGCAACAAACGGGTGCGGGCGCGCGGACACACACACACACACACACACACACACACACACACACACACACACACACACACACACACACACACACACCTGCATCATCCGCTTCCAAGCATATGTTCCCTCCATCTTTGTGTGGTCTTACCGATTCTTGTTCTTCTCTTGATCTTGATGTATGCATAGAATACATTGGAATTTTCTTTAATCTTGTTTGCGAAGAACTTTTCTTGGCCCGCCCTGGCTTTCCTCATGCCCTTCTTGAGTTCATTTCAGCGTCTATAAAATGCTGAAGTGCTCCATTTGATTCCAGCTTCAAAAGCTTTGCAGACATAAATTTCCATTTCTCAGAATCACTCCTTAGTCATTGCCACAGTTTTATCCCCTCTCGCGGAAAGGGAACACAAATATCTTCACAGAAAGATAACCACAACTGATTCTTTGTGGATAAATGGTGGCCAATTGATCTTGCGTTTACAAGAATAATTGGAAGCCGTTGCCCGAGGTTACCAATCGCAAGGAGGGGCGGGGTTCGTTTTAGTTAAAATGTTCCATCAAGCTATTCATGTTTTGTCAATGCAACTGACTTTCTGCGGTTTTCTCTTTCTTCCTGACAAATAACGAGTTCATCAAAACCCCGGGTTACGAGGATGTTAGAGTGAACAGAAATAAAAGCGAGGCATTCAGAAGGCTTTCAACATAAAAGTAAAGTAACGGGGAAGTCCGGTGCTCTGATGTTTGTTCCATCTTGTTCACTTCGACCCTGGCGATACTTCAAGCGTCTGAACGCAGCTTTTGCTTTACTATTGGTGCAAAGGGCGATAGTTTATCAGCTGTGAAAGTCTCAGTGCCCAATTGGCCGACCGGAAGGTCCATTTGAATTAATGACCTTCATTGGACGAGTTTAAACCCACCAGTTGTATTTTTAATTGGTGGCGCATGTCTGCCTGACGTCAACAGATCTTGATTCCCTTGTCTCTCCAATCTTTTCCTAGTGTCTTGCAACGTCAATTTCACTATATTTGCCATGAAGCGCTGATGTATCCAAGGGAGAATTAAGTGTTGTAATTTGCCTCACATTTTGCGTTTTTGTAGAAAAAAGAAAGTCCATGTTCCCTGCAGAGAAGCATTTGGTGGTAATGTTGCGGGCTGTCTGAGAAGACCGACAAGTTTCATTCTTGACTGAATGGTAAAACTTAAAGGATGTGCAGAAAACTCGCAGCATTGTCGCTGGAGTTGAAACGGAAGATATAAGGTTTTGAATCAGAGCCGCGCCTGCCACTGGTAGACAAGGTGGAACTTATTTAACTTGCAAACTGAGACTACGGCTTTTTCAGTTCGAACGTATTTGTTAAGCACCAAATATTGTAAAACACATGGAACTCCTGACACAGAAGCACACGGAGCTCTCTTGATTTTCTGTTTGTCTGATCGTCAAAGGAAACTTATTTTGCTGTGGCGTCCTGTGTCAATTGAGTCATACACTAGCAGAATTTTCCTTCTCTCTGTTTTTGTTATCCCAGTGCAAATTAAAAAGTGGAGGTACATATGTGATCTTCCAATACGAAACGTGGGTGGGGTTTCTTCAGGTACATCTGAAGATACAACCTCTTTGTACTGCATTCTACAACGTAGACTGACGTCGTGATGTGGAATCTTCCTGGATATACAAATAATTGCAAGTTAAAAGAGGATTGAATTGGATTCTGAATTGTAAACGGCCCAACATAACCTCAGTCCCACAGCTGTGAAGAAAGGTGATCACCTTAAATCAGTCACGATGTCAATAGCGATGGACAAATTAGGAAAGGAGTCCACAGTGGGCGGGAATTCTATTCAGTAATGCAGTCCCTCCTCCACACGCCCTGCCATTTTGCCAACTAAAACGGAAGCTGATATTCAAGAGGTGTAATGTAATTCCAATATTTTATGCACTTTGTAAACGGAAAATGTAATGGAGTGGAGAGAACAATGAAATAGAATAAAATAAGGGAAAAGGGCGAAATAGAAATGGAAAGGAACGATGAAACGAAATGGAAGTGCAGACAGAGGAAACGACCAAAGGTTAACGTGGCGATTTCCGTCGTGCTCCAGATGCTGTCCTTTGTATTTTTGATTTTCCAGATGCGACGGTTACCCAGACGGCCCCTTGGTCTTTCGGATGAAACTGACGTCGCCCGTGTGGAATGCTTCTGCAGAGTTTTCAGCTGATATTGTCACAGAGACAGCGTGTGATATATTCATAGATAGATAGATAGATAGATAGATAGATAGATAGATAGATAGATAGATAGATAGATAGATAGATAGATAGATAGATAGATAGATAGATAGATAGATAGATAGATAGATAGATAGATAGATACATACATACATACATACATACATACATACATACATACATACATACATACATACATACATACATACATACATAGAGAGAGAGAAAGAGAGAGATAGAGAGATAAACCAACCGACCGACCGACCGATCGGAAATGGAAAAGAAAGTGATTTTTAAATTTAAATTTAAAAATGGGAAAGTTTAACACAGATTGACGAAGCAAGTTTTTTGCACAGCATGGTACGTGCCTGGAACACGCTGTCGGGCGAGTGCTGGAAGCAGATTCGGTAACAACGTTTACCAGGCCTTTAGATCGGAACAGAAACAGGCATAGAATGGAGGATATAGACCATGTGCAGACAAATGTGATTACTTTAAATAGGCATCATGCACGACTCAGTTATCGAGGGCCTGTTCCAGTGCTGTACTATGTTCTATATTCTATGTAATTTCTAAAATAAAATACGCATGACAAAAAGAAACAGGAAAAGATCAATCGTCGCGGCAGTGAAAGTTACTACCGTTGATATTGAAGTTCGCCGCGTGAATTCATGATATGTGGGTATCAGTAAAAAAGGTAACATTGAATCCTCAATGTTAACTTTCCTAAAATCAGTTGCAGATGACCGGGTTGGATTGTGGTTGTCAATTGAATGAGAGTGAGGGGGAGTGAAAGGTATAACTTTGTTTTCTGGTGGTTTTTGAACGAATGGAAGCAGGTTTCAAACACCGTGATACCCAGTGCACAAAAGTAGATGGCGCCGTCTGCAACCTTGACTGTTGATATCAACAAAGGGATCGCAAAGTGGCGTTTGTACAGACTAGAATCGAATTTTCCAGTCTCAAATCCGTCATCCCTTCGCCCGGCGTTGTCCCGGTACAGAATAAACTGCAACGTTTGGTTGGGATACAACCGGTACCAATAAAGTTGAGGATTAATTGAACTGATGTTAAAAATGCAATTCAATTCTGGACTAGCACCTGCAGTTACTATCACCTCACGTCGATGCTGTATCACGTAAATGCCTTGAATTTTACCTGGAGGAAATGATTTACTTCATCAAACAACCTCTTCATTAATCAGCAAGAGTGAAGTGAGCAGAAGAAAGAAAAAACATATAATAAAGGTCAAATCAAATGTTCAAGAAGGATATGTATTTCACAGGTATCCAATGAATGAGGACAACAAGAGCATTGAAATCTTCGTGGACACACATTTTCAATCACAAATTGAAAGAAACAGTGGCGAACCACAAGAGTTTCAGAGAACAACACATTCGGTTAAACCCGCGCCTGGAACACAATCCCTATCAGTCACTGGTAAACGGATGTATTTCACGTACCTATTGTAATCAACGTCAACAAGAGCTCGACCGGCCTCGTCATAATTTTCCAATCGATGACTTCCGGACTACGAAGTAGAGAAGGTGAACAATCAGTTGGCCATTACGACTAAGAATAATTCTGTGCAGAGTCACTCTTAGATGATCTGGAGTTCGTAGATATTGCAACATCATAATCACCTGACATTTCTAAGCAAAGGCCCAATCAGCTCGCGGCTGGCTTGTTAGACTATGCAGTCGTACATGCATGTGAACACTGCAGAGCATGAACTTTGTTCCAGTGCTGTTCCAATATGATTGAAGGAGAGGATGCAGGCACAAATTCAACGTTCAGTAAATTCAAAGTATGAACACGTTTTGTGATCTCTTTTACGAAGCACCCCGCCAGTGGGACCACCATCCGTACATTTGACTGCCAAACCCCATCAGACTTTTGGATTATGCGATTAGGTTATTTCTTGTAAACATTCAAGAGCAAAGGGGCATTCCATTCCCTCTTTCAAAGGCTAATTCTTCCACAGATGGCGCAGACAAAACATACACCTTTAATATTCCAGTAATATTGCAACCTCTAATATTCCAGCTATAGTCTCTCTGGATGCCTCTATAATTTCTATCAGACGTCTGTACACGAGGCCTCAAATTATCTTGCAACGAATGTCAATGTACTCTTTGATTTTATCATTATTATACCTGCATTTTGATTCTTCACCTGCTCATGCAGAGGCCCCTCTGACAAGCAGGACAATAATAAGTTCCAAAGACCATTGAAATATTTTCTGTTTTGGAGCCTGGTGAAGTATAAACAGAACGAGGGTCATGTCCCAATTCAGATTTTATGAAGTTATATTGAGGGACCGGAGGGACGAAAATATGGGTAAGATGCATTTGGGAGTCTGTGGGCTTGCAATGGCTGCTTGTGGTGACATAATGTCCTGAGATGCGATGGGGAGATTCAAAATTTGAAGGGAAGAGTCCAAGATGGTCCACGTGAAGGTTAGAGCAGCATGAAAATTGACAAGAAATGAGATGACTCTTCACGAAGCTCAACCAATGTGATGACAGGAGTCCCAGGAGAGAAGATAGTGCGGGGGCCGCACGAGGGCTGAAGCAAGGACTGTTCCATGCAAATATCTCCAGCCAAAAGTTGGATCTGAGGAGGTTGTTGAAGAGTAGAAAATGATTGAATCAAGGAAGTTTTCACTTCCCTACCCTCCCTGCAAACATCATAATTTTCGTGAAACAACTCTCTAATTATTTGTTTGAATACCATTTACAATTAACTGATATTGTCCCAAGTTTCGGAACAGGGAACTGAAGAGTAGCCAGGGGACGGGTTGTAGAAGGCATCATCTGGCTCAACGCTCCGACCAGGTGCCGTTGTAAGCCCAAAGCAATCGAACTGACACTCCACCACGTCACACCCTGGCTGTGCTGGAGTTTAGCGCCGGAACACGATCGCGCTGCGATTGACCCAGCATTCCTCTGGAAGTCCTTTCATTTCGATAAAGATTATTGAATCTAAACATCAGCCATTCATGCAAGTCAATTGTATTCGAATTTCTTCATTTGATTTTCCAATTTCATTTATTTATGTGATTTTCATTCTTCTAATTAAAGTAGACACTTCATGTACGTTATTGTAAAGGGACTGTTTCTGAAGGATTGCTGGATTTTCGATGTAAGACCATACGAAATGGCACAAGCGTGCTAGTAAGAGTTTCTTGAACAAATTAATCTTGGCTGACATTGAAGTGATTGACACACACGCACCCGCAAACGCGCGCGGTATAATCGTTCAAGCAACGCAAAAATAGACTAAATTTGTGGCTTCATCAGCAAGTCAGTGGAGTGAATTTTCTTTCCGCGGAACCGTCTACAGAAATAAACACAGGAATCTAGAGGTATATTTCAATTGCTCAAATTTCCGACCTCAAAGTGGAGCGAACCTTAAATCAGTTAATCGATCAAGAAAATACCGGAAATCGTATCCAGGAACGTTGACAAAGTAAAATTGCACACAACGTTTGTACACAAAGGGGCAAATGTGAAATTCGTGCCGTAGATCTTGGCTTGAAGCGTCGGTTAAATGAGGAGACCGGAGGAGAAGTTCAGGAATGGAATTCCGTGTTTTTTGTTCCGTCATCTGAAGGCATGGCCGTTGGATTCAAAGGACGCAAAAAACAGGAAACAAAGAGAACAACCGGTGACAGTCCTAGTGATTCCCACTGGACAATGCAACTCGGTACTTGTTTTCTCCGAGTCACAGATGAAACAAATGAACTGAAAGAAATCAAGAGAATTGAGTACAATGGCGTAATTTATATGTTTTAGCGGGTGTTCTACGTTAGATTTATTTTGGGGATTGAATAGAATGCACAACATCAAGGTTATCTGGGACCCATTTAGCGGCTTAACCAGTCAGGCGCATAATGTTTTGCGTTGAGAAACGCCATAAAACCCGGTTATCATGTTTTCACTAATTTTCCAATCAAACAAAGGGGTATTTTAGGGCGTGGAGCAGCTCTTCTCTGAACTTCCTCTGTTCACAATGCAAATAGCTGTGTTTGTGCAGGAGACCACAGTTGAAACTTAAGCCCAATTTTCACAGATGTTGGAAAACGTCTGGTGCACGTACTGCGCGGAAAGGCATTTGTTCTGTAATAGTAAACAAGATGAACGACTGTTGTGTCCTAGAGCAAACAAAGCTGCTTGAGACGGCAAGGAGTAAAATGATGATTTTTTTAGTGATCTTTCTAACTTCAGGTGATTAACATTTATGTGATGTTCCTTTCTCCGGTCTTTATTCGTGCTTTCCTGCCGTGCTGTTAAGTTAAAGCAGGAGAAAACTAGTTTTCCTGTTTTTTTTTCAACGGGGAGTTCGATGCTTGCAACACAGTGAACCCCAGTCTGTTATTCTGACACAATAATAGACTGCTGTGTCGGCCGTCCTCAGGTCCTTCACATCCACGGCGAAAATTTGTTTGAAGAGCCTTTGGACGGAGTAAACCTGCTCTGTATCCCCAGAACGAAATGCTTTCTCGAATAAATAAGTAAGGAGACACTCCAGCCCCAGCCCAGGGAGCTGACGGGCAAAATTACTGTAGCCCCGGCTAAAATCGAAACCGCTTGTCTTAAAAGTCAGTCTTAGGGAGCCTACGGGTCTTGCAGTGTCCCACTCGGGCTGGGTCAACATGACATTGGTGTGGACACCTGTCAGAGAAATATGACAAGATGTCCAGCAATGAATCCGATATCCAATGCAAGTTCGGCCAATGATTCCAAGTAATATAATTTCGAAGAGCAAAGGAGAGAGAGGGAGAGAGAGAGAGAGAGAGAGAGAGAGAGAGAGAGAGAGAGAGAGAGAGAGAGAGAGAGAAAGAGAGAGAGAGAGAGAGAGAGAGAGAGAGAGAGAGAGAGATTTTGGAAAGATTCGGACATCAGAACTACGCACGGACAAGAAAGCCAGGAAGGTGCACAGGGAAGTCACCAACTTCATTCCGCTGGGGATTTGGGCAGGATTCAGACTGAGCAGAACGTCTCAAAGAAGTGACTGCGAGGACTTTTAATCGTGCAGGCTGAGAGAGACATATAAATATCCGTCAGAGGTGGGCGCGGTTTGGGGCGTTGCCAATCGAAGCTAAAGAGCCACTCCCATGTCGCCAACGGTCTGGAGTCACGCGATCCACTTAGAAATTGTTACAACTGGATTGTGCATTACCACAAATAATATTACCAGGGATAGACCCCTCATTTCACGGAATATCATCATTACAATCCTCATTGTCATTATCGAACAGGACACCTACATATGTCAGAGATTATCAGTGGAACAATATTTCTGAACCACGTCATATCCGGCTATATGACTGATCCGGGTACCCCACATCTGAGAGCGGTTGATAATAAAAACAAATCAATGTGAAATAAATGTGACGCTGTGCGGAAGATCATCGGTGATACAGAAGCCTTCGTTCGACATCGGGCACGCAGAACAGAAGGAAAATGAAATAAATACAGTTGCTCCACGCGTCACTTTCAAATACATGTATTGCTATTTTTCTTTATCCATTTATCTCTTAAATTTGTGGTTTGGGGAGGGTCTTCAAATCAGTAAATCCTCACCGGACTGCATGAACGATCGGAATTATTTGAGATCATAATTAATCAGACAACATACGAGTCGGTTTATTTATACTATTTTCTTGTGCGCAACAAAACGTTAGGTGAGGTTAACATTCATTCAGATCTGCTGCAGAATTTAAGGCGTTTATTCCACCTTCAAATGCCACTCATTGATCGAATCTGGGTCTTCTAAATTCCGCGTAAATTAATCCAGCTCATCGGGATTTCCATCTGATTTTGACACAAGGTGAGCAGGCCAATGAAGTCACACTTGTTAATCCGAACACGGCAGTGGGTTTACTTTAAGGAAAGTGACAGATGGTGCCAAATGAAGTGAATTGTCTGGGAGAGAATAGTTTTGCTCAACCAAAAGCAATGTGGTTTATCCCCAAAACACAAAATTTATATTAAGGAAGAGATTTTGAACGTACTTCAGCTGAAATATATGGGACATTTCTGAAAAAGACCTTAAGACATTGGATCAGAATGAAGCCAACCGCCGCCTTCAGTCAGCTCTGCCATTCGATCATGACTCATTTATTTTTTCCCAGTCAACACTATTATTCTCCTGATTTCTCTGCGTAACTTTTGACGCCCTTATTAATCGAGATCCTGTCAACCTCCGCTTTAAATATACCTCATGGCTTGACCTCCACAACCGTCTGTGGCAATACGTTCCACGGATTCACCACCCTCTGGCTGAAGAGATTCCTCCTCGTCCTAGTTAGAAAGGAACATCCGTTCAATCTGAGGCTGTGCCCTCTGATCCTGGATTCCCCAACTGCTGGAAACATTCTCCCTACGCCCACTCCATCCAGGCCTTTCAATATTCACTTGCTTTCAATGAAATCACCCTCATCCTTCATATCTCCAGGGAGTACAGGACCAGAGCAATCAAACGCTCCTCATACATTAACCCTTTCAAGGCTGGGACCATTCTCGTAAAGGTCCTCTGGACCGTCTCCAACGTCACCACATGCTTCCTGAGATGTGGGCCCCAAAGCTGCTCACAATACTCCAAATATGGTCTGACCAGTGCCTTTTCCAGACTCAGCATTACATGCTTGTTTTTTCTCACTCTCGTCCACTCGAAATGAATGCTAAAATTGCTTTGGCATCTTACTACTGACTCAACCTGCAAGTTAACCTTTACGGAATCCTGCACTCGGACTCTCAAATCCTTTGCAACTGCGATTTCTGAATTCTCTCCCCGTTCAGAATATAGATTATGGCGTTATTTCCTCCACCACTCCGCATGGCCAACGCATCCCTTTGCTGCATTCCATCTGCCACTTCTTTGTCCATTCCCCCAAGCCGTCCAAGTGTTTCTGCAGACTCCCTCCTTCCTCACTACGACCTGCATCTCAACTTATAATTGCATAATTCGCAAGCTTGGCCACAAAGCCATCAATTACGTTATCCAGATAATTCACGTAAGGTATGAAATATAGCGGCCCCAAAACAGACCCCTGAGAAACACCACTAGTCACTGGCAGCCAACCAGTAAAGACCCCTTTTATTCCCTGTCTTTGCACTCTGGAAGTCAGCCAATCTTCTTTACATGCTGGTGCATTTCATATTATACCATGGTCCTCTATCTTGTATTGCAGCTTCATATGCGGCGCTTTCCTTCTGGAAATCCAAGTAAACAACATCCACTGACACTCCTTGGTCTATCCCGTTACTTCCTCAAACAATTCCAACAGAATTGTCAGGCAAAATCTCCCCTTCAGGAAACCAAGCTGCCTTTGGCCTATTCTCTCTGTCTTTTTGTCTGTCTGTCTGTATGTCTTTATCTGTCTCTGTCTCTGTCTCTCTCTTTCTCTCTCTCTCTCTCCCTCTCTCTCTCCCCGACAATACTTCAAATAGAAACCGTTCCTGAGCGTAATCTAATTTCTACCATGTTGGTGTGACGTTTACGGATCGTGTTTTCGTGACATCTTGCTCATTTGCTTAGGCAAGAGGGGAAAGTTAGCATCTGACCGTGTTGTACCATGGTTACATACGAAAGATGACAACCGGCGCGCGCCGACCGGGTTCTGATGCGCAAGATATACACGGACGTATGAAAACTCGCCTGCTTGAAGGTACCGCAGAAAAGTAACGAAACCATCGGCTCTGTGTTCGCGCGTGTGTGCGTGCGTGTGTGTTGAGTGTGTGTGTGTGAGTGTGTGTGTCTCTGTGTAGCAGTCGCTTTCGTTGCACCTTCACAATAAAATGTTCCAGATAATAGATGAAAGTGTGAAACGCGTCCGATTTGCTCATGTCACTTGTCAGTAATACATTCCTTCCACAAACAAAACCGTGTCTCCCATGAATGATACAATCCATATTTCTATTGGCGTAAAGCTAATGGTTAAATTGCTTGCGGAAATGATGACAATGGTGACAATTTCCTTACTTCATGTTCGACTACAGCTTTCAAGATAAAGTGGAACCGTCTGAAGCTGAAATGATTTTTGGAGAGGGAAGTGATGTCACGTTCAAGGGCATGTTGAAAACCAGCAATACAAACCCGGATATTGGTAGGGACAGCACTGCTTGAAATTATTGGAAAGAACGTAATCAGAGACAAGGACACTACAAATAAATTCTCTGCTGCGTGCAATAAAACTCACAAGATTGCGAGGTAACCATCCGCGAGGCCGTGATCTACGATTTCGTCTTGTACTTCTGTGCCATGACCACACACTGCTGGGGAAGTCAAGTGGACTCGAACAATTACTGGCCATCCGTGATATCTTCAGAGCTTGTCAGAGGGCGCTCTTATACAAAAAAGAAAGGTGGCAGAATGTGGACGAGGAAGAAGCCCTCCAATTTTCGGAAAGCTACATGCATCAAAGGTGATGGAATGTGCATTGTTGTTTCAGAGATATGAGTGTGCGTAAACCCGTGCAACGCTCACCACACGGATTTACTTGTCCAACTGCATCAAATGCGTCAAAAATTCATTTTTATCGAGCTGCTGCCCTTTGCTCTTTTATGGTATCGATCATTATAGTCTGTCAGCGTTTCCTCTATTTTAGCAACTCCTCTGTACAGAACACCAGAAATAAGTCGGGCAGTAAATCAACAAATTTTGAATGGGAGGGTCTGAAACCAGGTCTGATTAACACATTGTTCCAACAGTAAACGTGAAGGATCCACCCAAATGTAAACGTATCAGGGCAGCGATAGCAATTCGCAGGATTTTAGGACACAAGCTTTTCTTACATGCACTACAGGGGCTGACGCCCTCTGCTGACGCATTATGGAGAATCGATATCAGATCGTGGTCACGGTGGAAGTCAGAGATATCGATTTATCTTTCCAAACATGATGTTGAAGCTAATTACCTCAAGCTATCTCCTTCAAATGCGTTCGGGCGCATGTATAGCTCAGGTTTACAATTATCTGAGGCGACGGGCCTGGATTATTGTGAACAAAGGAAGGCGTCGGGCTGCAGAAATAAAGTCATGCCATTGAACAGTGAAAAAAATGCTCGGAATGATTATAGTCCTGAGCGGCTTCACACACGAAAATCCGAAGTAAGTGGAGCTGCAGTCCTTGAAGCAAAGATGGAGGAATCGCGGACAGAGTCTTTATATTCTGCTGAGTTTACTTGTCACTGGAGGCAGGAAGATTATTGTCAGCGGCCTGACCAAACCGAGGGCTGGGATTCAAATTGCTTGAACATTGAGATTATTTTGCGATCTGTAATTCTTATCCAAAATCCGTGCCAGAAACGGATTCTGCCTTTACCCTCTCAATGTGATTGTGTATTTATCCAAAATAAAAAAAAATGTTTGCAAGTTTCTGGAGAGAGAGCAAAGGTCTGGGAGTCCGCCGACGGAAACTGCAGAATGAACATTAGCAGATGAGTTGCGTGCAGGCAAGAAAAGAAACTACAGGGAAAACGCAGCCCACCAGGCAACATCTGTGGTCTCAAATTGACAGTTAAAGTTTCAGGTCGAGACACTGCTTTGGAGGGTCGAAGAGAGATAGCTGTGGTAAGGAGGTGAGGGGGAGAGATTGGCAGGGGCTGACTCTGTTCCACGGTTGACTGCTCTACTGTATGTGCCTTGCCTTTCTCCGTACTCTATTTGTTCCATAAGCAGGCACATTTTCGCCTAAGCTTCCATTGACATAACCATTTCCGTTACCGCTCCCTAACAATGGGTGCAGTCGAGCCCCGCTGCATACTCTTTCACTTCTCGTCCAAGGTTCAGCATTGCCTCGGAGTTGGCCCCCTCCACAGTTGACATTCGGGGCTTTTGACAAGTGCCGCGCTCTGTTATTGGAGAGGAGGCTGCCACGGAGGCCTGTTCGGCATTGGTTCAATAAGAAGGGTCTTTGATGTGTGCATTGTTATTTCTGCTCTGACAGAGGGTTTCTTGACGACAGATGAACAGACCCGGAGATCACGATGTGGAACCACCTCGCTCCACCCCACGTCATTATATCACATTTCGAAAATGATTTCCTGCCAAATAAAAAAAACTATTCATCCACAAATCCGTAACTCGACACTCCCTAAAACCTCCTTTTCTCAGTCTTACCGCCGAGGTAGCCCATACCCATTGCCACGGGAAGGCTCTACGATAAAAGCTTCGACTTATCGTAGGGAACATGAAAAACAACACTGTCCTCACTTTCCGATCCTCCTCGACGTTGAATAAAACCACCAGAGTCACCAAACGACCAATACAAAGGGCTGCAATAAGGGGCTCCGCAATGTTTCTTTGTGCCAGGAGCATGACATCGCTGCAGAGAGACATGATCCCGACAGAAAATATTTTCCATAGATTCCGTCATGTTCACCAGAAGGCGCTTTCATCCAAAGAAATAGAAAAGAAAATGCCCGAAATAGAATCAACTACATTATTTGTTACGGGCGGTGAAATTTATAACATAGAACTGTAGATTGAAAAAAAAACACCTTTGGAGATGTTTACGCAAGTAGCAATACATCTTACAGCTGATGTATTTACCGTCCATACAGCAGATATATTTATTGACTAATTGCTCCAAATGCAGGCACTGATCAGTTCATATAAAATGTATAAAATAGAAAGTTTATTTGAAACACATTTACCTGACATAAATAAATTTTACTGTCGATATTCATTAGAAAAAAATGAATGTGCACTGTTCTTTCGTTTGCAGCTAAGATCAGAAGCCACATTCAAATGGAAGGGGGCATGCGGAAGGAAAAGACACACACCGTATTCGACACATCATCTCACGACGACAAAAATGCTGTGTTGAGTCAAGAAGATGATCGATATCCAGAACCATAAGCAATGAATTCTCCCCTGCATTTTCATGTGAGCTGGCGCGAAAAATAATTACTACTGGCTGATTCGGGTAATGGCAAGAAGAGTACTTCTATTCTAAACCATTTCTGTCAAAACAATTCGGAGAATCACAACATTTGTACAGTGACATTGACTGCTATGGACCGTTTGACATTCACGTGACTTGAGGCACACCACTGTGCCGACTCTCAGTAATCTGTTGAAATGAATCAGAAACACACTGAGTCAAGGACAATTAACGGCCAGGAATAAATACTTCCATGGCCAACAACGCCATAATCAGGAGAAACAAAATAAAACAGAGAATGCCTGAGGAAGTTGGTAGAATTTTAGTTCGCAATTACCTGCCAAGAGATTTGGACTCTTGCAAAAAGCACCAATGTTTTGACCATTCAAAGACGCCCCTCGTGTTTTTGTCAGAATCGCTATAATATTACTGATTATTAAGCCTAATTGACCAGATCGTCAGCAATTCCAATAGGAAGTAAAGATCGCGATTTTTCATTGAAGCTAAGTCAAATGCTTTTGAATTGTCTATTATTTGAAAAGTGCGCGAATTACATTCAAAGGGTATTTAACCGCTTTCTTAAACTGTTCTCTGAATTTAGTCTGCGTCCCCGCATAGGTAAATGTGTTGGTGCAGGAACTGAGAAGCTGTAGCATGTATCCAATTTCTTGCAAGATAAATCTTGGGTCGGAGGAATTTGAAGCGTCGACATAGCTATTGTGATTTGCACATATATAAAATTTGCAACATCCGTCGACCAGAGCAGGATAAAACTGCCCGAGATGGCGAACAGTAAAATTATTGACCTTCTCCAGCTCTGCATCTCCTGGTAACTTTGTTTGTCTCCATTGCTCTGAGTCTGCAGCCTCCTGCGGGCTCTGCTGGCCGCCAGAATGTATCGGACGGTCAGAATGTTAAGCAGCAAAATTAGGAGGAAGGGGACGCACGGATGTATTATCAGGTGCAGCAATTAATGCACTCTCCAAGGGATTGAAGTATAAAATATCTCTTTTATGTTGCAGAACCAGGGCGCATTATCAATAATGTACATCGGTTTAAATTGAAAATAAAAGGGGACATTTCTCAAAGAGGCGAGTGAGCAAACTGTACCAATAACAACAACCGCAATGTTCTTGGTGCAGAATCTGAGTTTTAGCTTCTGGCAGCAAATGGCAACGAAACTATCGAACGTGAAAGCGACCGTTAACCACACCGACATGTCATTGGAAGCCGAGCTGAATTCAATGACCAGACTGCAGCCGGGAGTGGTGGACAAGAAGGTAACGGGGAAATAAATGGCCCGAAGCCGATTTAATATCACAGCCGTTATAATGACCAGGAAATCCGTCACCGCCATGAATACCAGGTAGCGAGTGATACATTTCTAGAGGCCGCACCTTCCCTGGGACAAAATCGCAATCGTCACCACATTGGTTGCAAGTAACAGGAGAGATGAAATAAATCATTGTGTAACCGCTACTTCATCGTTTTTCTAGGAGCTAGATATGAAATGCCCAACTTTGACAATTAATTCAGGGCCTTAAACTAATCATTTTTTGATTGATAACTATATCCGCTTTTAACAGACTACGACAAACACATGCGGATTGTCTGATGTAGAACAATATACCATGATTACCCCATGCATGTGAACTTCCGTGAACGAATGACGTATCAAACCTTGACACAACAATGTTAAACAATGGAGAAAAATCATACCAGCACACGATACATAAAGGTTCAAGGAAGAACTTGTGAGCAATAAAAATGTATATAAAAGACTAAGATATAATGGAAACGACTTCGAAATAACCATCAGGAGCAATAAAGACAGAATAAAACCTTGAACGAACAGGGACACACCACATGTCCATGACATTGGACACAGGCCGAATCAGCTCAGATGCTGATTTACATTCAACCCTGCCATGTGAAAATTGTGATGAGCGGCGACATCCCGCAAAATGCACGCAACATTGAATGATTCCCCGAGCCGTTTGTTTTCCCTGTAGAGTTTGCCACGAATAAAGATTTTGACGTTGATACAATCTGTCTCCACATCCAATCATGTAGATGATTCTTCATTCACGAATAAAACCGAATAGCTCATCGGAAAAGCGAACAGAAAAATATTGCACTGGAAGTTTGAATCTAAGAGAACTGTTCAGGTCTGATATCAAACACACGAATGCTTACCTGACCTAGTAAAATATATGAGTTCATTCCCGGCACTGCCTTCAACATTCAGCCGCACTTGAGAAGTGAGACAAGTGTACTTCTTTATCGTAAATCTCATCGGAGACGAGAAATGACATCATACTCAGTACAAATGGACAAAGAGGAAATGGATTTAATGTAATCTGATATAAGGAATGAATGTACAGTGGTATTACTAGTCAATAATTGTTCAATATCCGGACACACACAATTCATTACAACAGACAATGTTATGACAGGTGGTCAGCAGAAGTCAAATATAGGAAGTTCGTTTATTGACAGCAAGTAAAGCGTTAAAACACGCCAGGGATAGTCTGCGAAGAGACAAACGGAAATATACACGGGTTCAGAAAATAATAAAAGGGGAATACATCAATATTCACAGTCACAGACGTCAATACGGTGCGGGAATTTGTGCCATTTTATAATGTTAGGTAGCATTGCTCTCCACAGCTCTCTGAACGAGTGCAATGGAGCAAGAGAGAAACGCATACCTCTCCATACAATATCATGACAAGCCACGGCTTTTAAGGAATCATCAAATTAACATAATTGTTTTTACAGGGATGTTCAGGCTGTATAATATTTGAGGATAACATGCCAACAAAAAAACATGATATATAAGTGGTGTTTGCAAAGATCTAAAATCAGAATTTCAGAAGTAACTGACTTCAGTGAAAAAAAAACATATTTTGAATGTCTTACAACGAACGAAGAGTGGGAAGTTGGAGCACTCTACCACTTGAATAGTAAGATGGCTGAAGATGAGAATTAAGAGATATACTGAGCAGAGATCACTGCAGCGACGGCGCGGATAAATGTTCATTGACTGTTTGTTCATATCGTGCCAAACGTTACCTGGAACACGGAAATCTGCAAGAATAGAATAATAAATAGCGAAGACCGGCCCATTTCCAGGCGCGTGCATTTTCAGTGAGACGAATTGTTGAGCTGTAGTCACAAAGATATTTAAGCACCGTCATGCAGCTATTATATCCAATGGTAATCTCTGGGGAGTTTCAATTAGATTGCATCATCGTCATTGTGACTTGTAAGATTCTTCAAATATACATCAAGCAAACGCTTTTCACATTTATTTCAATTAATGCGATCGAGTGCACTAAATTCCATTTGCACTCTGATTTCAGACAACGGAATACGCTGCCCAGATGAAATATGAGGAAATTAGATTATGGTCAGAAGTTATAGTGCGAGTTATTGATTCACTTGTAGGGCATCGTGCAGGATATATGCACTTTCAATAGTTTGTCGATAACATGGACTCATTTGCAAAACTCTGGTTCCAGGGATTGAAGGAGAAGAGCCATTGCAACAATAAATTGGTGAAACGTATTGGGTTGATGGGTTGTTTATATTTTCCGACTTCAGGGAGTTCAGAAAAGGAGCCTTGATATACTATAAGGCGGACACTAATGGATTATAAATAGATATAAACATGCTAAAGCAGTGGCTGAAGAGATGGCTGCGGACATTTAATGTTGCGGAATATGAACTGGATGATCAAGATTACGCTGCTTCCGTGTGAGTTTAGGGACTGACCATTACAGTATATTTGCGGCTATGCCATTTCTTCTATTGTGTTGAGGATGATCAGGACAGCAATATAAAAAGCAGTGTCCTCCAGTGCGTTGCATCCTGATTTGCAGCTTAAGTTCAAGTTTCTTCCCTGTATCAAGTCGTTAAGCATCAATGGCATTTTCTGTTTGAAACACTGGTTTCTTATTCCATGAGCGACAGCACCAGGATCGAGTAAGCGCCGGCAGGAAACAGATATTGACCTTCACCAATGACACGCGATGTTATTGGGCTGCTTATTAATCAACCACATCCAACAATGTATTACCTGCGAAATTCCGGAAAAAAAAAACAGAGGCTGGTCAGTTGCATTTTGATGCAATATTGACAAATCCCATTTGAAATATCGTTTCAGACAGTGTTCGTGTAAAGTGATCAACCCAGGTATATCCCAGTACATGGACAGAGCGGAATTTCAACATAAAATTTAGACCAGCTTTACGTCCGCAAAGGCAACCGAGAAAAAAGAACTCAAGTCCGTTTTCTCGTGTTTCAGCAGATGGAAGAGTTCCCATGATGATACTTCGAAGACAAACAGTGGATGTATTTCCAATGTGCCAGCCAATGTTTACTCCACACTCAATATACTTGATGAATCGAATTGGCCAATGCCATGGTGGAGATAAGCCCTCTCGGAACAATGACAACAGGCTGTTTCAACATTTCTCAAGGCATCTCGTGGGAGTGAGGTCAACATAGATATGCAAAACACAAAGGAATAGGTGGTAAAACGATAAGCTGATGACCATTTACTGAAAACTTGTTTTGATTCTGTACAAGGCAACCTGACTTTTTTTTTTATTGAGCTCCTTCTCAGATATTTTATTTTCAACACCAGTGCTATTTTCCCATTATTTTTCAGGATTTGTAGAGGGCGTGGGAGAAAAAAAATCTCTCGTCAAATGTTCAATTTTAAAGAGACTTCAGAATTAAGAAAGAGAGGGTGTGAAATGAAAATTTCGACGTTGGGTTATTACGGATCGTGGGCAAGCGGGAGAGAAGGGAGACACCACTATTGCTGTGAGAGTTAAACTCTGGAAAGAACCAAAAGGATATTGCATTTATGGGGATAATAGAGAAAGGCAGCGCGGATATAATATGGAAGACTCACAACAAAGGTAAGTATTTTCAGCTGAATTGCTTTCCAGGGCAGAGAACCTGTGTATACGAGCAAAGGGAGTGAAGCACAGATGGAGACTGATGAGAGCCAGGATACGGGCAGGAGAGAATGGATGATATCTAGATGCAGCGGAAATTGGGGCGATCCCAGTTTTCTGATGAAGTAGGACACAATATCCGTCTTTGAGAGAGAGAGGCACCAACGACCTTCACCCTTCACCATTGTCTGAGATTCTCAATCTGCATTGGCCAAAAGCACTTTGGAGATGGATGCGAGTGATTGTTATGGATTTACTGCCAACTGGTAACTAGTGGAGTAATATGGAACTTCGATTCGCCAATATTGTCTGATATTCAGTGGCGTGATGTTTCCTGCGACGGATTCAGACATTGTGAGGAAGACAACGCTAGAGCCAGCACAGTAATCCTTATAAACTGTTCAATGTCGAAAATAACATCTTGTGTTGGGTGCAGCCTTAATACTTTATTGCTGAACTGTCTGTATGTTAATATTCTGAACTCGTTCATGATGTACTTGCTGGCTGTCTTTACAACATTTATTCAGGCAAATGAAAGCCTATTGAAAAAAGTCATGATCAGTTAACCAATTAAATCATTCACTGAATAATTAATCAACTATTTCATTCTCTTGCTGTGGTATATTCTTGAGTTTGCATCTTGCTAATTTCATGGTTATTACCTGGCCGTTCGACAACTTTGCAATTGACCTTTTGTTTCCGGATATCAACGGGCCATCTACCCCGACGTGTGTGTGCTCCTGCCCTTGCCTACATAATCTGTTAATTGTCAATCATAAATCCCTAATAGACCGATTAATAAATAACAGCTGGACTACCGGGTGTTTTAAAGACTCCTCCGGCATAACTATTTTTATCGTGGAGTAAAGTAAGTTTATTCTGTCCTGTCTGCGGTTCTAGAAAACTGCCGCAGGAATCTACTTGTTCAGGAGAAATTATCAATCAGCGAAGATGTTGAACTTGGCAACAGAGTACGCAACCGAAGTAACAGAGGTTGCTCGTGAGAATGTTAATATTTCCCATCCAACTTGTTTTTGCTGCACAACAGAAACTTCAACCAATCTTTATTTACTCATTGTCAGTGAGGAGTCTGGGAAGCATCGGCTGTCTGTTGAACCTACCACCTGAAGATGATTTTTTTTCATTGTGGACGGAGTATCCCGTGGTAAACATATTAAAGTCGACAGTTACTGCAAGAATTAGATGGAGCCAGGAAACCACGTGAACTTGTTCCATCTGCTCGTGCTCTCCGCACACAGCAGTTGATATCCGGTGTCACTGTCTGAGCCGCAGTGATCATCATCCCTGAATAGACAACTGTTGTGCCCCAGAAACGGACAACAGTTATTGTACGAGTCTACACACCGTTCCCAGCACTGTGACACGCACTGCACAGTAATACACTGTCGTGTCAGACAACCGCAGATTTGAGATAGTCGACGGGTACTTTTTCTCCGACAGGTAGACTGCGTCAGAAAACCTGTCTCGTGCGAAATCCGCCTGAAGTTCATCGCTACCGTCAGTGTATCTCCGAACAGCAAACTTGGGTCGTCGACCTGGGTACAGGCGGTACCAGTATACGAAATAACGTTCCTTGGCATAGGTGCAAGATAAAGTAACCTCTTCTCCCTCTATCCGACTCATCGAGGCTTCCTCCTGGGTCACGGAATCTGCATGGACTAGACCTGCAACACGTTAAGGAGAGTGAAAAATTGAACCTAATTTTCAGACTGAACCATACTAAAGGTGAGAGTACAGAGCGGATATTTCACAAAAATAGTTCAATTTACGGCACATAATTAGTCCGTTGATAGCAGCTGGAATTTGACCGCCTGCATATCCCGCACACGTTTCCACATTTATCAAATCCCCATCTCAGTCATTTATAATTTCTCATTATCTCCTTCCCCCGTGTTCTGTTCTGAAAGGTGTACGATTTCTTTACGATATTCAGCCCAACTGTCCTCTGTGGTGGATTTGCACAGTCCCTGGCTAAAAACGTTATTTTTGTAGTCGCCACGAATTTTCAAAACTACGCCTTCAGTTTCGACTTCAGAGAGACGTTTCTCAAATGGATCTGTCACTCATGCTTTCCTTTCCTGTGAGAAAGGACTGCAACATGTTCTCTGAAATTGCACGTCCGTTAAAAGTACTTTAAAATGAGTCTTTGCCTTTTAGTCGAGACGTGGACTATTCATTTTAAGACATGCTTTTTCCCAACAAACAAGCTAAAAAAGTTCAACTAAATCATTCTATATTGACTAAAGTCCATCTCACTGGAAATGCAACTAATTATAGAAATGTATCTGCTTGCGGATAATGAACGTCGCCCACATCGCAGCGTACAACAGGAATCTCATCTTCGATGTCTCTGTCTGCAAACTGTCTGCGTATCTCCTCAGCCCGCAAAGCGTCCATCAGCCAGACCTGAGAGCAGTCTGGCATTGTCTTGACGTCACTTCCGGCAGAGGAACATGCAGCAGAGGTAATTATGCCATTCGCACTTTCTAAGTAGCAGAATATTTTTATTTTAGAGAACTCGGATATCAGCGCGGATGCATTCTGACACAAGGTATTCCATCAGAATGCAATGGGTTAAATCCAATCTTTCAGAGAGACCGCACGACATCCATCTCACACGAGTGACATGTTAATCTCCAATAGGTTGCAGAGACAAATTGACCACAGCTCACCGGAAATACAGATTCTTCTCCATATGACCAGTGAAATAATGGGAACACCGAAGAACCGAGCAGACAACCTGATCATTGAGTGACGAGAGATATTACAGCACCAATTCTTCGAGATATCACTGAAAACGTTGCGAGCTTGATTATTACACCGGCACCGAGTCACGTAACCAACAAACCAACTGATCAGTGTTAGATTAAAAATTGCGGTGGTTTCAAGAGTATACTCTGACAATTATTCCTGATTGTAAAAACAAGATCTGACAATAAGGAACGGAGTAGTAATGCAGAATATACAGAAGTGAGATATTGAGAGGCCGTTTCGTGCAATGACTCGTTTTCTGCCTTTACGTCTGTGAAATTCTGCGAAATATGGATATTAATGCAAGTTACGGGAGGTACTCATCGTCAGTGAGTTTATTTTCTGGGTGCCTTGAACACCGACGAGGAACTACTTGGCACGTTCCATTCCATCTCCTCCTCAAGGGATGGGACTATAAAAACGCAAGAGATTCTACTGTTCTACACTTCTCCCTTGGTGGAGATAGAGTTTTACTTGGAGCACCACCCCATTCTGATGTTAATGCTTAGACAAAACGGATACCACGAGATGATTGGATAAACGGAAGCTGCATCTGCCCGGCCTATTTGTTGATTAGGTGATGATGGCTGCAAGATGATCAGATATTCCTTGCAAATTCGCCAATGGCCCAATCAGCAGAGAGGCCTAATATCACACAGCGTGCTCTCTGAAAATACTTTCCGTTCAGTCATCTCTGTTCAGATCCGTCATCGGCAAGCATGTTCGCTGTTTCTGCTTATTCATTTCTCGGGGTCACAGCTCTTTACACCAGTGAGTTTGCAGATTACCAAATTCTCACAAAATCTCTGATTCTCTCCTCAGTATCAAATTACTTAATTCGGTAAAATTACCAAATTACCACTTCCTTCTTCCAGAAGATGAAACCTGACTGTTTTGCTTCGGTCTCTGTCGCATGTTAATTATTACAAAAGTGTATTTTAATAATGTGTATGTGTTTCAAATTACTACAGTTATAGATTCTGCAGACTCTATTTCAGAGGAATTAGATAACGTGATGAAGATTGAAGGAGACTCAGCGACTATTAATTGCAGGTTCTAAACACTACTACCATATATTCTATACAACTGTACCGTTAAGACCAGAACACTGGCTTCACCTTCTTTATCCTCATTCCTTCCTGCGGAGAAGTTCCCAGGGCACAATCTGTTGGTACTCGTCTTTCTGCTTCTCTCGACTTGTTGTTAAGTGAGGGTAACTTTGCCCTACCGGAGTGCAGCTGCCTGACAGAGCGCTGCATCGCTGCGCGCTGAGTGACAAAGCGGGATCAGCCAAGATCACCATCGTACAAAAATGTCACTACTTCTACGTTACTGGTACGGCGAGATCAGAGTGCGGTGGTAGAGGAGAAAGAATTATTTGCCAACGGTTGCAAGGAGAGTGAGCTTTCGTAAAAAGGACTGAGACCGTGGAAAAAAGGCAAATAGCACGTCTCCAACAAATATCACAGGACAGGAATTATGTCGGTTATTATTCCGTAACCATGTTTTGGAATCAGTACAAGCGGAAATTTCTTCGGACAGAATGTGACCCGAATCTGGTGAGATATATCCCAGACAGCAAGAAGTAAAACATCCTTTTTTTAACGGGGATCCTGGAAATCTGACAGAAAAGGAGACAATTTAGAAAATACTCACCCGGTCAGGCAGCATCTGTGGAGGGAGAAATGAGAAGGGGACGGAAGTGATGTGGTATTCAGCACTGCAGAGCTAACCTGCAGGGTTTCGCATCCACGTTTGGAAGGCAGGATCAAGTCCGGTGGTTGTTTTCCGGCGGACACACAAATGCTGAACAGCTTGATGTTCCTGTGTGCGGTCAGTTTCTGTACTGCCGCAGTCAGGCGGCTTCTGCAGTCACGCTGTGTACTGCCGTGCTGCGCCCTCTGGTGTTACATCGCTGGAATTCTCTATTTTTTCTGGTGATCTCCCATGACTGAGGAGCGTATTCATGGCGGAGGCAAGGCTCGAAATTTTGCTGCATGCCGAAATTTGATAAAGTTTTCGGACGAATAGAAGTGTAAATGGCAACTTGCAGATCAAATAAATGATGCTGAATGAGTTGTGAATGTGACCAGCAGGATCATTCTTCGTTGATTGTCAGGCTAGAACTGTGGTCAGACAGATCAGGCAGAGTGGTTGGAAAGAGGAACAATAAAAACGTTTCAGTTGCATGACTTTTCGATACAACTGGGAAAAGTTAGGAAGCAGCATTTATTGTGCTACAGTGAATTTTTGGCGACTGCTGCTTGATGTTCATGAGGGACGGGAAGAGAAATGGGAAGTTTGCGATTTGATTGACAACAGGAGGGACTTAGTGGTGCAATTCTTGTTGCTATGGCTGAGAACGATCTTGAAGGCACCGCGGCAAAGTGGTCAGTCCTCAGATTCATTATCTGATCAGCGCAGCTTGAAATCCATGGCATCACGCTTCAAGTCAGTGGTACAGTGACACAGCGGTTCGTGCTGCCGCTGCACAGCTCCGACAAACTACGTTCGATACTGACCTCCGGTGTTCTCTAGTGTAATACCTGCATCTTTATTCTGTGAACTTGTAGGTACCAAGTGGTTTCCTGCTCCATCACATGGGCATGTTAAAGGATCACATTGGCTATTGTAAATTACGGTTAGTGTACATGGCTGTCAGGCTAACAGAGCGGTGGGAGTTAATGTTCTGTGCGTGAGAATTACACGGAATGAAGCTGAGGATGGAACGGATGGAATATCCCGTGAGACAGCACAGCAGTGGATGAGCAGAGTGGCTTCCTTCTCTGTCGCGATATTGGCTGGCGTTTGATTCATCATTCAGTAAAGTGAGAAGGAATTGTAAAAATCCATCTGGGATTACTGAGGCTCATTTGTCTCGTTCACCACTTCGCCTTCTTACATAGGACAAACCTGATTTGCTTTGCTGCACTGTCTCAGTCATCGCCGCTTGGTGGAGAGCCAACGGTCATACTGCAATCTCAGCAATGTCCGTGCATTTTTCAACCGCCAGCCAACCGATCAGTAATCCAATGCCAGTTGTACATCAAACGTTTGTTCGTATGTTGTTTCCAAACGGACAAAGCAATCTGATGGGATCCTGTGAAGCAGAAACAGTCGTAACTTCATTGCCATTTGGTCTGAAATGCCGTTAATTTGCAGAAGTGTAAAATAGAACAGAGGAAATGTAAACAATGCCACAGTTTGTTAGATCGATATTCAGATGATTGTGTGCAGATCCAGGCTGCACACAGGCGGGTTAGACCAGGTAGCACAGACTATTTTCTTTGCAGCACATCATAAAATTTGCAACTTTTGCAACAAAAAATTAATCAGTGCAAAAATATCCGAACAGCACGGATTTCAATAATGTGTTTGAGAACTTTACTTCAGGAGTCCTTGAAGCATTTGCTACACAAAAGGCGCTTGTTGAAACGAGAGTCACATCGGGCTATTTTCCGACTGCTTCAGGTGTTGTTTGTTCATAAAACTGAAGCAATGTGGAAAATCGGGAGGAGTAGCCCTGACGTATGACGTACATGGACCTCACAATGCTAATTATGCCTCAACAATTTTGTCATTCCTCATCCCACATCCTTTGAACCCGCTCATATCCATATTGGCGCAGGTATTGATACTGTGGAAGGTAGGCACAGGCTGCAGAAGCATGTCGATGTTTTGATGAAACGGGCAGTACATGGGAGATTGAGTTTCATCCAGACAAATGTGAGGCAATATATTTTGGTAACAGAATTGAGGCTAGAACATAGAGCATGAATGGTAGGGTTTTAAAGAGTGTTGAGGAACAGAGAGACGTCGCTGTATGACAACAGGTGGTAGATTAAGTTCAGAGTTAGGGTGGTTATACTCCAGATTTAAAAAGAAATGGTCAGACCAGAAAATGGAGGAATGTGTACAGTTGTGATCACGGATCTATGGGAAACAATGTAAGAACCCTGAAGAGAATGCATAGGAGATGCCACAGATGTTGCCTGATATGTAGCAGTGCAGTTACAAGCATACACAGGAGAATCTAGGTCTATTCTCCCTAGAGTTGAGGAGGCTAAGAGGGAAAATGATTGAGTTATATAAAACAATGAGGGCACAAATGTAGCGGACTGCAGGAAGACTGAAGACGTCTATATATCAGAGGTAGATAAAAATGGAGGTTTAGTTTAAGGGAGATGGGATTCAGAGTGAATATGAGCTGGACTATCTTCTCCCAAAGAGTGCCTAGTACTTGGAATAGACTGCATGAGAGAATGGTTGAAGCTGGGTCACTGACGGTATTTAAGATGTGTGCAGGTGAAAACTTAAATTCCTTTGGCATAGACATCTATGTACCAAGGGCTGGGAGATGGGATTAATACGCAAGGATGCCCAGTGACCGGCATGGACGAGATGAGCTGGGAGGCCTGTTTTCATGCTGAACCATTAAATGATTCTGTGTATCTCTGATCCGGTACATATGCTGTAAAATGTTAACGAGGGAGATTTTAACTGGACACGCCTGGTTTTAGCAGGTGGCCCTGTACACCTCCTTCTGGGTCCCAGTCCCTCTTGCCCTTGCTCCCTGTGTCACCGCTCCTATTACCCCTCTCTTAGGGTAACGGTGTTACAATCGCTGCCCACCAGGAACAGGACTAATATTAAAGAAGATTCTGCTGACTGCACGCTCTGCCCCGGATTATGACAGATATCAGTGGCATTGCACCGTCTACAGTAAATTCGTGGAGAGTCGGTCGCGCATTCTGGAACCAAAACATGAACCAGGATTCCGCCAGAAGTTGAGCAACGAGATGTGAGTGCGAGCGTTTCTCAGGTCCAGAGTACTGAGGCAATTCAAAGACTCGGTGCAGAGAACAGGCGAGGACAGCAGCTAATAATCTACAGACAGGGATTCCGCAGAGGGAGATCCCAGTGGATGAAGGGTAAGCATCATGGATTCTGTACAAAATTAACCTCACCGAAAATCTCATCTGTGTATTTGGGACCGCTCCAAAATATGATGGGAAACAACACACATCATGAGTTATATCCGACGTCAGCAAGGGCAGCAGAGATCCACACGATAGTCAGATTTCATGGGCGAGAGTTTCACAGGCTTCTGTCAGGATGAGTATCATGTGCAGAAAGAATCTTCGGAGCTGCTCAACTGCTGACCCTTGACGGCAACAGTGGTAAAATTATCCGAGTTGTCGAACGCTGAAGGAAAGTTGGTTTTGGAAAACATCTTCGTAATCGGTTCTCGTCAGGGTAAACTCGGGCGGTGTGTCCAGGGGTTGCAGTTACCTGAATAAATGACTGGATATACGTTCCAGGCATTTTGTGGAAAAGCCCCGTTCCAGTGATCTCAAACTGAATCGTCGACTTTTTCCTTACTTCGAGAATCTGAATTCCATTCCAATATGTTAAAAAAATTGGGAAGCATCTCTTCATCAGAAGGTGTCGCTCAACGCTGCCACCAGATGGCAGAAAATGTCGAGGAGCTAGCGGTATATTGGTAGGAAAGTCGGCTGCTCAGTGGGATCTTGGCTCGGCAGTGTTCAAGAGACAAACTGGTTAATTCTTTCTCAGTTATACCTGATGGTCGAGTGGTCAGGATTCGGCGCTTTCACCGCTGCGGCCCGGGTTCGATTCCCGGTCAGGGAAAACTGGTTTCATGTTTTGTTGAACCAACGTCAAATTCTTGACCGAGCCCCACTTCGATGTTGCTGCCACCGGAACCCCGATGGTCCTCTCAGTCTTTAAACTGGCGTCGCAGTGCCGAGTCTTGGGATTCAAAACAACACACATTGGTTAACTCCGGTTTGCTATCGACAGATATAGACTGACCTGCTGACAGGCTCTTGTCTCTTCCTTTTTATTTCGGAGTTTCTCCATCTGCGGTTTTGTTTTGTTTTTCAAATAATTTATTTTGACTATTTATGTCCACGGATTGGGGCCACATTCAGAGCACTCTTCACAGTTCTTTCACACAGACAACAAAAGCAAAAGGGTAAATCGAGACTGTGGTTCCTTCATGGAAAGTAAACTAAAATAAAATACGCTCCTGAAATGACTTGAGAAACAGAAACTCTTCCGTGGCCGAACCAAGGAAGGTTATTTTGTTCCAAATAGCTGGGAATCTGTCAGTGAATGAAATAGCATGTGAATTGCAGGAAAATACCTGTTAGTGATAACACTTGTTTACAGACTGAATTTATAATTATACATTCGGAGTCCTTGTTCAGAATTCCGAAAATCCAATTCATTTTTTCTAACCAGAAAACCTTTGCACTGACTTTGCCAAAGTACTTATATCGACTGCACGGCCGCCTGAGTGGGAGCATCTCGAGTTTCCTCAACCAGATTCTGCCTAGCGCATAGAATTCCGCTCTCCTTTGACCCATAGATTTTAACTGGACGTCAAACCAAAATGCCGACAGTAACTTCGGTCATAATCCCACACTGCAAGTCAGATAATCATGGCCACCAGATGGAAACACAAAGCTTGCTGTCGAATGCGCAACCGCCCTGTCCAAATATCCACACTGTTAACGCCCGTCGCTGCAAACACTGCGGTCAACACGAAATAATGCACATACACTAATAAAAATGAGCTACTTAGAAATGTTAACCGTGTTAAGCACAGAGACAGCATATTTCCGAGAGCTGACAGTGTTGGAAAATTTCTATTTTTATCTCTGAATGATGTGTTCAATTCGCACATAACACTGACTCAATAACACATCAATTTGAAACTACAGTGAAACTGCCGTGGGCTGTTCAGCGGACGAAACGTCGTCTTCCACACAAAATCATTGCGTCAGCAAATACCTTCAGGTGTCCACCCCTAGGTCAGTGTGTTTGTCAATCCTTCTCCGGAGAAACATGAAAGTGCAGCAGTGTGCAGACTGAGTGCAGTGACGATCTTCCTGACGCCCATCCTGATGGGATTCCATCAAAAGAAAGGACGTAGGCAGGAAATACATAGAAAGAGCCCAGTAGTTTGTGGAGTTGGACAGGGATGATTGTAATACCGACGGAGGATGGGATGCTCCAGCGAGAGCTGGAAGTCTGGTTCAGGCAGGAGTAACCGTTGCTGGTTAAACACGGACAGGCACTGATATAATTTGTACTGAGACTTGGTAAAATACAATACCTGGTCACGGTGCAGTTTAATGTCGGCAGAAATGGCAGTGCGAGAAATTTCACCGCGTGAAATTCAGCATGGATCAAAAATGTGTTGAGTATTCTAAAAGCAAAGGTACAAATTGGCGCATAAAACAGGGACTCTGTGTGATGCAGTCTAACCAATGACAGAATCAAAGGAAATAAAAACTGTGTTCTTCAAACAGTGATAGGGACGGATGGCATATAAAGAAAGAAAGGGAGAAATCTGTAATTTAGACAGGAACAGGAATATGTATCATATAAATTGATACAGCCTCCAATGCATGATAAAGAGGGCCAGGGTCAAGAAAGGAATATACACAAGGTCCAGTAGAACAGCAAAATAAGGTATTCATCCATGAATACTGTTGCATAAAACTGGACAAAGCCAACAAAAATATACACAGCGAACAATGTTCTAAATGAATAAAGACAGGGAATCAATGTCACAGAAAAGGGGAAGAGTTGTAGTGCAGAAAAACACACATTGGGCCAAGAGTATTAGGGGCAAATGCAAAACAGTTCCACTTAAAAATCATCACAAAACAGTTCTGCAGAAAAATAATTACAAAAAAAAATGAGAAGTAATAGGTGTCTTGTGCAACATGAACTGTGACTGAGCCGGGCTCCAGAGGTCCCAGTTTCATATAAACAGTGCATTGGCCGAGGGGTACAGGGCCTGAGGTTATAGGGTCCAGTTAACATGAACAGAGTGCGGGTCAGGTGGATTCAGCCGATAGGAATTGTGAATGGGCCTGGTGTTATGGTACTAAATATAACATAAAGAGTGACAGGGCGTGGTTTATGTTGCAAAGTATAACATGCAATGTATCGGCGCCCGCTGCTTTAGAACCTAAATTATGTCAGATACTCTTTTAGTGTTTTGAAAACAGTTAATTGCGACCTGTAAATGAGACTGTTGTTGTGGGGTTCAGTGCAATATGAACAGTGAACGAGTCTGTATCTTTGGGCCCAGTTTAGTACAGGGTCTGGTGTTAAAGGACACTGTTTCTCATGAAAATTGACTGGGCATAATAATATGGATCCAAACATAATAAGAAAAAGTGGCTGCACCTGTTGATTTTACGACCTAGAATACATGCACAGGGAATGGGGCCGGTGTTATTGGGCACAGTGTAAAATCAACAGTGACTGGGCCTGGTGGTATCTGGCATACTGGAACGTGAATAGTGTCTGGGCCTGCTGCTGTAATGCACAGCGTAACATGAACACTGAGTGCGCCTGGTTTAATTGGGACCTGTGTAATTTGAAGTATTCCAGCGCTTGGTGTTTTAGGATCCAAATCATGTGAATAGTTACACTACTTGCTGTCATAAAAACAGTCTGACATGTAGGATGACTGGGCCAGGTGGTTTGGGCATTATATAACATAACCCCCCACTGGGCTGAATGATATATTGTCCAGCGTGTTCAGAAAACTGACTGTGCCTGGTATTATAGGGTCCAGTGTAATGTGATCGGTGACTGGGCCTGGTTTCATCAGGCTTAATCTATCTTGAATAATGACTGTGACTGGTATTAGGTAACTAATTTTAAAAAATAACAGTATCTGCTCCTGGTGATTTTGGACATGGATAATATGATCAGTCTGTGGGTGTGGTGTTAGAAGGCCTATGTAAAATTTCATCGTTCCTGCGCCTGGTGTTTTAGGACCCAGATCATGTGAAAGCTTACTGTTCCTGATTTCGTAAGGCCCAGTGTGACATGAACAGTGACTGGACCTGGTGTTTGGGGCCAATGGCACACACCACACACGAGACAGAATATTACATTTTCCAGAATATTAGCAAGTGGGCCTGATGTGATAGGGTCTTGTTTAAGATGGTGTGTTATTAGGCCGAGTGTTATTAGGCTCAGTATAATATGAACAGAAACTGGGTCTGATGTTATGGGGCCCAGTGTAAAATGAAAATCGACTGGGCTAGGACCGTTGAGCTTAATGTAACACACTCACTGGGCAGAGTATTCCATTGTCCAGCGTATTAGGAACACTGACTGGGCCTAGTATTATCGGGCCGAGTATAACATAACAGTGACTGAGCCGAGTGTCATCGAGCTCAGTATAATATGAATGGTTATCGGGCGTGGTGTATGGGGCTCGGTGAAATGCGACCAGTAACTGGGCCTGGAGTTAAAGGGCCCCTTCAATACGAACATTGGCTGGGCTTGGTGTGATGGGACCATGATTAGGGTGCTGATGTAAGAGGACCCAGTATTATAAGGTCCAGTGCAATGTGATAATTATTTTTCCTGGAGTTAAAAGGACCAATATGATATGAACGATGGCTGGGCCTGGTGTTTCCGTCTGAATGTAACAGGAACGCTCACGGGTCAAAGTATCACTTTCTCCAGAGTATGAGGAAAACTGACTGGGCTTGTTGTAATTAGGCTCAGTGAAAAATGAACAGTGAATAGCCCTGGTGTTGTAGGGGCAGCTAAATTATGAAAAGTAGGAATTTTGTCATAGCGCCCAGTGTAATATGAACAGAGAATGGGCTTGGTGAAAAGGGGCCCCATTTTAATATGACGTGTGAATGGGCTTTGTTTCCTGCAACAAACTAATGATGAAAAGCGTCTGCGCCATCTGCATTAGGTCCCTGATGTTATGAACAGGGCCTGGGTCTGATGCTCGAGCACCAAGTTTATATGAAGTGTGACAGAGCCTGACATTCTGTGATCCTGTTGCTCAAGAAATGTTGCATTTGTTTTGAGGAAATGGACTAGGAGAATTTTTTACTGTCATTGGATCATTGCAATGAGTACAAATATAATTTTAACATGGAGCGGCCTGGTGTATTCTACACTTGTGGGAAATAGATAGTGAGTGGGTCTGCTGTAATATGAATCAGTGTGATATGAACTGTGAACTGGGTGGATATTCTGCAGTCTATTTAGTATTATCAAAGGAGTTAACTAATGCAGAGCCATGTCTGGAATATCAGCATATTTGCAGCTGGTGTGTGTGCTGTTTGCAGATGTGTGTTGTGATCAGCAATCGGGCCTGGTGTTGCAGGCTCGGCGGTAACCAGAACAAAGCCTGGCCCGAATGCACTGGTGGAACATCTGGGTGATTTTCTTGTTGTAAACGTGATGCCCAAAGAATTATTCAGCTTAAACCGTGACTTCGCACATTCTGACCTGGAGCAGAGTAACACACACAGATCAGAGACCTTTGTAAACTTAAACAGTAACCAAAAGGCAAAAGGCTGCAAATGCTGCATCAGAAATGAAACAGATGATGTGCAACCTCTTGGCAGGTCAGACAGCCTCTGTACAGGGAGACATGGTGTCGGTGTTTTAAGAACTAAAGAAAATGGAAGAAGTTTGCCACCAGGTCGCTGAAGCCTGACCCGCCAATCAATAAAATTGTGGGGGTGGGCGCAAATTCCTATCACCGGGGAAGTCAATGAGACCATGAGATGAGAGAACCGGCAAGAGATAAACGTACGGTCCTAAAAAACAGCCTGTAACCTTAACGTGCAGCACAGTGCACTGCCTGTGTCGTGGCAAAGTCACACTGCTGTTTTTGTTCTCGAATCTAGTTATTCAATACTATTCCTCCAATAAAACTATTGAGTTATGATCTCCGTCTGAACCTACCCCAAACCGGAGACATGTTCAGGGCTCCTCCTGCTGCCCCTTGGCCGCGACTGATGCCGACTACAGACCCCTGCCCGCCTTGTTCCCATTCACATGGCCACTGGAATTGAACGTGGCCATTCTGCCCATCTAGTCTCAACGTGTCTGTGGGATTCCAGTTCACAGTTTCATTGCATCCTCAAACTCTTCCTCAAGCACAGGAACGCTACCCAGTACTCTCTCCAGGATTAGCATTTCAAACCTGGGAAATCTGTGTGTTTTTGCTCTATTTCCTAAAAAATTCGCTGTGTGGTTTAGCCTTACATTGGGACCCCGCAGCTTCCATCACACCGAGAGCACTGCGCCGTCAAGGACGTCGTGAAGCACGGCCTCAATAACTGGGAGACGTGACTACGGCAACTGGATGACGTTTAGTTGGACATATCGAACTGACGTTTGGGTCGACCATTTTTTGAAAGAACAGATCGCTATATTTGCCATGACGCCATGACCGCCATGCCTTAACCCGCTCCGAGATCCCTTTAGATCTCTGCTGCCCATTTCATGCCTGTTTGCAAGATGAAACCGCTCCGTCAGTTTCATCCGGTGAGCTCTACATCATAAAGTCTTTGCACCCTGAGTATTTGCAGAGAAGAATATTGGCCGAGAGGGAATTGCTTGCTGAGAGCTTTGATGGGCTCATCAGTAGGAGTTCATTTTTGTCCCAATATCCATGTAAATATTCCATAGCGCGAATATTGTCAGCATCCCTCTCAGGGATATGATCCCAGGTTAAATGAAGAGAACTCATCAACCTGATGATTTCATCTGCAGATCAACCCCAGATAAATGCTAAGCTCATCCTATCAGAGGTATTACCTTTTTTACCTACCCATCCTTCCCCTACCGAACTCTCTCTGATTCTTAAATCTAACTCATGTTTTTCTCTCTTTCCCAGTTCTGATGAACGTCCTCGACCTGAAACTTTATTTCCCTGCCCACAGAATGTTCAAGAACTCCTGAGTATGTCAGGCATTTGCGGGTTGATTGGCTGATCGCTTGTGTCCGGTTGGCTGATCGCTTGTGTCCGGTCTGACGGGCAGATTCATCCGTTTCTGCACTGAATGAGAATGACGGGCACCACTGCCGATGTAATGGAGTAGGAGAAGGAATCTGCTAGTGACCTGACTCGAAACAAGTCTCCACCTCCAGTGGGACGGCATTATTTTAAATAGAGATTGTAAAAGACGCCAACATGGCAGAAGGCTGAAAATTGACAGATCTTTTTTTATTTTCTGCCTGTACATTTTGTGCCCAATTCTCATCAAATAATCGAAGAAATAAATCTGTGTTGCATTTTTATCTTTGGCTTCATGATAACTGCGTTTACTGTGGAGATCTCGGCACAGTATGTCATGCTGTGGGAATTACACCACAGCGATGTTCCTGGCCGACCTTTCCAACCCCTTGACAATCAATGGCGAGCTTTGAACCTTTTAAAATTACCCGGGGCTGCGCAACGCGTGCAAACATTTCCGAATTATTCTTCACTTCACAGATTATCAGCATTCTCTCGCTAGCCTTTTTCTACGATGCATGCCCACAGAAAACATTACAGAGAGAAAGACGGAGAGAGAGGGAAAGGAAGATCACACAGTTAAAATCTATTAACTGTCGGAATACTGGCCGGGAAATGAAACTCGAAAATGGTAAGAAATGTTGAAAGAGGGGTATCGTTGGGAAATATCTACATTAATAATTTCCCAACACAGTGAATCTGTTTTAATCACTTGAGCAGAAAAAAATCTGCCTTTGAAGGGAACCTGAAAGAAAGACGCAAATATGCTGGAAATACGCAGCAGGTTAGGCAGCATCCGTGGAAAGAGAAACACAGTTTACGTTTCAAGTCGAATACTTCATCAGAATTGAAAATGAGAAAGCAAGTTGGATTTAAATTACAGAAAGATAGGGGGGATGGACAGGACAGATGGAATATCTCTCTTATTTGAGGTCATATTTGTCATGGTGACACGATGTCCAGGTAGCTGCCTGATTTGTTTGATCAATAAGTTTGGAGAAGAAAGTAAGCCTGTGGAAATAAGTTCTAGGAGGGACCTTACGAACCTTCAATGTGAGAAATTGATGCGAAGTGGAGACCTCAGCTGACGGAACAACTACCCCACCCAATAAAAGTGAAGGGAATGTGGGAGGGACTTTCACATCAGGCGCAGAGACTCTCAACAAAACCAGAACCATCAAGTGTCGCCTTTAGACCTGACGTTTCCTCACACAACGCACAGCACAGGAATCCGGGTATCGTGGGGCACTTCAAAAATCTCCGGAAGACCGCCACCTGAAAAGCAAACCTACCCGTTGAAGTGTCCCAGCCCAGCTCAGAGGGACAGTCTACTGAAGCAGTCTCCCGTCGCGGGCTCCATCTCCTCAATACGTAAACGATCTGACCCCGGAGATATACCGATGGGAATCCTAGTGGTTTTCACCCTGTGCCTCTGTCTACGCCGTGAGTACCGTTTGTAAACTCCCGGACAATCTGGGTTTAAAGCTAACCCGCCCGACTCCGTTCCAAATGTACGCCACTGTCCGTGATTGAACTCGGTTGTTTTCTTCGCCCCCGCAACCCACTGACATCTCCCTATGCTTAATTTCCAGGCACCTTCAGTCAGTCGGTGACCCAGAGCCCTACAGCGTTGACCAGGCAGGAGTGCCAGTCTCTCACCATCACCTGCAGTTTCCAGACTGGTTATTTTTCCAGTTCCTATGATTTTCAGACTGGATACTTCTTCAAACAGACCCAGTCCGGGACAGAGTGGCAGCGGATTTCCAGCGGGGGAAGAGTTGCTCTGTCGAATGATAAAGCAAAAATGACTTTTACATTGGAAATTCGGGATCTCAGAGTCGAAGACAGCGCCACCTATTACTGTAAAGCGGAGTACAAGTGGTGGGCACAGTGATGGGCTTAGGCTTCCCGCAGTCCAAAAATTCTCACTGCAGATTGTCCCAGCAGCAACTGACGGATCGGAGGGATTCGACCCACGGTCCGAACTCTCACCTCCTGCTCCACAGATTAGGTTTTCACAGGACTGCATTGCTGCAGTTCATAGGCTGCGATTTCTCAATTGAGAGTTTGCGCCGATGGTGCCGCCTTTCCCGAGAATGGTGTCAATGAACGATGACCGGAACAACTGATCCCTCTTCCCAATCCCTTGCACCGAATATGATCCTGTTCCAACAGCTGGAAACAGGAACTTCATTCGCTGAGCTTTTAACTCCTATCCGCCCATCTAATCGAGTCCTCGGGGATTTGAAACTGACAAGAAACAATGTGTGTATATGGGATACTCACAGTGGAAAAGAGCCGGCAATAAGCTAATAACAGTTAAAATATATGTTCACGGATTCTGTAACGGAATTACATGTTTATTATCGTTTTGCTCTGTATTGTGGGTGAATATCATTGTAATTTCACCCTTTCAGGTACTTGTCTTTGATATTGTCCCCGTTCATATATATCGACCTTCGTCCTGTGCACCGAGGCCACTTTTACTGAGAGCTTTGTGCCTCATGGATAACAAGTCGAACGCGGGGGTTTGTGGAACATGGAATGCTTTTTCTTTTTCTGAAATTCCTGGAATAATTGGGAAGCGTCTGTTAATGGCTGCTGATTAGGTTGAGGTGAGTATGGTTCTTGTACCAGCGGAACTGACAGCGGGATCACTGTGCATAAATGGAAGACATATTATGAGGATGGAACTGGGTCCACGGTGACTGTCACAGCCGGTAAGTATCGGAAAACCATGCTCTGTCTCCCGCTCTCCCTGAGAATATTCAGTGCAATTCAATATTTGGTTCTCCTTCAAAGTAAACAAGTCCGGTTTCTGAAGGGGTTTCTGCAAAGTGGTCCGTAGGATATATTGGCAGAGGCTGTCATGTTTGGGTATGAGACCAGCGATAGCAGGTGCGAGCCGCCCTGGGAGCAGGCGCATTGGAGATGTTCGAAGGGCAACCAACATTGGTCTTGCCAGCCATGATTTCATCCCCAAAAATGAGAAAGCAAAGAAGAACAGGAGCACCTGAATAAACGGTGCAGTCTGGAGGACTCGGAAGGATTTGTACTCAGAAAAGGAGGGCACATATGAGTCCCCCAGCAGCTGTTGTTGGGAGATTCGGGGGAGGTACCGATTTCGGGACTGCTCACAACGGAATAAGATGGACTGGATGTGTAATGGGGTGTCCGGTGCGGTGTGATAAAGCTGGATATGTCCACACCCTCTGGGCTTTATAAAACTGAGAAGTAAACTCTTTCTCATTCATAAGCGGCATAGGGAGATTGACAGCCGAAATGTTGCGCTATGAGTGAGTCTGAAACACCCGTCAAAACTACAACCCAACTGACAACTAACAGAATGTGGGAAACATTCTCAAGAAGGCAAAATATAAACCGCATGCAGCAAAACACAAGGGACCAAGCTCTGTAAAACAAACTGAAAACTAATAGAAGTTAAGATTAAACTGAGAAAGACGTGTACAACGTCTTGTCTGGAAGAAGAAGCCAGTGCAAAACGGGGAGATGAGCTTTTTCCAGGGTTTTGTTGAGCTGCAACAAAAGTTTGACGTTTGCCCCACGAGAGATGCATTTCCCCTTTTGTGGAATCTCATTCCTTTGTCATGGATCTTACTCTGCGCCTAACTATAAACGAGCAGGGACGGATTTCTAGAAAGTAAACCCCTCACTGAGGAGAAATATTTTGGTAAACACATCTTCCTTTTCGTCTTTCATCTAAAAACATGAAAGGCAAGTGGAATTTTTTTAGAACAGAGAAGGTAATTCGGCATATTGTCTGTGTGCCGGCTTCCTGAATCTGCTCTGCAATTATTCTGCATTTTGTTTGTCCATTCCTGTGTACTTACAAATTTAGCGGATTTCCACTTAATAATCACCTTCTATCCCCAAGGGATTTACCACCACAGCACGTCGCTGGAATAATTGCCATGGGCAGCGAAAAAATGTTTGTACACATTTTAATGGAAGCTGACGCGCGGGAAACTGCAGTCTATCCCGATGGTTGAGCTGCCTCCGATAATCAACAATAAAATAATAATGATCTCTCCTTTCAAATCCTTCAGATCCCATTTCACTGGTATCCAGGAATCCGCCTGCACAATCTTCTTCTGCTGGCGGCACCATCACTTTAAGCTGCGAATATTTCGGGTTCTGTCCCTACACCGTCTACTGGTACCGTCAGTTCCCAGGACAACCTCCAAAATTCCTGCTCCGGAGACACACCTCAGGAGAGCAGGATAAGAACAATGCTGCCGAAGGACGGATTTCCGGTTCTCTCGATCCGGCCAAGAAAATCAGCCAGTTAACAGTCATTAAACTGCAACTGAGCGACTCGGCTCTGTATCACTGTGCAATAAGTCGGCGCACAGCACAGTGACACAGCGCAGGAAGAGAGCTGCACAAAAACCTCAGTGTGGTGGACTACATACACACAGCATTTCAGAACACGGGAAGAGCTGTACAAAAACTTCAGCGGGCAGAGATTTAGAGAGAGATATATATTTAGAGAGAGAGACAGCAAGAGAGAGAGACAGAGAGTAAGAGAGAGAGAGAGAGAGAGTGCGCGAAAGGGGTTCCTGAATTCATTCATGTATTATTAATTTATTCTTAAAGCATTTTTAAGTGAATTAACTGCGAATATCATGAATATTCAAAAACTACAACAGACATTCCTCAGTATTGAGAGGACACGGAGTTCCGGCCCGACACTTTGCCCTCCGTTGACCTCCGTCAGGACGCTCCAGTCGCGCGCCTTCAGTGGTTCGCCAATGCGTATATTCTTTGCTAAGGCTTAGTTCCAGCTCACTCATCGTCTCCCGTTTTCGAACGTGTCCTCTGTCCCTGCTCCTCCGGCGGAAGTTACCACGGAGAGAGGTGACGAAGGAAAAGATGCAGGAAATGGTCAGGAACTCAGAGAGAATGGACACATGTCCATCAGTACCTCGAATACCTACTGGCTAATAAGCATTTATTTATACTCAACTGTCAGTAATCCCATTTTATTCTCTCCAAGTTCCGGACCAATTTCCTCAGATGTTGCCATTCTCAGACACGCTATGGTCAGTTTAGCGTGGCCCAATAACTAATTAAACCACAAGACTTGAGGATGCAGGTCTGAGACGCAGCACACAGGGGAATCCCAGTAAATCGCGGGAAGTGCATGCCGAAAGGAGGAGGTCTGCGTTGTATGATTCTGGAGAGGAGATTTGAAAAGGTTAAGGAATTGAATTCAAAACTTCGGCTCTGGTGGCTGCTGGATTCACGGGAAGACAGAATTAGTTAAAGACCGAATGAACAAATTATGAACTGGCAGAAGTATTTGCGGGCATATATAACCTCACTCTGCTTCAATCTCAGGTTCCCCCCTGTTTTAAGAAGACCGCTATAATTCCGGTACCTAAGAAAAGCAAGGTACCATTCCTCAATAACTACCTATCAGTGGCTCTGACATCCACCATCATGAAGTATTTTGAGAGGCTGGTCATGTCACTCATCGACTCCAGCGTCCCAGGCAATCTTCACCCACTGCAATTCGCCTATCCCCGAAGCAGGTCTATAGCGGACGCTATCTTCCTGGCCCTACACTCAGCTCTGGGGCATCTGGAGAGCAATGACACTTACGATAGACTATTGTTTATTGACAACAGCTATGCCTTCAATACAATAATGCCAAACAAACTTCTGAACAAACTCCAAGACCTAGGACTCAACACCTCTCTCTGTAATTGGATCATTGACATTCTAACCAACAGACCGCAATCAGTGAGGACAGGCAGCAATACCTCCGGCACAATTATTCTGAACACGGGTGCCCCATAAGGTTGCGTACTCAGCCCTCGACTCTACTCCCTATACACTCGTGACTGTGTGGCTAGATTCTGCTCTAACTCTATCTACAAGTTTGTAGATGATACCACCGTTGTAGGCCGTATCTCAAACAACGATGAGTCGGTGTACAGGAAGGAGATAGAGAGCTTATTGGAATGGTGTCATGACAACAACCTTTCCCTTAATGTCAACAAAACAAAAGAGCTGGACATTGACTTGAGAAAAGGGGGCGGTGAACATACACCTGTCTACATCAACTATTCTGAGGTCGATAGGGTAGAGAGTTTAAGTTCCCGGGAGTCAACATCAGCAGCAGCCTTTCCTGGTCAAATCACGCAGATGCCACGGCCAAGAAAGCTCATCAGCCCCTCTACATCCTCAGGAGGCTGAAGAAATTCGGTTTGTCCCCTTTGACACTCACCAATTTTATCGATACGCCATAGAAAGCATACCAGCTGGATGCATCATGGCTTGGTACGGCATCCTCTCTGCCCAGGACCGCAAGACATTGCAGGGAGTTGTGGACACAGCCCAGCGCATCACAGATACCAGCGTTCCCCTTGGACTCTTGCTGTCTTGGTGAATCAGCCAGCATAATCGAATACCCCACCCACCCGGGTCATTCTGCCTTCCCTCCTCTTCGATCAGGTAGAAGAGACAAGACCCTAAGGACACGTACCACCAAACTTAAGGACAGCTTCTACCCCTCAGTGCTAAGACTATTGAACGGTTCCGTTATACGATGAAATGGACTATGACATCACCATCTACCTTGTTGTGACCTTACAACTTATTGCACTGCAATTTCTCTGTAGCTGTGACACCTTACTCTTAACTCTGCACTGCTATTGTTCTTTTACTTGTACTGCATCAATGCACTCTGTACTAACCCAATGTAACTGCACTGTGTAATAAATTGGCCAGTACCCTCGGTATGCAAGACAAGTTTTTCACCGTACCTCGATACAAGTAACTATAATAAATCAACACCAATACTTGCAGGAAGAGAATAAAATATATCATGCCAATGAGGGTCTGCAGTTCTCGGCGATGCAGATGTTGAGAAGCTTCCTTGGAAGTGGAAACGGGAACAGACGGCGAAGCGAATAGGAAATTTACATGACTGCTGACACTTGGAAAAGATTCATAAGCCCAGTTAATCGCTTTTTATTGCAGTAGACTCTGGTTTGATGCATACTTAATACAAAGCTAGAAACTGAAATCATACTTCTACAAAATAATTCGCAATCACATCCAATCCTGCTCAAATATACACACACGATCGCTCGCGCGTGCGCAAACTGGAGAAGGATGTGCACGTGTGTACACACAATTACTCAAAACAACCATGCTTACACAGGTACACGTCGGCACACACATTTGCAGACATACACACAGGGCAGCAACGTATGTAGCAAATTTATGGTTGATGTCTCCAGTTTTAAAATTCCCATAGATCTTTTTGCCTTCATGAACAAAAGAAGAAAACAGTTTCCTTTGGTTAACAACTGCAATATTTCATCATAGATTTTATTTCATTTTTTAAAAGCAGATCAACTGGTCTTCTACTATTTTCGTAAACGTAGCCATCAGATGTTGTACCCGTTTGGATCTGGGTGTGTGGAAAATGAAAAAGGAGGTCTGGGCAGAATAATAAAGCGAAATTATCTCCAAATTGCGGTCGAACTTCCATGAATCAAGGTTTAGGCTTAGATCGTTCTGCAGGAATCCTTTTCGTGCCTCGGCTCGTGTTGAAAGAACCTCCATCTTGGGAGATCTTGGGAAATACCTCACCTGATCTGCACAAGACTGCAAATGGAACAACTTCTGCAGTTCAGTGTGCAAGAGCCTGCAGATATGTGAATACTGGAAATAGGCAAAAGTTCTCCGACCCACCTATGGTGAGCTGTAAAAGAACATGTTTTGTAGTATAACCATGGCCCACCTCTGTCTCATTGACTTTCATGCTGAAACCCCATCTCTCCCGAATCGTCCAGTACCCCAAACTGTGCCAGACCCAACCAGCAATAAACATTAAGACTGAACATCCACAGCACTCTAAAGTTGTGTATTCCAAAGATTTAAAACCTCTTCATCAAAGATTCCTTTTTCAGTCACCAATGTTCCCCGAGTAGCTGCTATTATTCCCTTTGTGCCAGGCTGTCTGTCAAGGTGCTGAAAATAGGCAAATATAAAAAAACGCGTTTTTATTTCGAAATACAAGCCGGGACCGCAGTGAATGCATTTATATAAATACAAAGATGTGTGCGTGATGCATGAGATAGTTTTTTTCCACGAATCAAGGACTCTGTCAGCTTTCCCCTGTCTCAGAAGTCAAGGACGAATTTGGGGAAGGGCACTGAACACAGATCTCCTTGGTGCTGCCGGTCCAGGTGCGGTGTGCCGTTGGCTGTGCCCCGGAATCTGCTGCAGGTTTGTCTGAATCAGTCCAGGGGAAGTGGACTCTGCGTTGCTCTTCCATTTAACTGCAATGATACTCCGACCGCAGGTAGTTTTTGTACGAGAGGAGCACTGGCTTATCTCACGATGTCTCCGAATGACTGGGCGAATACACAGAAATACAAGGCTGTGTCAGTCATGTGGCCAACTCACGGTGAGTTCGGAAACTATTTTCCGAATCGTTAACTTCAGTTTTGAAAGGATTTGCCATGTCCTTCCTTATTCCTTGGCTGTTTCAGGAACTCCTTCGCACGGTTACCTCTAGGCCTGTGTAGGGGTTCTTGCGGTACCAGTAAACATCATACCCTATCACCGATGCCGAAAAGTGGTATTCCGTTGTGAATGTCTGTTCCATTTCCAGGACCACAGGCGTCCCATCCTGCGACATAGAATCTTCCTGATTCCGACCTGGTGAAAGCATTGCAAGTTGGTTGAATGCAGATTTAATTGGAAAGATAAGTTTGATGGTTTTAATATAACCTTTCTATTAGATTTGAAATATGTACCAAATATTAAGCAGAAGAACACAGTCAAAAGAATGAGATGGCAAAACATGATCATCCTGGAAAGCCGAGATTCAATTAACGTCGAATCCTCTCTCTCTCTCTCTCTCTCTCTCTCTCTCTCTCTCTCTCTCTCTCTCTCTCTCTCTCTCTCTCTCTCTCTCTCTCTCTCTCTCTCTTTCTCTCTCTCTCTCTCTATCTCTCTCTTGCTTCGAATCTGATGTTCAAAATTAAAATGAAGACAGCACTGCAAGAAGAGGCAACCGAAAATCTCATGGTCCCTATTAACCAAGCAGACTGACCTCTGGGAATGCTAGAGATATGATACCAATAAGAAGAGGAGGCTACATTTTGGTTTCAGTCCATTGTCCCCAAAGAACATATTTCACAATTCTAAATGCCAGAAGCTTGTGGTGGAAGATGACGTTGGTTTAACTCTGGGCATCCTCCCAGGTACTTTCGGAGTTCTGAGCATTTGCTTTTTGGGTGAGTATGGAAACATGCATGTCAGCGTTTTGTTCGCTATTTCACCAGATTATCTTTCTCCTGGTACTTTGCACAGTATTTGCTTGAAAAAGATATCGGAGTGTAAGCAATTGACTGGGCCGGCGGCTACCGGCTCCCAACTTGAATCCGTCCACTCTGGAGGGGCACATTGTTCTGTAGGTGCCGGAACCACATCATCATGTTCCCTGGTGGTGTAGTGGCTAGAATATGGCGTTCTCACCACTGCGGCCTGGGATCCATTCCCTGTCAGGGAAACTCTTTCGCTATTTCAGAAAATGCAGTAGATTGAAGCCCCGGACTGGGTAACTTCCGTCCCTGGACAATCTCGGCATTTTTGTCAGCATCAGGTCCAGCATTGTACCTGCCCTCTTTGGTCCATTGGTCTTCATTATCAACCGTTCTCTGGATACCAAAGACATCAAGGGATATGGGATATGTAAAGAGGTACAGACCCAGCGAAGATCTCCACAACCTGCGTTACTTTCTAATGCAACCCCGTGAGATGCAATAACTGTCATTTCGCCTCTTTCTTTCAGACCGTTCAGGCCAGAAATACATTTTCAGGCGAAGTAGTGTGTCATGTGCACTTCTTTTAAACTGATGCGCAGAAGTCATTGTTCCCTACATGGTCTGCTCGACTTTGGAGAAACCAAACTCAGATAAGTGTTCGCTTGAAGGAACAACTGCTTTGTGATCTCAGTATTGAGCGCCAGCTGAGAGCTGCCTGTTAATTTCATTACCTACCCTACTTCTACTCTGACTCGTACTGTTACAATAAGTTCCCACAGAAGCTTGAGGAACAGCACCTCATCTTCAGACTGGGTACTTAGCAGTCCTCCGGTGTCAGTATCTCATTCTGCAACCTGGGCTAAGTAAATCTCCTTTTATGTCTACATCGGAATGGGGTACTTCTGTCTGTCACCATTCTGACAGTTTTTCTCTTTCTGCTGGTACAGTCTGGCCTAATAGGACCTGGGGCGTGGTGTGGCAAGTTGTGACAATGTTTTTACTGTTCAGAGAGTTGACATCAGGTGTCCACATGGGGCATTGCTCTGAATGAGTCTGGAGTTCGGAACAAAATACTGCAGAAAAATCCAGATACATGGTTTCAATCTGGTGTGTTTCCTCATGAAAATCTAGGCGTATGTGCAATTTATCGACTCTCTCTCTCTTTCTCTCATGTAACAACCTGAGCCTGTGAGGCAGATCCCCGCACACTCTGATGCCGCATCCTTCCATATCCGCCAGTTCACTAGACTCATCTTCTGCTGAAACTTTCACCCGCGCATTGTTTTCTTGCTTCTGGATTCGACTATACCGTTCGACTTCCAGTCCTTCAATGATGAAAACATCCAGGAATTCTGTTGAAGCACACTTTCTGTGTCAGCCCTGTACTGAAGTTCTCCATATTTGGTCCTCGTTCGACAATACCTTGTTTTCTTTAAGTACAATCGCTTCCACTTTATTTCAATTTCCTCTGCGATACTTTCAAACTTCCTGTCCCTGATTTCAATCATTCTCTCATATTCACACATCATTTCCGCATCTATGAGAACCTTTCCCATCCGTGCCTCACCAGACTCCTCGGGGACCTCCGAGATCAGGCGCTTTGCTAATTCGGCCCTCTCGGGATTCCCATCCCCAATTCGCTTTGCTCCTGAATTCCGTTCTCTCTATTGCGCCCTTGAAATCAGCAGCACAAAAATTGCATCTGTCCTGACGTATCTCCATATTTGAGACTGTGCGTCATTTTTCTGACATAGGGTGTCGCAGGGCTGTTGGGTTTGATCCGTCGATAACTCGTTCAACGGTCATCAGCCAGTTGTTATCTGAACAACCAGACGGCTTTCCTGTTCAACTGCAGACCAAAGGCCTCTCTGGTCAACCAGAGATCAAAAGTCCCATCACGCCAACAAGTGCTTATACTGTCTGGTGATCCAGCTGTTTTTTTTTTTGGTCTTTTGAAGATTGAGGTCTTGGTTTTTATTCGACTTCCTCGCTGCCCGTTTCCTCGGTAAATTGTTACCTAATTGTATGAATGCTCTGAAATAAGCACACACCTACAACTGGGCGAGGGAGAATGATCTAATCAGCTCCATCAGATTAAAACTCACCGACAGGATTTCCGCAGGAAATGACATTGCATCACCCCAGACACTGATCTCACGCTCTCTGCCTGATGTCCCTCAGGGCTCTGAGACAGAATATTTCTGGTTGTCGGGAGCAGCAAAAATGCGATTCATCGTACACGCTGCGTTGTTTGTGACATGCATCATTGGTAAGATGGTTAAAGATTTGTAAATAGCTTTATTTCTGCAAAGACTGAATTGCAAATAGGAGAGGTTTTATTAAATCTGTGCAGCCTACTTGCGAGGCTCTGTTTGCGAGATATCGTATGTCGGGTCCACCATCATGAAGGTACAGAGAAAAACTGAAAAGCATCCTGTACATACCAAAATATTAAATCTTCGGGTTTCTTACCATCAGTGAAGAACTATGTGGATGAGCTCTTTTCTCCATGAAAGAGAAGGCCGAAGAGACTTTTGAGATGACAAGATTTTCGGTAGAGTCGATATGGAGAAGCCCTGTGTGAAATTCACATGCAGTGCGCAAGGGCGTCAGATCCCTTGTCCCTGAAATATTCAGTGGCAAGTTCTGTTCGGTGGTATAATTACAATGTCCGATTCCGCATCGGTTGAATTAGTTAAGTTAAATTACAAGCTCTCCTGGAAGGCGTGATGAATCTGAGAAAGGAATGGGGATAACGTGATAGAATGAAGTGAAACATTGCGGGAGAAGCAGGTGTGGGACACTCTCGTCCGTCTGGGATAGAAATGGTTCAACCCTATTCTCTCCTGAATATTATTTTATCTCTATCGAGCATACATTGCAATGTGACCGAACCCTTTCGTTTAATTCAAGCATTAAGATTAATTCCCTACTTTTTAACAGGTCTGAGCGACGCTGATTCCGTGAAACAGCGAGAGTCCTCGATCACACGGACAGAGTGGGATGTGGTCACTTTGACCTGCCACTATACAAAGGATGCTTATTATTTGTATTGGTACCGTCAGTCCCCAGGTCGACAGCCCGAGTTTGTGGTCCAGAGGGACATCACCGGCTATTCTGCAGCTCAGGCGAATTATGTCGACAGTCGGTTGACTGATACTGTACAAGATTCATTCAAGGAATACCAATTGACAATCACGGGTCTGCGGCGGTCTGACACAGCATTGTATTACTGTGCAGAGAGGCTCACAGTGCTGGGAATGAATCCAAACCTCGTACAATATCTGCCGCAGGTGTCCCAGGGAACAGTTGCTGTCTGCTGCGGTCTGTTTATAACAGTAGTTCAGACACTCACACGAAAAGACAACCATGATGCCGCAGACAACGAGCAGAAACTGCAGGAACTTCAGAGAAAACAAACCGTTCACAACTAAGACTTGCTTGACACCGATTGTTGCATTAATTCTACGAGGGTAATGCAGATTACTATAAGTTTCTCGATCGCAGGAAACGCTCTCCTTCATTTGAGAACAGATTGAGCCATCGATCTTAAAAACCGATTCCAACCGGGAATCGTGGCTTCGATGCAACTGACGTCAAAATGGAAACTATCGTGTGCTTTAAATTATTATTCAACTGCAGATGGGGGAAGGCTGATGGAACAGATCACATGTTGCAGAACGTATGTGAGTATAACTTATTCAGAAGTGGACATGTTGACCCCAAATTGATGCATTGATGCTTGTTGGCCTTGAACGAGGTAGATTCATGGAACAAACACATAGCTGTGGTTTCCATGTTGTCTGTGGATGACAGCAATGATCTATCAAATCCTTCCACAAAGCAGGTAAATTTGCTCAGGGGAATTAGAAAACCCGATACAAACAACACATACCTGACCCTGTAGGACTTGACTTAGTCACAGTTCATATTAACTTCAGCCCTATGAACACAAGGTCAAGTAACGGTTAATATTATGCCTGACCCTTTAACATCAGATGAAGTGCATTTTTTAAAAATTTTATCCTTGGTGGAAAAGGTCAAGGCACGATTACTGTTTATATTGAACTTGGATCGATACACCAGTCTCGACCAGTGTTCATATTAAATTGGTAAAAATTATATCAGGCAAGGTTACCGTTTATTTTATTCATTTAGTCGCTGTTCATGCTAACGGGGGCCCTCTCATGCTAGTTTTCTACCTGGCCTGTACATACTTATGACACAGTGTGGCACATTGCTCTGCATACCAGGCTGAATTACTTCAACGTTTGTTATTAAACAAGTCCCCTTCAGATATTCTTATAAATTAGGCAACGTCTCTCCAGATATTGCCAAGGTCTCAGTCTCCAATTATATTATAATGGGCGCTGAACCTGTGAATATCACAGTGAGCTTCATTCTCTATATGTTGTATCACACATTTTCTCTGCTTAAAGACCCACAACCATTACATCACATTAGAGCTCTTCTCTAGCTGCAGTCCACTTGACACTGCATCTATCTGTATTTCAGAAGTCCCTCTGTCTGTTGGGTCAAGTCTTTGTCTCTGTTAATACTTGTCCCTTTCTCTGTTGATGTTATACAGCGCTCTGTCCAAATTTATATATTTTTTTTGCAGTGATTCACTTTCTAGCCGACAGGACCTTGTCTTTGTCTGAATGTCACAAGGCCATATTATAATTCCATTCACAGCTGGTGTAGCCTCGATGCCCATCATTCAGAAGTACGTCTTCTATTATATGAACTACCCTGAAACTCAATACAAATTAAACCTGGTCGTCGTATTTTAACATTGGATATTTTCTGTCTATTTTTCACAAATACCTGCAGCAATTTATGTCACATGTGTCCTGGTATTGCAGCATTTAACCACACGCTGTCTCTGATTATATTAATCCAGCCCGGTCCATACTTGGATGTCTTGAAACGTGAATTGCTTCTCCCACAGTGAACCTGAACTTTGTGTTTGTTATTCCTGCTGACTCTGTCACTCTTTGCATCACGCAAGACCATGTGCCATTTTATTACTTGGGACGCAATGTTTCGTTTGGTTTACGTGGGGGAAATATTTGAAACATGTATTGCCCATCTGTCATTGCGCCTGAGCAGATGGGATGAAGAATTGGCATATATTGGTTGGCCGTCTGTCCATGTGTAAAGGTAATCCGAAAAGCCGACATTTTATTACTTATTCGAAAATAACTTATATTTAATTGCACTCGTCAAGCATGCAACACTTTTGGAAAATGCGAGAGTCAAAGATAATAACGGCTGGCATCTGGGGAGTCCTGTTGAGAAACGCGATGTCATACGATGGCTATTTCGTGGCCCGACCGTCATTAATAAAGGAATATAAGCAAGATGGATTGATGGGGTCGAATCAAAATTGGGTCATCCTCAGAGTTTTCTCAGTTATAACCTATCCTGGATCCATTCAGTGACGTTTTCTTTCTCTTTTCAGACTGTCCCGGTGGAGTGTGCCGGACAACCCTGGTCATATGCGGATGGACAGTGTTTCCGCAGGAAAGTGGTTGTTGTGTTTTACCCCATAGATCGTTATTTCAAGACCTTTCCATAATTAATCCATCCTTACCAGAACCGCCTTCACTCATTTCCGTACTGACCGCCCTATTCAGTGGAATACATCGATTGAATAAAAGGGTGTGGTGGGTGGGGAGTGTTGAATGGAGAAACAGTGACAAAGTGAAGAAAATATGGGCAAAGGCACGAACCAGGCTGGGTTCAGAAGCGGCAAATGAAAGTGGATATTGAGGGAACTGCAAAAATGATTTTAACGGAAATGCACCGAACGGCCTCATCTGACGACAGGACAGGAAGTCGGGACAGTCTTCAATGTACAAAAAAGACAATCAAGTAGCACATACACACTGACGCCCTCGAGTTCACTGAGCTTTACAACACAAACTTCAGAGGAGACATTGCATTTAGAAATATACAAAAAAACACGTTCGCTGTTTCAGGGGTGTTGGACTGATGGATGCGCAATGAACTGTAATATGATTACTTGATGGTTACACAAGGCAGCAAGGGCTCTTTTTTTACTGAAGCCTGCGAGCAATGTCATTTGGGACCAGAATAATTGCACCATTAGATACCCAATTGCGCTGTAAATCAGCCAGAGTTTAAACTGCTTGATCAACTGAAGTAATCCGCTGATCACATGCGAAACTGACAGAAATCGTCCTCTCTCAGGAATGTGTTGGTTTCAGATCAGGGAGGTAGAATGTATTCATTACCTAATTCCCGTTGCTGTCGTAGTTCCTGGTAGATCCTCGTGAGCACAATTTCTTTTCGGATGAACAGTGTGTTGAATCAGGCATTCGCTTGAGCGCAGAAAAACCAGAAAGTTAAATAGAGACAAGAGATGCTGGAGATATGAGGATATCCGCGGATAGGGAAGTGAGATCACCGCTGATGTGGGTGATGTTCCCTCAGTTTTGGCGGATTCGAATTTCCCAATTCTTTGCAGCAAATAATTCATCCTCATCACCCTATTCCTGTAAGAATCAAGAGCCGCCAAAAAACAACGAATCTTTTAAATGGAAGAATTACGACAAATGGCGAGATTAAATGGGACCATTTAGTTAGGAAGAGCATAAACCATCAGGGGGAGAAGTAGAGGAAGAAATGAGCTGAACAAGTGGTGGAAAGGGAGAAAAATCGATAAACGGAGATAGAATGGGGGTAGAACTTGTGGAATGCACCTTTATGGATACAACACGGTTTCAATGGACAGGAAGGACAGCATCTGGTGTATAATTTCTGTGCTTCAGTGTTAAAGGATAAACAATCAAATATCTCCTCCCATCTGGGCTGAGCAGAATGTTTTTTTCTTGTTTACCGGATCCGGAATGTGCAATTGACAACATTAAATTTGAAATATTCATAGTACGTTATGTCCAGTTTTCAATTTTGTCCTCAGTCTACTGCTGTTGGTTCTGTCCCAATTCCTATTTAAGTCAATGGTGAAACATAAACAGCAGCTTGCACTCGAGCAGAAGCATGCATTTACATTAATACACGGACAGAATTTAGAAGGGGATTTTTAGTAACCCGTTAAAATGTCACTGAAGCGAACTACGGAAGTGTAAGTCAAGAGTTGGTGTCTGCTGTCGCAACGCAATAACTCGGGTGACTGCCCGACTTCGCATCACAGCGACGAAAGCTGACGATTGGCAGCACAACACGATTGAAATGTTCTGGTTATTTCCCTGTGCGACCCGGATCTTCTGGGCATACTCTCCACTTCCCTGTTATTCACTCTCCGACTGCATCGTTGATATCTGATATATCCAGCAAGAGACGTGTAACGGGCTCGATACAAGACCTTCGTGTGCCATGAGCAGATGTGAAACAAACTGCCCTTATTTGAAATACAATCTCCAAATCCGCCTTGACCAAAGTTCATTGCATTTACACTTCAGTTCTGCGTCTTCATCCTCGGATGATACATGATACGCGGATACATTTTGAGTTTATTCCCTTTATTTCAGGCTTTGAGCATGAACAATATTTCTTAAAACCATTTAATTGTTTTTAATTTTTTGAAATTTTTTTTAGATTTTATTTACAGCGTGGTAACAGTCCCTTCCAGCCCAACGAGTCCGCACTGCCTATTTTAAACCGAATTAACCTACCCGGACGACTTTGCAATGTGGGAGGAAACCGGAGCACCCGGAGGAAACCCACGCAGACACGGGAGAACGTACAAACTCCTTACAGACAGCGATCGGAATCGAACTCCGATCGCTGGCGCTGTAATAGCGTCGCGCTAACCTCTACGCTATCGTACCGCCCATTGTTTGCATTATTTTTACATGTTTTGCTTAAGTTTACATGCGGTGTCCTGAAGTGACAAAACGTCCTGTTTCAAAGATGTTTGTCTTATTTAATTGTTTTGTTTCGCCAACTAAGCCGGCGGTTGCAGATGATGAGCTGATTACCGTCCAAACAACGAAACCAACGGAGTCCACAGCCATAAAGTCCCTTTTGCAGCCAAAGTCAATGGAAGTCGGTTTAAATTGTCTCATACCTAGCGCGTACACACCGTTGAAGATGGTAGGGTATAGATCAAGCGACTTAAATTGTGCTATTTTTGTTTTAATTCTCTCCAAGTGACCCTGTTCGCGATTGTGATCCTATGTTGCGGAAAGTGCGGTATTTCCAAATGCATCGCTCGTTCCTGCTCGCGATGGCGACAGCAGAACTCAAGGTGATTGTCTGCAGGGTGATATAATATCGGGTCTCCTGATTTTTTTTGGTGGGACTCCTTCTTGCTCTGCACTCCTGTGTGCAGATTCATGAACTTCCTGGCTCCCTCGGCCGTTGATTGTTCTGTTTGGTTCACGGTCGCTTTCACATTTCATTGTTTTGTGGCCATTTCCACACAGAATATGAAAACAGTCACTGCACAGATAGAACCCGTTTGGTAGTTACAGTAATACTGAGCGCAGTGTGCTCTTAGAGGAACGTTCCATGGCAATTCGCATGTGACCCATGCAAGATACCTAATTTACCTATTTTGCAGTGTTGCCTTGTCCGGTAACAGTTCTGTGCCCTGCCGTCATGGTAAAGTTTTATTGGACTGAACAGCTGTTAACCCCAGTTGTCCCATTCCCTCTGATTATGTTATAAAACGCGTTCACCGTCAGGCGGATTTTATTGGCCAGTCTGGTCAGCAGCAACCTCCAGGAACGCAACAGTGGGAATAAAAAGAAGGACCCCGAAATTTCGAATTGCAGACGGTCCATCGGTTTACACTCACTAATCTCCAGAAATTACATTCTGCTTTTGTTGGAACTATTAAACATTTTATTTTCTTCCGAACTTTGGGCTTTTTTAACCCTAGGCAGTATTACAGCCCATTTGCGACATTTCAACGATCTGGAGGTATGATTCAGCTGCTGAGCTCCTGCGCAAACACGGCCATTGACAGCGAGACCCAGATGAACTTCAGAGAGGAGCTGCTTCACACACTCAAATATCCCTTTATTCTGAATAGGAAATGGTGAAAGAGAGAAAAAAGTAGGTGAAATTGGGACCGATTCTTCAATATAGCATGCCATTTCACATAAGGTTCGCAGTTTCTTTTTGTTTAAAAATCTGTCTGGGTTCTATAAATAAACTATGAATTATTTTTCTTCCAACACTACCCGTCAAGATCAATCAAATAAAATGCTCTCCTCGTTTTAAAGGATGTTTATCCATTGAACTCCTTCAGTGAAATAATGCTCTTCGGGAAACTTGTCTCCGACTGGAACTGTCGCTAAGGACGGACAATGAATTATCGATGGGATATTTGTGTGTACTGCGCCCGACGGATACACCAACCAATACACCAGCTCGCACCCCACTACGTCTGTGGATTTCATCTCAGTCATGATTCTTATGTGCGTTATATTCAGAGACCACACGTAGTCTTCTCGAGCATATCTAGTTTTCTCCTTTATCAGGCTGCATCCCACAACATCGCTTTCCTTCCTTAAGACGTTATTTAAATCCAGTTTCGAGAGCAAATAAATGTCTTTTCGTTTTTACCTGGTTAATTTTCGTTTGTTTGTTAATTTGTTTGTTTGACTGTGATTCCTGGACTAAATGTGATAGAACTATATTACTGCCATTGGACGTCATATGGATGAAAGTTTTATCTGTTAAATTCCTTTCGCGACCTATGAACAAAATATAGCTGTCTGAAACCATGACAGGAGTATATACGCAAACAGCGGTAGTGTTGGAGATAACTTTCACCGAGCACTCTTCCTCCACAGCTCGAAAAGTACACGTAGAATTCCGTTTTTAAAAGCAGAATCCCAGTCGTCCCGTAATCACAGTTTTTCTTACAATGCTGGGCACGCTCAGAATCCCGTACCCGCCGCAGCAACAACACTGCAGGCAGCCAAAAGCCTTTTCACAAACTCCCCTCTCCAACATCTACGGCCCGCACACGGTTTCATGCCGTATTGCCTCAAGACATCTAATATTGCGCGCAATTAAAGACATTTTGAATATCCCTGCATTTGTTTATCCTGCAGTTTCGACTCTTCGCGACTTTATGCCCGGAGTTGGATCAGCTCTGCTGTATCCAAAGCAGCGCGAGTTGTTCATATTTGTATTGATACTGTTATTAGTGACGTCATCACCACCTGCCGCAAAATCATCATCTGAGCAGCGCCGTCAGACCCATCATCAGTATCACCAAAGTTAGCCTCAATGTCGTCATCATTATTCGACAGAAGTGAATTAGATATGGCCTGCGCTGCACACCCGTGTGAACATACCTGAGACGGAGGCGGAAAGCCCGACGAGTTGATCCTCCGGAGGTGGAAGTCGGGCAGTGAAGACTCCTCCGCAACAAGGCCTCGAGCAGCGTTCGGTAGTTTTCTGTCCTGGAATGGTTTGAATGCCTTGAACATTTAACAAAGCGCGCGGCGAGGCCTGATTTTCTGTGAAAAGTGAGGACTTGTTTTGGCATGCTTTTTTACGTTTCCTTGCCACAAAATTTATTAACAGTTTGCTATTTTACATGATTATTTTCAAATAATTCACACATTATTATCTTTACATTATCGTTATTATTATGCACTGAAATATCTTGAAGACATAGAAATCAGTGTAATGCAGTAAAATAGGCAAAGTAATCAAGGAACTTAATTGCACGGAATTCTTATGTAAACGAATACTAAACAAGGTATCTTGATACGGTGTCCACAGAGGTGCTCCACATCCCACAACCATTGAACGGAAATACATGATAGCATGGAAGAGCTCCAGAAATCAGTGCAACAGATGTGACGCCGCACCGTGGACCCCGCTGACTGATAAGAGCATTAAAGGCCCAACTGCACATTCCCAACCAAGAGCTCAACAGATACCTAGGAGCTGTAGGCATGTTGTTTCTCTGAAGCAATATTAATTCAAATCTTGATCTCATCCCAGTAACATTTCAGTTTTGGGCGTTCTCTCTGCACGGACCTCAGGACGGAAAATGCTGACACCTGCAGCAAACATGGTGGAAAGCGCGGCGTGAATTCCTGATATCGCGAAAACACAAAATCAATAAATTCAAATATATGGGAATGCACCTGTGCAGAAAATGTGCATCACTATGGCTACTTTATATCCGCATGTGTCTGTAAGAAGAATTATCTTCTTGTCTCATAAATCTCTCTATCTATCTCTGTCTGTCTATCTCTCTATATCTCTCTATCTATCTTATCTGTCTACATGGCTGTCTGTCTGTCTGACTTTCTGTCTCTCAGTCTGTCTTTCTGTCTGTCGGTTGGTCGGTCTGTTTGTCTGTCTCTCTATCTGTCTGCCAGCCTGTCTGTCTGTCTGTCTGTCTGTCTCTGTCTGTCTGTCTGTCTGTCTGTCTGTCTGTCTGTCTGTCTGTCTGTCTGTCTGTCTGTCTATCTATCTATCTATCTATCTATCTATCTATCTATCTATCTATCTATCTATCTATCTATCTATCTATCTATCTATCTATCTATCTATGTGTCTGTTGTTCTGTCTGTCTGTCTGTCTATTTATCTAATCTATCTATCTATGTCTCTATGTCCCTATTCGTGCCTCTGTCTATCTTTCTCTCTTTGTCTCTCCCTCTATCTCTCTCTCTCTCTCTGCCTCTCTCTTTTTCCATTACAGTCTCCGTCCATCTCTGTTATTCTCTCTTTCTCTCTCTCTCTGCATTTCTCTGTCTGTCTCTCTCTGTTTGTCTGTCTCTCTTTGCAATAACCCCTCTCACAATAAAGTTTTTGTACAGCGGTTTCCGTGTTCTGTCGCGCTGTGTGTCTGTTAACCACCATGCTGAGGTTTTTAAACAACTGTCTCTCCTTTCTGTATCACTGTGCTGTGCGCGGACTTAGAGCACAACGATACACAGCCGAGTCGCCGTATTGCACTTTGGAGATGGTTAACTGGCTCATTTTCTTTCCAGGATCCAGAGACCCGGATATCCTTCCTCCGGAAACCTCTCCCTTATCCTGCTCTCCTGAAGTGTGTCTCTGGAGCAGGAGTTTCGGAACCTGTCCTGGGAACTGCCGATACCAGTGTACTGTGTATGGACAGAACCCAGAATATTCGCAAAATAAAGAGACGATGTCGCCCGCAGTAGGAGATTGGAGAGCAGGACTCTCAGACACGAAAGAGATGGAATCTGCAGGAAGTAAAATGAGGGATCAGTGTGGAGTGATTTTTTTTTCACTTCTCAACTGCCGTGTTGCCACAGAATGATTACCGAGTTTCCCGCCACTTGCGTCACTCGAAACAGTCTCTAAATCTACTCTTTCCTGTTGGTGAATAGAACCAAAAAGGGGTATTTAGATCCACAGATATGTTCCGATTGAACAGTCGTTGTCGTCTCGTCTGCAGAGGACGGATGGGGCTGTGTAGATTCCACTGCAATTCCAAATGTTCTATTGGGTAAATTTGCTCGTCTATGGAATGAAGCGTGTGGCTTTGGAATAATTATGGAAGAGTTCAATGAGCCGAAACAAGGATTTCTATTATTTCTCTTGATTCTTGTCACTTAATTCACACTTACTTAGAGAAAGACAAACTCGAGGAAATTCTAATTTCATCATATATTCTCTCCTTCAACTTTTTTCAAACATTTCCAGTTATTTACTTCCCCACCCACCCCGAGTTACAGCACAGTCCGCAGCAACGTGCAGGAGGATGAAGTGAGATTAGACAGCACTGAGTGACTCAAACGGACACTTCACATCTGTGGCAGACAGTTAACATTCATCTGCAGATTAACAGACCAGGATGCATCCCCTCCCCCTGTGTTTCTCCTGTTCATTTCATCAGTGGGCCATGTCTTTCTCAATTTTATTTTCATTTTATTTCGTTACAGATGGTTTCACTTTATTTCCCGATCTCTGCCGTTCGTTTTTTTTTTCTGCCTGTGCTTTATATTTCGACATGCTGAGAATTTTACCCACAGTCTGTCAGTTGTCGGTGGGTTCACTTTGTCGTTTTCAAACTGGTCTGAGACTCACTCAAAGCTCAACAACATCTTTTTTCATTCCGCCTTGAGGCTTGTAAAATTTAAAGGCATTATTTCTCGATGTTCTGGCACTTAAAGTGTGTGGAGCAATCCTGCAGAATTAATCCCCAAAGGACATCCCAAACAAGCAGACAATCTTATCGTGCTTTTAACAAGCCTGACATCGGCTACCCTCCTTGGAACCCCAGAACCCCCTGACGGGAAACTCGGACACCTGCCTCCCATTCTGTAAATGAATTAACCCTTGCGTGTTTTCTTAGCCTGCACTCGGAACACAGAGCGTCCACGTCTTTCTTTCCTTTATTTCTTCACTTCGGGGGATTTGAACATCAGTGGCAAATTCGGCATTGTTTGTTCCTCCTACAGCCAATCACCCTCTACAATTAGTCTGCTCTAGGGGTGATCTACACCACCTCTCCGCTGCGACATACTCAGACCTGACTCCCTTTGTCTACACCACCTCCGAGCCACTTTTCAGAAACGCGTTACGAAAATAGCGTTGTGAAACAAGGCAGGATTTAATAAAATTACCGGCTGTGACAGTCACCGTCGTTCCTGCTCCATCGATCTTGTGTGTGCTCTCAGTATACCACAGTGACACGACTGTCAGTCTCCACGGTACAAAAACCAACGTCACCTCCAATTTTTCGCAAGCATCATAGATCTCCACAATTATTTCAGGAGGTTCAGGACAACGAACAATATCCCGGGTTCCGCAATCCTAGGCTGTTCTCATCTACTCGCTGTGAGAAACGGTTGTCCCATTGAAGTGGTCCCGTGACATGAAGCGATGTTCCATTAAAAAACATGGAGCCTTGTGCAAAGGTAAGAAAATTAAAGATGAAAATTGCAATGAAAGTCAACTGAAACAAAAATCAAAACAAAACAAACAGCGTGATAAACACCAGCGATATAATTCAGGTTCCGGATCCCGACAATGTATTTGCTTATTTTTGTTCGGCTCTCTTCCACTGTGATGCTCCCATGACTACACAGTGTTTAATGTGACATGCAATTCCCCGCGGACTCGGTGAGACGAACGAGAGGAAGTTAAAAGCTCAGCGACTGCGGTTCCGGGTTCCATCTGTTGGAACAGAGTCCAATCCGGAGTTGCTTCTTGGGCAGAAGGATAAATCATTTCTGGTCGCTGTTCATTAATGCCAGTCTCGGGGAAGACGGCACTATCTGCGCACACTCGGCAGTGAGAAAACCCATTGTGTAACGTGCAACAATCCATTCCTGTTACAATCCAGACTGTTGGGCAAGCGGGACAAGGTTGGACCCTGGGCTTTAACGGCAGGTCGGTCCTGCTCTGTCGTCTAGAGCTGGGAAAATATACAGTGAGAGTTTTTGTTCCGCAGAAGTCCCATGTTCAGCATTGTGCTTTCCACCTGTATTCAGCTTGACAGTAATAGGTGGCGCTGTCTTCAACTCTCAGATCCCGAATTTCCAAGGTAAATGTCATCTGTGTTTTTTCAGTCCTCACAAGAAATCGTCCCCCTCTGTTTATCCGCTGCCTCTCTGACCCGGGTTGGGTCTGCTTGAAGAACTGTCCAGTCTGTAAACGGTATGTACCAAACGAACCAGGCTGAAAACGGCAGGTGATGGTGACAGACTGACACTCCTTCCCGGTCACTGTTGTCGGAGTCTGTGTCACCGACTGACTCAAGCAGACTGGAAATTAAACAAAGGGAGACGTTAATGAGCTCAGGGTCGAACCACAAAACGGGACAAAACAGGGACAGGGTTTGAAAATCGTTATGGACCCGGGCAGTTTTATTTGAATGTCACACAGTGTTGGAATGTGTGAACAGTACTCACGTCGTAAGCAGAAAGAGAGAGTTAAAACCAGCAGCATTCCCATCGCTCTGTTTCCGGTGGATTGTGTGAATGGAATCTGGAGCCCGGAGCCCTGAACTTGCAGACTGTCCCTCGCAGTTGGGCTAAAACACCTCAGCTATTCAGTTTTCCTTAAATAGGGAAGTGTCCTGGAGATTATTAAAAGTTCCCGCTCTAGGAGAGTGTGCTATTTGAAGAAAGGAGATCCTTCAATCTGTCGGCTCTGCGTTATGCCTTTCAGCAATATATGAAAGCCCCTCCCACATGCTGCTGACGTTCAGCGCTCTGGGGGGAGTTGTTCTGTCAACAGAGGATGACGCTCCACTTTAGCTCCCAAACAGTGAGCCTGGAGGGGTGAGATCGAAGATTATTTGTTTGTTGAAGGGGACTTCGGCCGAGGACAGCTGGAGCGGAGGGAAATGCCCTCTCCACGAAAAAAACATGGGAGGTCACAGTGGGGCTCAAATCTGGATCGCTGTCTCTGGACTATTTCAGGATCAACAACACAGGATTCGAAACATTGAGAATGCGGTTGTTTGAAGTTGTCGGCAGGGGAAAAGGCGCTGTCACTCAGCTGGTCTCAGGGTTTCTGTGAGTTGCAGACTGAAAAAGTCACTCAGGACCGACAGGAAGGAAGGGATTTCGAGAAGCTGATCGGGAATAGAAGCATTACGTGTCATTGGTTTTAAAAGAACCAGAAGATTTGGAGATTGGGAAGGCCAATGGGTTCCGCAAACCTATTCTGACATTTAGTAACATCGGGGAAATCCATTCGTCCGCCCACTCCGAAGAATTTCCTTGTAACAACAAATCTATTCGTCTCAAACTTGAGTATTCAATGACAGAGCACGCACTTATCTCTGGGACAAATAACTCCAAAGATTGGCGTCAATCAGCTTCAAATGGCAGAACCCTTGTCAAGAGACTGAAACTAAGGCATTCTAAACAAAGGAAATAAAAATCTCCCCGCATCAACGCTGGCAGTTACTTTCCGAATGCTGATTTTCCATTTCATTTCGTTAAGCCATCGCGAGTCCGTTTGCAGGATAGCTCTGCTCCAGAAATCCACCTAAACCTCATGGCCGACGGGACAAAAAGCCGGGAAATACAATGACATTCCGGCCTTCTGTATTAATATGAGAGTGCGGATTACTCTTGAGAAAAAAAAAAGATGACTGGAAGGACCGAATAGCCTCTCCCACGTGTCAACATATTCTAAACCAAAAGATCAAGGGAACAATCAGACTCTGCTAATCTCGGAACGCCGCATCAAACAAAATCGAACTCGGGCATCGGCCGTGAATGCAGAGCATTATGGAAGATGGACTAACAGAAAATGCACAGGCTTTCTACCCGGTTGCAGATTGTGGGACAGTTCCAAGCCGGAGGCTCAAGACGCAATGTTTGAAAATAGATCAAAGTAAAACCCCAAATGCAGGAAATCTGAACTGCAGACATGATAAGCAGCAAACTCTCACAGGTCAGCCAACATCTGTGTAAGCAGTGTCGGTATTTCGGGTCCAGTGGAGACTGAGATTTTGTTGCAATCTGTTGGAAGAAATCACATTTTCTCTCAGTGAGATTTAGATGCGGTTGTGTGCCTCTGGCATAGCAGCCCCGCTCACGTCCTTTGGCTCCTGTCCGCTTCTTTAAATTCTCAGATGCACGCACAACGAAAAATATTAACAGCAATTCAGAAATGCACCAGGTTCTCATGCCACGGAAAATTCCGACGAATATTGTGTGTGTTTACCTTGCAGAGTTGGGTGTTGGAGCGAGATTTGGAGTGGGACCTTTGAAAAGAGATGAGACTCTGTGCGTGTTCTTGTGTTTCCCCTTGCAGAATGAGGAATTGGAGAGAGAATTCCAGCGGAATCCCTGCAAAGGGGTGAGTATGTGCGTGTGTTTGTGAGGTTCATCTTGCAAGAGTCTGAACAAGGCACATTTCCAAATTATTACCAGTTGATTGGCTGAGTAACAGCAGAAAATAAAAGGAAAGTAGGTATAAGCGGAGTGGCCTTTTTGGGACTGGCTATTGTGAGAGTGGGCCAGATTTAGAGTGGGAGATTGAGGATTGAGACTTTTGCTCAAGAGGCTTCGGCGAGAGGAGGGGACGGTAGGTCTCTGGTAAGTTTCTTTCTTTCTTTGGTGCTTCATTTAGTGCCAGGCCAGAGTAGTTAGAAAGGCGCGCGGGTCTGGGGTGTGTGCATATTGTGCGATGTGGGTGTTCTGGTAGACCTTCGTCTCGTTTGGTATAACGAGGAGTTCATAAAAAAAGAGCTACTGGGAGGCAGACACTCCTAAGCTGCAGGAGGCTGGCATCCACGTGACTGTCAGGAGAAATATTGCAAATAAGCAGGTAGTGCAGAGTACATCTGTGGCCGTTACCCTCAACAACAGGTTTACCGCTTTGGACACAGTTGGGGGAGGAACTCCTAGGGTAAAGCTGCAGTGACCAAGTCTCTGGCATTGAGCCTGGTCTTGTGGCGCAGAAGGGAAAGGGCGAGAAGAGGAGAACGGTCGAGACAGGGGTTTCCACAGTAAGGGAGACAGGAGATTCGGTGGACGTGAAAGAGGCTCCCGTATGGTATGCTGCCTCCCTGGTCCCGGGTCACAGACGTCTATAATAGGGTTCACAGCATTGTAAAGGGGGAGGCTGAACATGCAGGAGTCGTGCTGCATATTGGTACAAATGACATAGGAAGGAAAAGAGATGAACTCCTGAGGAAGGAATATAGGATGGTTAGTAGGAAGATGAAAAGAAGAACCTCAAAGGTAGTAATCTCTGGATTGCTGTCTGTGCCACACGCCAGTGAGGGTAAGAATTGGTTGATTGGACAGATAAATGCGTGGATATGGAGTTGGAGCAGGGGGCAAGGTTACAGATTTCTTGATCATTGGGATCTCTTTTGGGGAAGTTACGACCTGTACAAAAGAGAGGGGTTACACTTGAACTGGAGGCTAACCAAATTCTTCCAGGCCGGTTTGTCAGAATTGTTGAGGAGGGTTTAAACTACTTTGGCAGGTGGTGCGCACCATAGTCATACGTCAGAGGTTGGTGCATTTAGTGTATAAATAGATGTAGAGTGTGAGAAGTCTGTAATGAAGGATATGCATTTGAAAGGGCAAAATTGCAGTCAGTTGCATGGGATGAAAGGTGTCTACTCTAAACGAACTTGGAGCATGGGTAAGTACGTGGAACTATGACGTCGTGGCCATTAAAGAGACTTGGCTAGGCTATCCCAAAGGCAGGAATGGCTGCTGGATAATCCGGCGTTTAGATATTTCAAATGGGAGAGGGGCAGAGGTAAAAGAGGTGAGGGTGGCTTTGCTGATTAGGGACAGTGTCACAGCTGTAGAAATGGACCACGTCCTGGAGGGATCGTCTACTGAGTCAGTTTTTCTGGAAGTCAGAAACAGGAAGGGAGCGATCACTCCAGTGGGAGTATTCCACAGACTACGCCTCGCCCCCCACCCCCCCCCCCCCCCAATAATAGCAGAGACACTGAGGAGCACATCGGGAGGCAGATTTAGGAGAGATGAAAAAATAACAGCGTTGTTGGCCATGGATGATTTCAACTTCCCTGATGTTGATTAGCCGCACTTTAGTGTAAAGGGGATAGATGCGGCAGGGTTCGTAATGTGTGTCCAGCAAGGATTCCTGACACACTATGCGGACATGCCGACCAGATGAGAGCCCGTTTTGGATCTTTTGCTTCACAATGAACCTGGTCAGGTTTCAGATCTCTCGGTGGGAGAGCGTTTTGGAGGTAGTGACCATAATTCCTTGACCTTTGCCATAACCTTGGAGAGGGATTGGAACAGATGATATGGGATAGTATTTAATTGGGGGCGGGGGGAGGATGATGCTATTCGGCGGGAACTTGGGAGCGTAAATTGGAAACAGATGTTCTTGGGGAAGTGCAGAGTGTAAATGTGGAGGTTGTTTAGGCAGTATTTTACATGGGCTTCTGGACAGGTTTGTCCCATTGAGGTAGGGTAAGGATGGTAGAGTGAAGGAACTGTGCTTGACACGAGATGCAGAATATCTTGTTAAGAGGGAGAAAGAAGCTTACCTAAGGTTTAGAAAAAAAACATCAGACAGGTTTATGGAGAATTACAAGGTAGTCAGGAGGGATCTTGAGGATGGGCATAAGCGAGCTCGAAGCGGGCATAAGAAGGCCCTGGCGAGTAAGATTAAAGAACGCCCGAAGGCATTCAACACGTTTGTGAATAACAGAAAGATGACTGGATTAAGGGTTGGAACGATCAGAGATAAAAGGGGAAACATGTGCCTGGAGTCGGAAGAGGTTGGGGAGGTCCTTAAGGAAAACGTTGCTTCAGTATTCTTCAGTGAGAGAGAATTGGACGTTTATGATGGATGATGGTAGATTGTGTGTGTTCTGCCTGGAGGTTGGTGACCAGTGGTGTTCCGCGGGGATGTTCTGGAACCCTAGCTCTTTGTGAGTTTTATAAATGACTTTGATGATGGGGAAGGTTGGGTTAGTACACGTCCTGATGATACAAATGTTGGTGGTGTTGTGAGTAGTGAGAAAGGTTGTCGAGGGTTGCACCGCGACATTAATCGAATGCAAAGCTGAGTGGAGAAGTGGCAGATGGAGCTGACCCGGACAAGTGTGAAGTGATAGATTTCGGGATATCGAATTTGAAGGCAGAATGGAAGGTTAATGGCAGGACCCTTAACAGTGTGGAGGAACAGAGGGATCTTGGGATCCACGTCCAAAGATCTCGAAAGGTTGCCGCACAGGTTGATAGAGTTGTAAAGAAGGCGTATGGTGTGTTGGCCTTCACTAGTCAGGGTACTGAGTTCAAGAGCCGCAAGGTAATGTTGCAGTTCTATAGAACTCTGGTTCGACACACTTGGAGTTTTGTTTTCCGTTCTGGTAGCCTCGTATAGGAAGGATGTGGAAGCTTTATATAGGGTGCAGAGGAGATTTAACAGGATGGGGCCTGGATTGGAGAGCATGTCTTATAAGGATAGGTTGAGTGAGCTAAGGAGAAGGAGTATGAGAGATTACTTGATTGAGGTGTACAAGATGATAAGAGGCAGAGATCCAATGGACATAGACTTTTTTCTCAGAGAGAAAATGGCTAACACGAGGGGGCATAATTTTAAGGTGATTGGACGGAGGTAGCAGGGTGATATCAGTGGTAAGTTTATTACACTGACAGTGGTGGGTGCATGGAGCGCACTGCCGGAAGAGTTGTGAAGGCAGATACATGAGGGACCTTCCAGAGTCTCTTAGATTGCCACATGAATTACAGAAAACTGGAGGGCTCCGTGGGATGTAAGGGTTAGATAAATCTCAGAGCAGGATAAAATGTCGGCACAACATCGTGGGCCGAAGGGCCTGTACTGTGCTGTAATGTTCTATGCTCCATGTTATAATATTATGAGATCGGGGTGGTTAACGAATTCTGCATTTCTCTGTCAAATAACGTGTTTCCATTATCTGTCAGGAACGCGTTCACGGCGAATTAAAGACAGATATTAAAACTGTTGTATAACCGCTCGGTTTCGCTGCATCCCTCTCTGTTTGAAGGCATTTGCTAAATGAGCAAACGTAGTATGTTCACAGTTTTCTCTGAGACAAGCAGCAGCTCTGTTGGCCGCCTAGTGACTCTGCGGTCTTTCCACTCTTCACATCGACGACGATCCGCTTAGGTTTGTTTCTTGTGGCCAACCCGCCAAAATTCACTTTTCCTACCCTCGGTTCGAGCGTTTTTTCTGCCCTGGGCCATTGGAGAGTTGTGGTCTTAAGTTGCCGCACATTATTAGTTGGCTCTGCAGAGCACTGGGATATGCGTCTGTATTCTTGTATTTCTCCTGGCTAATGCGTTTTTGTTGCCATCTGGTGGAACTAATGAGGTAACTCGAGGGTGCCCTCCTGTTGCTTGGCGGCGGGAAGTATGAGCACACACCGAAAACAAATTCGGACACACAAATCAACGCCTCACATATACACACAGACACAAAACGTGTTGAAGAAAAGAAGACGAACATGCAGAGAAAAACACACGCCATTAATCAGATAGCGATGCCCTCGAACATAGGAGCATATGGAATCGAATGGCTTGATTAGCGAAACCCAGCAAGGCATTGTTCGTGGCAAGTCGTAACTTACAGAGCTGGTTAAGTTGTCTTGACAAGGTGACTAGAGAAATTAATGTTGGTAGAGCTGCGGATGTCATCTAAATGGACTTCAGTAAGACATTTGACAAGGTCCCACGTAATAAGTTAATCAAAAATATTTCGGATGCATGGGGCCAGTGTAGAATCGCCTGTGTGGATGCAGAACTGGCTTTCCCACAGAAGACAGAGGGTGGTGGTTGAAAAAACTTATTCGGGATGGAGGCCTGTGAGTAGCGGTGTTCCGCAGGGATCTGGTCTGGGACATCTGCTGTTTGTGACATACATAAATGACCTGGATGAGTACGTTGATAGGTGGGTCAGAAAGTCTGCAGAGGATACCAAGATTGGTGGAGTTGTGAATAGTGTAGAAGACTGGCCATTGATACAACGTGATACAGATCGGTTGAAGATGTGGGAAGAGAACGGCATATGGAGTATAACCCGGATAAATGTGAGGTGTTGCACCTTGGTGGGACTAAAGTCAAGAGGCACAATCTTAAGGACAAGACGCTTAACAGTGTTGAAGACCCAAGGGTGCAAGTCCATGGCTCATCGAAAGTGGCTATAAAGATAGAAAGGGTGGTTAAGAAGACCTCCGGAATGCTTGCTTTCATTAATCGAAGTATTGAGTACAGGAATTGAGAAGTTATGATGCCGCTCTATAGAACTCTGGTTAGGCTACATTGAGAGTATTGCATGCAATCCTGGACACGTCACCATAGGAAGTATGTCGAGGGTTTAGAGTGGGTGCAGAGGAGGTTTACTGGGATGCTGCCTGGATTAGAGGGCGTGTGCTATCAGGAGAGGCTGGACAAACTTGAGCTTTTTTTTCTCTGGAGCGGCGGAGGCTGAAGGATAATCTGTTGGAAGTGTATGAGGGGCATAGATGAGGTGGACAAGAAACTTCTTTTCCCCATTATTGAGAGATACAATACCAGAGGACGTGCATTTTAGGTCAGAAGGAGTAGGTTCAGAAAATATATGATGGGTACTTTTTTTTTTTACTTAGAGTGTTGGATGCCTGGAATGCGTTGTCTGATAGGGTGGTGGAGGTAAATTCATTGGCGGCTTTTTGGAGGGGCTGGGATGGGCGCATAAATAAGAGGAAAATGGAGGTATATGGGCATTCTGCAGGTAGGATGGTTAGCTATTTCAGCACAACATTGTGGGCCGAAGGCCCTGTTCTGTGCTGTACTGTTCTATGTTCTCTGTTTGTGGTAAAATGATCAATGTATTCTAATTGCTGCACTGACCATTTGCAACGGTCCTGAATCACAAAAAGTTCGCTTGTTCGAATCTACATTTAAAGAAGATTTGAGAGAGGCTCACGCACAGTGATTTATTCAAGCGGAAAACACAACCACCTGCGTCCACTCAGCACTGTCACCGTCACGGGCGGGCCACACACACACACACACGCACACACCCACCCCCCCCCCCCCCACACACACACCAGCCTTTCTACCCTTTGTGTCAACAAGTATCAATTCTGATATTGAGCAGCTATCATTTCTTTGCTTTCAGCTGCGGAGCTTCTTGATGCAACCATTGCTGGAAACGGGAGAAGTGATCGATGTCACAGTAACATGACTCAAAAGCGAGATCGATTTCAGCGTCTTTGCAGGCAAATGCAATGACGAAATACCCTTATTTCTGATGTTGGGCTTTCACTCAAACATTCAGCAGTGAGGCGTGATTTTTCTATTCCTGCACAGTCCCTCTGGATACTTTCCCGCCGCTCGGCTACTCCCTGACTGCATGAGCCGCTGTTTTCTCAGGAAATTAATAATGAAGGAGATCGGACTTATTTGTTTCAGCGACCAAATTTTAGGCAGCCCCCTTAACTATAACGGATCATTTTACACTTATCTCCATGAAGCGAATGTCCCAAGCTCACCATACCTCATACATGTTTTTTTTAAAGATAATCAACTCATACACTTCATGTAACCAACAGTTGTGCCAAACACTTTACGAAAACACGGCTGAACAACGGTTCCGACAGGGACGAAATATTCAATTGATGAAGTCCGAATGGAGACATAAAACCACAGAAAACATTGGGCGTGGAATCACGATAGAACCGCCGTTGTGATAACTTAAAATAAACGTACAACAGGATAAAGATAAAAGGAACAGAATAAGGGTGTACGTTAAACATAAAAAAAATTGTGCTGCAAATCTGGTGATGTATGAGAAGTTTCACAAGACTTGTTCTGTGCTTCCGTGGAGCAGGATTGAACTCTGAGCATTCTTCCTTTCTTTCTTGTTCCGGTCAAGGCACGACACCCCAGTCAAAGTAAACCAGGACTGTTACAGAAAGGAAGTAACATTGACTCTGATCTAACTTAAAGTCAAATGCACTCCGAGTTGCATCATGACGATCTTCGACTTAAATAGGATTTCATAGTGGTTGTGCGGGGCAAGGATGATGATTGGTTAATTTTATTACCAACTCATTTTGCGACAGGAAAACAAAGGAGGCCTTCGGTCCCACCCACAATTGCGTCTACCCGCCGGTTTTTGTAGCGTGATTTCAGCCTGAAGCTGTGAGGCAGCGGATTGGTGGTAGGTGAAGACTATCCACATCCAGGGAAGCTTTGACCAAGAGCACGAAGGATGTCGCCTTTCCCGATTGTGTGCTTCCTTCTCGTCAGCTTACCGTGTGAGTATTTGAGACGGAACAATTATCTCTGGGGTCATCGGCACAGTTTTGTTGCGTTTCTTTAAAACGTATTTAGTCTGTTTGGGTCTTGTTTTCATTCATCAACAGATGTCCAGGCTGAAGTTGTGTTGACCCAGCCGGTAACTGCTGCGGGAAATCTCGGACACTCTGCGAAATTGTCCTGTTCAGTGAGTGGCTACAATATCAACGACCATCACATGCACTGGTACAAGCAGGTCTCCGTGAAAGGCCTGGAGTGGCTACTGGCTTACAGGAAAGGATACAATACAATCTACGCGCCCGGAGTAGAAGGACGAATCACGTTTTCAACTGAATCCTCAACAACCCACATTGAGATCAATAATCTGACAGTCGAGGACGCCGCTGCTTATTACTGCGGTGTTGCTATGCACAGTGCTTTAAAACTCATCTGTCACTGTGCAAAAACCCCATGAAGCTAAAGCAAGCACAGGCACTGACTCCAGATCAAGGATCATACGCCTTTTCACTGAGTCTCAACCGCAGCTCAGTTTTCAGCGCTCTAAATTTACCGCAGAGATGTCATAGCCCTGGTGCACGAACTGTGAGGGATCTGGATAGCTGGACGTCACCTTTTGGATGAGAAATAAACTATTTCTCACATTCCAACACACGACCACAATAATGAATGGCCAGGTGGCCTACTCCAACTCTTATTTCCTTGTGTTAATAAATGTTATGCCCCCGCTAATGAAAACAAATATACCATTCTTCATCACGCTACCTGCGTATGCTGCCACTTTCAGGTATCCTTGAAAGTCATAGCAATGGTCTCTGTATTTTCAATCCTTCGGCAGTTTTTCTGAACATCCTTAAAGAACTTGATTTTGCGGGATCATTCAAATCTTATTCTGCTGCCCTATTCCCCAGGTCACGCTGCTGCCTGATTTTAAAGTACTTAATTTACACTTCAGTACAAGTTGGGCGAGACTGCATGGACGCGAGAATCGCGGACTGTTGACGTGAGTAAGGCAAGTGTAACCTTTAATGGGGTACAACGTCTGGACTTTTCCAACCGCAGCCTCCCTCAATTCAGGATATACATTTGAAAGGGACTTCTGCAGGGCCAGTTGCGACCTGAACCTTTCGAAGAAGATGGCTGGGGTGTATGTCCTTCAATATTAACTTCGTTCTTCCGTTAAGACCCTGAGAGTTTCACATAATTAATAAAGTCGTCTTATTTTTGTGTCAAGCAGAAAATCGTGAGGTATCGTAAGAATCAATGTTTGAGCTTCAGCTTTTCACAATATATATCAATGATTTGCATGAAGAAACTAAATATCACGTCTCTAAGTTTTTAGACGAAGCAGATAGAATGTGAGCAGTGGGGAGAATCTGAAGAGATTCCATTCAATTTGACGAAGATTAGAGAGAGCCCAAGTGAATGATAGATGCAGTTAAGCGTGGATAAATGAGAGTGGCCAGTTTTCTTCTGGAAGATAAAGGGAAATTGTTATCTTCATGGTGATGGACTCTGGCAAGGGAAGGTGCATTTCCCGAGTCCATCACCATGAAGACAATAATTGCCCTTTATCTTCGAGAACAGAAATAATTTAAAACAAGCATTCGGCTTCAGCAAACATTTTGGAAAACAAGTGAGATTTTGGTTTTCATTCAAAGAGGATCTGCGTGCAGGAGCAATGTCTTCTTGCTGCAGCAGACCCCAGCCTTGGTGGTGATCCATATGGAGGTCTGTATGCATTTTGGCACGTTCTCTCAGGAGTGATGTTCCTTCCAGGGAGGGAATTGCTGCAATACATACGTATAATAGGGATGACAGGGCTAACGCAACAACGAAGATTGCGTTGATTGGCATATATTCGCTGTAATAAATAAGAAAGCTCCAACATTGTAACAAACCGTGAAAGACGAGATGCAGCGAGGGTATTGCCGATGGCTGGAGGATCGACAACCAGGGATTACAGCCTCAGCAATCTGGCATTCACTGTTCAGAACAGGGAGCATCGGTGGTCGGCGAGGCGTGGAATTTTCCACCACAGGATGAACTGGAGGCCGAATCATTAAATATATTTAAAACGGAGAACGATATTTATTCTGAATGCGGGATGGAGAAATGACAGAGGGAGTTGCGGGGAAAGGACATGCAAGTGGATGATAGGCATTGTGTTATGTGGCGTGTTAGGTCAGAAGGGACGAATGAAGGAGTCATGCTGCAGTTTCACTGATTTTGAGATAGATACCCGAAAAGGCTATTGATAGGTTGTACGAACGTGTCGTATATTTGCCCAAGGTATAGAGGTTGAATTCGTCACATTGGCTGCACTAGCTGACGTCGGAATGAGAACAACAACAATATATTTCGGAACATGGAGACGTCAGATGATGTGGAGCGAAACCTCAGCTGTGGAAGACTCCTGAATGCTGGCGCCCCGAACGCCCTGAGAACCTTCAAGTAGAAGCAAAGATTCAGGTAGCGCTCCGTCTCCTATAAAATTTGGGAAGATTTTTCAATATCTTCTGAACATCTCCAATATTCAGAGAAAGTTACATGTTTAAAATTGCTTCAAGAATAAATTAAAAAAATAATGAACTGAATAATATAACAATTACAGTTCGCAGTATGTCGAAATATCAGGTTAATTGAGCTTTGACTTTGCAATTTAACTCCCAGTGTGTATGTGAGTGGTAGAATCAAAGGGGAGGTCGTGGTTTTCTGAGGGAAATAAAATATTTTAACTTAAAAGTGTGTGGTTGCAGGTCCATTATGCGTCTTCTTAAGTGCTTTATCTCTCTAATGGATGCATGCCTCTTTTTATTCGTAGTAAGACACAGCTGAAAGTTTTTAAATTATTTTGAGACATTAAGATATGCAATTACATTTATTTAAACAGGCAAATTACCTGAAATACGTTAACGCTCCAAGAAATGAAATAAAATATTTAATATAATAAAAAATAACCAATTCATTTCACTGTATAATGCACAGAGTCGGGAATTCTCGTTAAAAAGAATCCTGCTCAGGGGATCCCAGCCCAATCAGGTTCCTTCACGGGTGTACAGTCGAGCGAAGGAGGGGAGTGAGGGTGTGCAGTTTCTATCATTTATACCGTCTGGAATAAGAGCAGGGCCTGGCAAGATCTAGCAATGGATGTTCCCTTCGCAGAGGCTATTGCAGTCAATTTGATTGACTGCTGTTGTATTATCCCGAAGTTAATGAAAATGCTAAATAATTGCAGTGTTTATGTCAGCAAAATAGCGAAGGTTTAATGAACAATGATGCACGGATGCCAACGACACAGAAGTAAAGTTCAGAATTTTTGATCTGAAGCACTTTCTCCTGAGCTGTAACATTCTCATGTTAATCCTTCCCTGTGGTGTGAAGTCGCACTGAGACTCTATCTAATCTCATGGTGGTAGGGACAAGAACACGGATACGACAGTGACAAGGCGAATTTTCTGGGACGCGTGGCCGAATACTTAACTTTCAATTGACACGACTGGCATTTATTATCTGTGCATTCTAACATGACTGTGTCCGGGAGCTTGCTGTACGCCGACTTCCTGCGGCTGTTCACACGTCACACAGGTATCTGCAATTCAATTGCATTTAACTGGCTGGAAGATGACTTGAAGCGCGCGGATGTACTAGTAAACGCAAAATTAATGAAGGCGATAGTGCATTTCTGCTCGGGGAATTGATTGCTGCGGAATATGTCTTCCCTTTTCATTTCCCCTGTCAATATATGACTGTAAGACCCAGTTTGGTTTAATGTTGTACTCACATTTTACTTTTACATTCACGCTACTCAAAGATCCCCACCGCACTGAGGTTTTTTTTACAGTGGGCTCAGTACTCCGTGGCGGCGTATGTGTATTATCCAACATATGAGTTATTGTACAGCTCTCCCCCAGATCTATAGCACTGTGTGCCTGTAATAAACCACACCGGAGTTATTGTACATCTCTTTCCATGGTTGGTATCAGTGTGTTGTGCGCGAAGTCAGTGAACAGTAATACACAGCCGCGTCGCTTGGTTTCACTTTGGAGATCGTCAACTGGCTGACTTTCTTTCCAGGATCAAGAGACGCAGAAATTCGTCCTCCCGCTGCCTTTTCCGTATCCTGCTCTCCCGAAGTGTGTCTCCGAAGCAGGAAAATCGGTGCTTGCCCTGGGAACTGTCGATACCAGTGTACTGTGTATGGACAGAACCCGGAATATTCGCAGTTTAAAGTGACGGCTTCGCCAGCAGAAGATTGCAGAGCAGGCCTCTGAATGCCCAGGGGAATGGAATCTGCAGGAATTAACAGCGAAGGGTTTTGATGAGAAACAGACGAGTGTTAGAAAAGCGGACCACGGAAGAGTGGATTTCATTTTTACGCCAGTTAAATACATTTGAAAAAGTTTGCCAACTGTATTTGTCGCCCTTGTCAACGACTCTGTCGACTTGCTGCGCTGGGCAAATATCTGATGCATGACCAATGCGGAACAAGCTGAGAATATTGACGAGGAAGTTTTGGAGGAAATTTTGAATCTATGGGAAAGAAACAAACAAAATTCGTGGGGCAGATTCAGAGAGCCGCCAGCCTGACTATGGGTTGAATTAATTTTCTTTGTTCTGTAAATTTCTGTCATTTATTTTTCAGCGGATGTTACTGTGTCTCTTGACGAAGGAAAAATAGGACAAAACATTGTTAACAGCGTGTTTTCTTCTCAGTGATGAAATATCTTTCCCGACATCCTTTTTTTTTTGGCAATAGCCCAGTGCATGTCAAGATACGATACAAAGCAATGTGATTGAACAGCGCCGACTGAGCCAAGCGGACATTTGAAGACCAGTGTTGCAACGCTTGACCTTCAGAAGAATTTTATAACAACCCGTGAGAAAACCTCTGCTCTCTGTACTTAAAAAATGATCATCAGTGAGGCATGATTTTCTCCATTTTAGTTTCGTTTCAATTGGATAGAGTTAGTATCATTATTTTACCGAATCTCGTCGCTGGTTTGTTGATGCCTGCGGTTTATACCTTGCTTTGTAGACATATTTTCCCACAGTCTGTCACTATAAGTTGGTTTCAGTGTGTGCAGTTTCTAAAGGGTGGATCAGACTCACTCACAACTGAGCATCACCCACGTCAATCTCCCTCTGCAGCATTTAAACAATAGAGATACTAACATAGAGTTCGAATAAATCGAAAATTTTGACCCATTTCACAGAATTAATCTAATTCAACCCTACTGTACACGCCACACACCTCCAGTCAATCTGGCTGCGCTGTGAACAACCCTGATATCGGTACTTCTGACTTAACTCCCAAACCCAACTACGCGAGTACTTGAAAACCACCGCAACGTTTTGGTGAATTGACCCATGAATCTTATCAGTTTGAAACCGTTCGGTCAGGTACTCCTGTTTACATTTGCATATTTAAAAAAATAACGGCTGTGGTCATCGCTGGACCACCAGCATTTATTGCTCAGGAGCAGTCCTAATATACTTCTCCCGGCGAGTTCCACACTTTCTCTGGACAGACACAGCCCCCCCAGTCGCGGCTCCCATTGCCAATGTCTGCTGTGGACCACTTGCAGAAACCCGTTTCGAAATTGGGCCTGTTTCACTTTGAAGGAAATTGTCAATCGATCCAAATATTAAATGGAACCGAAAATCCCGGAAGCAGCAGGAGATAAGGCGATGTTCATGGATACGTACCAGCTGTGAAGGTCACTGTCGTTCCTGTTCCGTCCTGATTATAAGTCTTCCAATCATAGGCACAGTGATCCTGCTCTTAGTCTCCGCTGTACAAGAACCACCCTCACATTGATGTCCCCAGCAAACATCAGCCAAATCTTCACAGTGATTCCAGGGGCTTCAAGGCAACGCATAATATACAATACTCTGCAAAACCCGGCTAATCGACCTGCTCCTTGTGAGAAAGCAAACTCTTTGTATAATGGCTCTAGAGCGCGTGTCGGAGCTCGATTCAGGAAAAAGAAAGAAAACGGAACAAGAACCACCCTTTTTGTTAAACAAAAAACAACTGAAGGCGGGATATTACAATGAAAATTAACCAGACGAGAAAAGGATTATCGCCAAACATTTAAATTCCGGGTCTGGCCCGGGAGCATGTACATTTTAACTGCGAGGCTTATTTTGCTCAGATCTCCTGCGCTGTGTGTATTCCCAAAGAACACAGTATCACATGTCAGTTTCAAATCCCTGGGGAGTGGGTGAGACGGCTTGGCAGGAGGTAAGCTCTCAACGATTGCGGTTACCTGTTACATCTTTTAAAACATGATTTCATCTGTAGTTGGGAATAAGAAAAGGCGTTCATTTATTCCCTATCACCGTACATTAACATGAGTCTCAGGAAACGCTGCACCATTCGCGCACACTCTGTAGTGAGAAAACACAGTGTGTGAAATCCACCAATCCAATCTTCTCCTAATCCAGACTGTGAGGCTGGCGGGATCAGGCGGGTTTTATCGGAAGATTCACTTCGCACCTTCAACTGTTCTTAGGATAATCTGCAGTAAGAGTTTTTGTACCGCAGGAAGCCCAGGTCCATCACTGTGTTTCCACCTGTACTCAGCTTGACAGTAATAGGTGGCGCTGTCTTCAACTCTCAGATCACGAATTTCCAACGAGAAAGTCATCTCATTTCTTTTGCTCCTCACAACAAACCGTCCTCCGCTGGTGATCTGCTGCCGCTCTGACCCAGGCTGGGTCACCCGGAAGAACCGTCCAGTTTGAAAACGGTATGTACCAGTGCTACCAGGATGGAAACGGCATGTGATGGTGACAGACTGACACTCCATCCCGTTAATGGCTGTCGGGCTCTGGGTAACCGATTGACTGAAGGAACCTACAAATTAAACACAGGGAAAGGTGAATAGGCGTCAGAGCCGAACCACGCAACGCTGCTAAAAGCCGGACAGTGTTTAAAATTCGATATGGTTCGTGAAGATGTCTATTAAACGCGCACAGTGTGGGAGTCTGTGAAAGGTACTCACGCGGTATGCACATGCATATGGTGAAAACCAGAAAAATTTCCATCGCTTCGTCTCCGGGAGCAAGTGGTTTACATTAGGGGAAGATGGAACCCACAGTCGAGACGGCTCCACAGATTGTCCCTCAGAGCTGGGCTGGGGCACTTCACCGACAGGTTTGAGGAGGGGTAGCTGATGGTTCTGGTTTTGTGTCGGGTCTTTGAGTCCGGTGTGAAATACCATCCCACTTTCCTCTGACGTGGAATTTGTGGGCGGAGTTGAACTGCCAGCGAAGGCATCCGCTCTCCTTTACAGCAATAAGCCCAACGGTCCTTACTGCAGCAGTTAGCGTAACGCTCTTCCAGCGTCAGAGACCAGGGCTGAATTCCCGCCTCTCTCTGCAAGAAAGTTGGACGTTCTCCCCTAGTGTCTGTGTGGTTTTCCTCCGGGTGTTCTCGTTTCCTCCCACATTCCAGAGATTTACAGGTTAGGAGATGTGGGCATGGTATATTGGTGCCCGATGGTGCCGAAGGACCGGCCACAGTTGAGGGCATTACGCAGCATATTCAAGTAACGCAAAAGGAAGCATTTCACTGTGTGTTTCGAGGCACATGTGACGAATAAATATATATCTAATATGTGATTGTTTGGTGTTTGTCGACGTTGGTACGTGGTTCGATTGCTTGCGGAGAATCTCTAGGTTATTAGTCCAGAGGCGACAGAATACAGTCCTCTCCCACTACCGTGCAGGCAGGTACTCGAGAGGAGATTGCAAGCTCTCCCTCATCCGAGGAGGTGGGTGTCGGTATTTTCAACCTCTGTTTGAACCATTCAATCACGGGCACCTTTATTCCACAGAAAGCAGAGAGGGACAGAGATCAAAGAGTGCGAAGACACGTTCAGCTTGTCTGATTGTGACGACTGGGGCATAATTTGGGGTCCGTGTTTGTCCATCGCTATTCACTATGTTAATCAAGCATGGGACTGGGGCGAAGAAATGTCTAAACTCCAAGTTTGTCACTAATAAAGGTGAAGGTTGGACTGTCAAAAGGGAAGAGGACAGAGGGAGGCCACAGGGAAACAAAGAGAAGTTGAACAAGTGCGCAAGACCGTGGCAAATGTAATACAATGTTGGAAATTAGAAGATGCATGATGCAGTGCAAAAATAACACAGCAGAACATTTAATTAAATTGTCCAAGATTGGGTTTTGTTCGTGCTCAAAGGGAAATGACCATTCAGTATTTCATAACCAACGTAGAGCCTTTCATAGTGAGAGGATTTCATTATAGGAGTAATTGTGCCTTTCTGCCATTTCCCAGGGGCCCTTGCCATGCCGTATGGAGAGGTCTTTACAGTTTCTGTCCTGTTGCATCTGGGAAGCAACGGATAATTATGAATAATGTGGATGGAACTGCCGTTTTTGTTGTTCTGCTTTACATGCAGAAAAGGCAGATGACCGGCAGAGTTCTCTTACAATCCATAGCAATGCATATGGTTCAAGCAATACCGAGAATAGAAACAACTAATACATTTCTTGAATATGACAACTGAGTAAATATTCAAGCCTTGAAAAACAACAATGTGAAAAACCTGCAGATCGCAAGTTATTTCCTATTATTTCGAACAAATGTCAATCTTCAGTGTGAAACGAATCAGTTACCACATCAAATAGTATCAGTCTCAATATGTGTCATTTTATACGATTTACAGAGAATTCTGTAGTTTTCTATTGGGAGCTGGAATATCGCTTGTCATCTGTGCTTTCTGTCAAGCAATTTCCTGAAATTTCTGATTCAGTTTGGAGACACAGTAAATGAGATAGAATCACCACTTTGAGTTTAATTGCCGTGATAAATTTTCCCTGAAATTGAGAGAGCAGCAACCAAAAATATAGAAGGCAATTACGGGCTTCGAAATGCAAGGTGAAATCATGTTCGTGAACACTTTTAACTGGACCGTGCATGACAGATAAGGTGGAAGAATAGCTAATGTGCAAACACATCTTCTAGGCGATAGGTTCCCTGCGAAGATGACAGGGACTCTGGAATGGATAGAATATATAACGTACCTCAGACCTTGAAGAAGAACATTTGGAAAGTTCTTGGAACACACATGGAGTGGTTGTATTATTTCTATTTAGCTTGTAAATTACATGTCACCCTTTCTGCAACAAAAGTTTGAAGTAACAGAAGTTTCAGTTCACTGCAGATGACATTAACAGTCGTGATTCAGTTGACAACTGAACACATGGAGAAGAAAACCTGAACTTACATGCTTTTGCACTTCGAATCGTTTGGTGCATTTGTAGAATTTCAACATGGGACTCTGCAATTGACAACATAAACATGTGATCTGAAGGACAATAAATTGACTCGTGTTACTGTGAAAGGTTTGACGAAACGTCATGGAATATCAGTTGATAGCCTTCAAACAGATATGCAAGTGCAGTTCTGTTTCTGGAATTTAAATGTTCAGTATGACTTGGTGGATATTTTAAAATAAAGTAACGGAATTGGTTGCATAACCTCAGGTAACCTATTCCACTCAATTAAGTTATCAGAACATAATGTTTACCGCTGAGCGAGTGGTCTTCCGAGTACACAAACCTGTAGCTTTTTTCTCAAAAGGCAGGTATCGCCAGAACAAACGTAAACATATTGTCCAGGTTTTATGAGTAAAATGAAGTGATAGGAGTATATATTTCAAGAAGGAAGGTTACGCTACAAATAGACAATAATCCAATGAATATGTGAACTGGAAGGAAATAAAGCTAAAAGGCCTTCAGTTTATACGAAATTATATGATAATCCTCAGCCTTTGCCTTGAACGTTTTGTTCAACATTGGGCACGGCAGCTCTGTGGGCATCACAGCAACGTACACATCGCCAACAGAGGGCTCGTTCACTGTCTGTGCCCAAGAAGCGCTCTGGCTCTTCTTCCTGCCAAATATCATGATGCTCGTGATACCATCCCCACTAATGGTCATAATTTTGAACAACACTCCCATGTTCGCTTTCGTCTTCAACTGCACTCTGGCCACTGTACCATCTTACGGGGAGCCATGGTGTCGTAGAGTTATACAGCACGGAAACAGCCCTTCAGCCCAACTGGTCCATGTCGACCAAGTTGTGCATCCACGGTAATCTCATTATCGTGCGTTGGCCCATATCCTTCCAAAACTCTCTTATTCATGTACCTGTCCAACTGTCTTTTAAACGTTGCTATTGTATCTTCCGCAACGGTTTCATTTTGAAAATCATTCCCAAACCGCACCAAACTCTCTGTATAAAATGTGCTCAATCTGCCGCACTTGCCGACTGTTCGCCGGTCGCAACAATGGACAAACACTAAAGAAAAGGACGTGTAATACCCTCAAGGACAGGACCGATACCATCTGGAAACAAAGGGAAATTTAATTGCTGGAAATGTGCAATGAAAAAAAAAAGAGAAAACTGGAAATTGTCAGCAGGGAGCGCGCAGCTATGTGGAGCTAAGCTTGTATACGTTCGTTATTTTGTACCGTCAGCCTCTTTGGGATGTTCTTCGAGAGGAAAAGTATTTGATTTTAGAAGATCAAGCTAAAACGCTGCTTAGGTATGGAGTTACATTCTCCTATCCGTAAATAATTGTTGACATCGGGTTAGAAGTGACACATTGGGAAAACCTTCTCAAACATAGCGCCAGGGAATAGGATTCTGAAAGAATTCCAGTTAAAATCAGATTTAGCCTTTGTGGATCAAAGAGAAGCATGAGAGAGAAAAAAATGAACACTAGATTTGCAGTTCAGATGCCACACTGTATGTAAATAATTGGCATTGTATCCCTCTGCTGTTCACCAAATATCTACCCTCCTTATTTACAGTGAGGGCAGGTCGAGTAAACCCTCGAGTGCAACAGTGACGCAACACCGTTATCCGCCCCTTCTGTGCTGGTCCTGCGAATACCGCCCCAGTCAACTATTAAAAGCAAAACTAATAAATGAGTATCGACATTTAATTGGGTGGCTGGGGTCAGTACAACATTTTGCCGGATGGAAATCGCACATTGTTGAACGAACAGCTTATTGAAACTGAAGTAAAGAAAGGGCATGCTGCGAAATTCAGCGGTTCATCGACATATATTTATCTAATGGAAGGATAAATATCAGTCTGGTGTTTTTAAATGCTCATTATGACACTAATTATGCTAGAATAAACTGTTAGTTTAAATTACACTGGACACATTACCTGCTGAAATTGCACTATCCCTTTAAAAACTTTTCAACATAACAAATCGTAATATCAGTGTAAATGTAACTGGAGACAATACAATATTTGCAGAGGCTAGTGTCCAGTGAGATTTAACAAACAGAGGATCCTTCTAACTTAAATAAATTGCGCCTTGGTTAATACACATTAATACAGAGACAATTTTGCGAACGCTGTGCAAATAGGGACAGCAACTAGAGTAATAAAACGATATTCTTAAACTTTGGTTAATACAGTGATACTTCTGTTAAGGTCTGTTTCAAAAAAAAACAGTCGCTGGGCCTTGTTTCGTTTCAAAACTCTGTTGATCAAACAGAGCTGTGGCAACTACCGTAGTGACACGGCGACGTGATCAAAATCATCACAGATACTAATTCAGTGATAACTCAGAGAAGGCCAGATTTCATGCAGTCAATAAAAGATCTCGGAGTCACATTGCCAGGGACACGTTCAGCCTAAGGCCATCATTCCGTGCTGTTACCATGCTGTATGAAGATTAGCCTATTTCAAAATGAACCGTGACATGGACCTGTGAGATAATAGTGAGAACGGGCCGTGGATTAGACTATTCCGCTGTTTACACTGAAGTAAACAATAGTCATTTTCACATGTACACTTACGTCAGACGTTCCTTGTCCTCGCTAATATTTGTACACCGTTGTCACCGTTGCAAATATGCTATTGTTTATGGAAGCTTGAACACACTGCCTGTATTTTTCACGACATTCTGGTTAGGGACACGTTTCGAAAAACACCGCAGTGGCTGCATGATGCTTCAGGATATCTCAGAAATCGAAACCCCAGATTAGAACACAAGTGATAGAAAAGCAGTAAAATTGTCCCCACCAACGCAGAACAGAATAAGACAAAGTGAGATGCAAGTGTTCAACCGATCCAGCAGAAATACTCAGTGAATCAAATTTTCTTCTGTAAACTTAGGAAAATGTATTGGGGATTAAATGCAGTTCAAATTGGATAGAATTCCCAAATAAACACGGGAAATGCTAACACACGGAAAGAAACTGCTTGGAGATTGCATGTTTGTTTCACTCTCTCTATATCCCTCATTTATCTGCCAACCAGCCATGCGCCTCAGCAATGTCTTTACAAAAATGCAGGATACTAGTATCTGAGGGAAAGATTTCTCCGCCATAATCTCAGGCCCTGTGCAGAATGGATAGGTGTATACTGCAAAAGTTTTGCACAAATTCATGAAAGATGCGTTCAATGATCAAACGAAAACAATATCCTAAATATCACCCATGTCAACTGGCAGGAAATAAAGCTAAAACGCCTTCAGTTTGCACGAAATTATTTGGTAATCCGCCACATTTTCCATGGAAGTTTTCTGCATCATTCTGCACTGAAGATCTGTGGGGGTCACAGCCACTTACATATAGCCAACAGGGGCTCCTTCACTCTCCGTGCTCAAGAAGCGCTCTGGCACTTCTTCCTGCCAAAGCTTATGATGCTCGTGATACAATCCGCACTAATGGTCATAAGTTTGAAGAACGATCCCATGTTCGCTTTCATCTTCAGCTGCACTCTGGCCCCTGTGCCGTCTTACGGGAGCCACGGTGTCGTAGAGTCATACAGCACGATAACAGCCCTTCAGCCCAACTGGTCCATGTCGACTGGTGAAACGTAATCTCATTTTCGTGCGTTGGCCCTTATCCTTCCAAAACTCTCTTATTCATTTACCTGTCCTACTGTATTTTAAACATTGTTATTGCATCTGCCGCAACCGCTTCATTTTTAAAATCATTCCAAATACATACCACTGGTATAAAATGTGCTCAACCTTGTGCACTTGCCAACTGTGCGCCGATCGCAGTAATGGACAAACATTAACGAAAATGACGTGTAATACCATAAAGGACAGGACCGATACCATTAACTACTCATGATGACGCTAATTATGCTAGAATAAACTGTTAGTTTAAATTATACTGGACACATTCCCTGCTGAAATTGCACTATCCGTTCAAAAACTTATCAACATAAACTGAACAACGGTGTTTGCAGCCTCGAGGAGGCCAGTGGAGAGAATGAAATTTATAAATTATCTTTAGATCTGGGGTCACAAAACAGGGACTGTTGTTCAAAAGTAAAATACAGGAAGTTTAGAGGGTTGCTGCAGACAGGATTTCCATTCAGGGAGTGGCAGTGGACGGTGACACATTTGCCTAAGCAAACAAGAGACGGAAATCCACACCAGATTTGAAGAGTATGTTGTTGTTGCTCGGTGAGCCGTAAACTGCAGGCTCCGGTCTCAACACTGGGAGGGGTGAAGTTATGCGTTGTTTCTTTCCCGCGTTCACTAACACGGCCACGTTCCATTGCATCGGACGGTCTCTATGATTGTCTGAATCTCGTAATTTGAAGCAATATTAAAGCGGAGACATTGAGTTGCACATTTGCAGCATGTCAGACCGTGTTGACAATCTCAAACTCTGGTTTGATCACTAGTTCCTCCCAACACTGTCTCTGGGTCAATCTTCCTGTCAACCCTCTCTCTGATTCATTGTCTCAGTTACTTATTTTTCTGCGTCATTGCACTTTAATCGTAACCACCAGGTACAAGGTTAATGCGAACAGTTTATTCACACAGCTGCATGTTGTATCCCAGGATATTAAGGATATCAGAAATTGTAACACATCTCCAGGAAATGAGCCGAGAGTCCGGAGAGCAAAGGATTCAAATTCATGAATCGTGAGTCCACCAAATGCTGAGCAACGCAGAGATGGGACCCCGAACGGATCCCGGCTCCCAACTGGTGGGGAACCACGGAGACACTGAGAAGAAGGGTGAGGGCTGTCATAGACGGAGATTCCGCAGGGAGGTATCACGATGAGTAACGGCCAAAACGAAAGGAGTCCTTCATGGAGTGAACATCACGGGGAACAGACGGACATTGGGACTGGATCTCAGGATGGGGACAAATTTGGACTGCATCCGGTGTCGGGGAGGCAGGGAGCTGAGATCCACCCGGCGACGGTAGTTTCTGGGAGAGTTTTAAGTGAGTCTCAGTGAGCAGAGTCTCATGAATCTGAGAGCGCAGACATAATCTGCGGAGTAGCTCAGCTGCAGCCGCGATACAGTGAACCTGGGGAGTTTATCTGAGTGACTAATGCTGAAGAAAAGAGGTTTTGTTGAAAATATACATTCATAATTTGTTGGTACTGCATTGAAATGCAGAATATCTAGCGCAGGCATTGTGATTTATAATCTCAGGTTCCCTCAATGGTCTCAAACTACATATTAGACTACCTCCGTGCCTCGGGGATCTGAATTCCTATCCAATATCGAAAACGGCGAATCATTTCGGCATCGAATTGACAACAGAAGTGCTGCTCAGACATTCCACAAGAGGGCAGCCGAAGTACAGGGTCCTCCCGGCCTGCTCTGTGTGGGAAGTCGTGACATTCGTTCGACCAGTTTCACCAAACAATCTGGACATATTTTTCACTGAAAATTCAGTGATCAGGATTTGCCGCATTCCCCGTTGCGGCACGGGTCCGATAGCGACTCGGTGAGGAACGGACTTAATGCATTTTGTGGAAACAGAGTTTGTGTCAGAGACTGAGCCCGGATTAGCCTTTGGAATTTCAGCTCCACCACAGCCAGGTTAACCATCACCAGCACGTCCAGATTTACAGTGTCTCTGCTGTGTAAATCCATGGGTTTAAAATCAACACACAATGCTGACTCAATAAGATGGCGCCGCATCAAGGCGACTCGTTGCAATCTTCTATCTGCAGATCTGCTCAATACTTTTGCAAAAATCGTTCTATTCTTCTAAATTGAAATTATATGTTTCAAAGAACTGCAAATAACATTCTTTTATATCTTCCTACAGGGCGGACGAACTGCTGACTTTCAGGAATACTCCAGGACTCAGATGGAAACCATCGGCGAGATCCAGGACGGGCCCGTCCAAATGGAAGCCTGCGCAGGGTGAAGAGCCGACCTCACGAAGACCCCACCACGAGACCCGACTCCAGTGCCCCAGTTAACACCTGACGCTGAGTCGCGAGGACACAGAGTGAAGACCAGACGAAAAGGGGCGCCCGACGGGTAGCACAGTATCCCGACCTATCCGGAGGCTCGTCCATTCGAGGCAACCGTGACCCGACCAGAGGCAAATCCCGACAAGCAGAGGCCGAGTCCGGAGGCCCTACCCGGAGTGATGGCCAAAGTGCGGAGACGCCCGATGCCGGGGCCCGACACCAGTGCCACGCCGGATCAGAAGCCCTACCCTATTGAGCACCCGAGAGCGCGGGTGTACTGCAAAACGCGAAATTAATGAAGACGATTGTGAATTTCTGCTCGGGAAATTGATTGGTGTGGAATATGTGTCTTCCCTTTTCCTGTTTCGTGTCTATATGTGACTTTAAGACCAAGTGTGTTTAATGTTGCACTCTGCTTTTACTTCTTCTACATTCACGCTGCGCAAAGATCCCCACCGCACTGAGGTTTTATTTCACAGTGGACTCCGTGCTCCGTAGTCGTGTACGTTGATGATCCAACATATGAGTTTTTTTACAGCTCTCCCCCTGCTCTGTAGCCACGTGTGTCTGTTGCAAACCACATTAGGGTTATTGTACAGCTCTCTCCATGGTTGGTATCATTGTGCTGTGCGCAAAGTCAGTACACAGTAATACACAGCCGTGTCGCTTTGTTTCACTTTGGAGATTGTTAAGTGGCTAATTTTTTTTCCAGGATCAAGAGACGCAGATATTCGTCCTCCCACTGCCTTTTCCGTATCCTGCTCTCCTGAAGTGTGTCTCTGAAGCAGGAAAATCAGTGCTTTCCCTGGGAACTGTCGAAACCAGTGTACTGTGTCGGTACAGAACCCGGAATATTCGCAGCTTAAAGTGACGGTTTCGCCAGCAGTAGATTGTTGAGCAGGACTCTGAAACCCTGGGGTAATGGAATCTGCAGGAATTAACAGGGAAGAGTTTTGATGATTTACAGATTTACAGATGATTGTTAGAAAAGCGTAGCACGGAAGAAGGTATTTCATTTTTACGCCAGTTCGATATCAACTGAAATGTTTGCAAACTGCATTTCTCGCCCTTGTCAATGATTCTATAGACCTGCTGCGGTGGACAAATCACTGAATCATGGCCAATGGGGGAAAGCTGCGATTATTGACGAGAATTTGGAGGAAAGTTTGAATCTATGGGGAAAAAAAGAAAATTGGTGGAGCAGATTCATGAGCCACCATCCTGAATATAGGTTGAATTATCTTCCTTTGTTCTGTAAATTTCTGCCATTTATTTATCAGCGGATGTTATTGTGTCTCACGACGAAGGACACATAGAAAGAAAGATTGTTAACAACGTGTTTTCTTCGCAGTGATGAAAGATCTTTTCAGTCACCTTAGTTTTTTTTTGCAGCACCAGCCCAGTTCATGGCAAGATCCGAAACAAAGCAATGTGATAGAACAGCGCCGACTGAGCCAAGTGGACAATGAAGAACTGTGCTGCAACGCTTCACCTTCAAAAACATTTTATCACAACCCGTTAGAAAACCTCTGATATCTGCATATAAAAGTAATCATCAGTGGGACACGATTAGCTCCATTTTAGCTTCTTTTCAATTGGATACAGTTAGTATAATTATTGTTCCGAATTTCGTCACTGGCTTGTTGATGCCTGCGGTTTCTACTTTGCTCGCAGAGAACTTTTCCCACAGTCTGTCAGTTGTACGTTGGGTTCAGTGTGTGCAGTTTCCAAAGGGTGTATCAGACTCACTCACAGCTCAGCATCACCCACGTCAATCACCCTCTGCAGCATTTAAACAGTAAAGAGATATCCACTCAGAGCTCGAATACCCTGAGCAAATATTGACCCATTTCACAGAATTAAAGCAATTCATCCCAATGTACACCCCGACACACCTTCAGTCAATCTGACTGCGCTGTGAACAACCCTGACATCGGTACTTCTGCCTTTCCACGCAAAACCAACTACGCGGGTAATTGAAAACCACCTCCACTTTCTGAGAATTGACTCGTGACTCTTATCAGTATGAAACCGTTCGGTCACGTACTCCTGATTACGTTTGCATATTGATAAATTTTAACGGATGTGGTCATCCCGGGAACACCAACATTTATTGCTCAGGAGCAGCTCCAGTATGCTTCTCCCGGAGAGTTCTGTCCCACGACTCTCTAGACACCAATCCCACCCCACCACAGAAGCGTCTCCCTTTGGCGATGTCTCCTCTGGACCACTTTCCAGCAGCCCGTTTCGAAATTGGACCTGTTTCACTTTAAAGGAAGTTGTTGTCAATCGATCCAAATATTAAATGGAACTGAAAATGCAGGAAGCACCAGGAGACAATGCAATGTTTATCGATACGTACCAGCTGTGACAGTTACTGTGGTCCCTGCTCCGTCCTTATAGTCAGTAATCCATTGATTGGCACACTGATCCTACTCTCAGCCTCCGCTGTAAAAGAACCACCCTCACCATAATCTCTCGAGTTAACATCACCAGTTTTTTCCCAATGATTCTAGGGGCTTCAATACACCACCTAAGATACAATGCTCTACAATTCCTTGATAATTGACACGTTCTTTATGAGAAAAAAAACTCTTTGTATAATGGCGCTGGAGAGCGTGCCGGAGCTCGACTATGGAAATAAGAACAGAAAACAGATCAAGAACGATCCTCTTTGCCAAGCAAAAAACAATTGAAAGCGGGAAATTACTATGAAATTAACCAGACGAAAAAGTGAATATCGCCAAACATTTAAGCCCGGTTCTGGGCCGGGAGTAGATATATTTTAACTCTAGGGGTTATTTTGACAGATCTCTTCCACTGTGTGTTTTCCAATCGAACACAGTATGACATGTCAGTTTCAAATCCCTGAGGACTGGGTGAGACGGGCTGGCAGGAGGTAAGCTCTCAACGACTGCGGTTTCCAGTTTCCTCTGTTGAGACATGATTTCATCTGGAGTTGGGAATAAGAAAAGTGGTTCATTCATTCCCTGTCGCAGTACATTAACATGAGTCTCAGGAAACGTTGAGCCATCCGCGCACAATCTGCAGAGAGAAAACACAGTGTGTGTACTTCACCAATCCAATCCTCATACTCCAGACTGTGAGGCTGGCGGGATGAGGCGGGACCGTGGGGATTATCGGCAGATTCATTTCTCACCTTCATCTGTTGTTGGGATAATCTGCAGTCAGAATTTTTGTACGGCAAGAAGCCCAGGTTAATCACTGGGTTTTCCACTTGTACTCAGCTTGACAGCAATAGGTGGCGCTGTCTTCAACTCTCAGATCACGAATATCCAACGAGAAAGTCATCTCATTTCTTTTGCTCCTCACAACAAACCGTCCTCCGCTGGTGATCTGCTGCCGCTCTGACCCAGGCTGGGTTACCCGGAAGAACCGTCCAATTTGAAAACGGTATGTAACAGTGATACCAGGATGGAAACGGCAGGTGATGGTGACAAACTGACACTCCATCCCGTTAATGGTTATCGGGCTCTGGGTCACCGACTGACTGAAGGAACCTGCAAATTAAACACAGGGAAAGGTGAATGGACGTCACAGCCGAACCACGCAACGCTACTAAAAACAGACAGAGTTTGAAATTCGATATGGTTCGTGAAGATGTCTATTAAACCCGCCCAGTTTGGGAGTGCGTGAACGGTACTCACGCTGTAAGCAGATGCATATGGTGAAAAAAAGAAATATTTCCATTGCTTTGTCTCCAGAAAATGGTTTACATTAACGGAAGATGGGACCCACAGATGAGACCGCTCTGCAGATCGCCCGTCAGAGTTGAGCTGGGACACATCAGCGACAGGTTTGAGGAGGGGTAGTTGATGGTTCTGGTTCTGTGTCGGGTCTTTGAGTCCGATGTGAAAGACCCTCCCACTTTCCTGTGACGTGGACTGTGTGGGCGGAGTTGCCCTGTCAGCGAAGGCTTCCGCTCTCCTTTACAGCAATAGGCCCAACGGCCTTTACTGCAGCAGATAGCTTAACGCTCATCCAGCGCCAGCGACCAGGGCTCAATTCCCGCCGCTCTCTGCAAGGAAGCTGTACGTTCTCCCCCAGTGTCTGTGTGGTTTTCCTCCGGGTGTTCTCGTTTCCTCACATGTTATGTTGGTGCCCGTTGTTGCCGAAGGAGTGGCGACATTTGCGGGCTTGCCCCATCACATTCTCAGTAACGCAAAAAGAAACATTGCACTGTGTATTTCCATGTACATGTGACGAATAAATACATATCTGATATGTGATTGTTTTGAATTTGTCGACGTTGGGACGTGGTTCGATTGCTTGCGGACAATCGCTAGGTTCCTAGTCCGTAGGCGTCAGACACCAGACCACTCTCATTACAGTGCAGGCAGGTACTCGAGTGCAGATTACAAGCTGTCCCTCATCGCAGGAGGTGGGTGTATGTATTTTCAAACTTTGTTTCAACCATTCAATCACGGGCACATTTCTTCCACAGAACGTAGAGAGGGACAGAGAGCAAAGAGTGCGAAGACACGTTCAGGTTGTCTGACTGTGACGAATGGGACATCATTTGGGATCCATGTTTGTCCACCGCTATTCACAATCTTAATCACTCATGGGACTGGGGCGAAGCAACGTCTAAACTCCAAGTTTGTCACTGATAAAGGTGAAGGTTGGACTGTCAAAAGGGAAGAGGGCAGAGGGAGACCGCAGCGAAACAAAGAGAAGTTGAACAAGTGCGCAAGACCGTGGCAAATGTAATACAATGTTTGAAATGTGAAGGTTTGTGCTGCGCTGCAAAAATAACACAGCAGAATATTTAATTAAATTGTCCGAGATTGGGTTTTGTTCGTGCTCAAGGGGAAATGACCATTCAGTATTTCATAAGCAACGTTCAGGTTCGACAAGTTATTCGGAAGGTAAGTACTCTGATGGCTTTCATTGTGAGAGGATTTCATTACAGGATTAATTGTGCCTTTCTGCCATTCCCCAGGGGCCCTTGAACATCCCGTATGGAGCGGTCTGCACAGTTTTTGTCCTGTTGCATCTGGGATGCAACGGATAATTTTAAATAAAGTGGAACGAACTGCCCTTTTGATGGAATGGATTCCACGCAGAAAATGCAGATGACCGGGAGAGTTCTCTTCCAATGCACAACAATGCTCGTGGCTGAAGCAATACCGAGAATAGAAACAACCAATAAATTTCCTGGCAGTGACAACTGAGTAAGTATTCCACCCTTGAAAAACAACAATATGAAAAACCTGCACATCGCAAGTTATTTCCTATAAATTTGAACCAATATCAATCTTCAGTGTGAAACGAATAAGTTACCAAATTAAATGGTATCAGTCTTAATGTGTGTCATTATATACTATTTACAGAGAATTCTGTAGTTTTCTGTTAGGAGCTGGAATATTGCTCGTCATCTGTGCTTTCTGGAAAGCAATTTACTGAAATTACTGATTCAATCTAGAGAAACAGATAATGAGATAGAATCACCACTTTGAGGTTAAGTGACGTGATAAATTTTCCCTGAAATTGATCGTGTAGCAAACAAAACTATGTAAGGCAGTTATGAGCTTCGAAATGCAAGGTGAAATCATGTTTGTTAACACTTTTAAATGGACCGTGCATGACAGATAAGGTGGAAGAATAGTTAATCTGCAAACACATCTTCGAGGCGATAGGATCCACCAGGAGCTGATAGGGAATCTGGAATGAATGGAATATATGACGTACCTCAGACATTGAAGAAGTACATTTTCAACGTTCTTGCAACACACATAGAGTGGCAGTATTATCTCTATTTCGCTTTCAAATTACATGTCACCCTTTCTGAAACAGAGGTTTTAAGCAACAGAAGTTTCTGATCACTGCAGATGACATTAACAGTCGTGATTCGGTAGACAACTGAACACATGGAGAAGGAAAACCTGAACTTACATGTTTTTTCCACTTCGAATCGTTTGATGCATTGCTGGGATTTCAACACGGGACCCTACAATAGATAACAGAAACACGTGATTTGAAGGAGAATAAATTGCCTCTTGTTACTGTCAAAAGTTTGACGAAACGTCATGGAATATCAATTGATATCCTTCAAACGGATATGCCAGCGCAGTTCTGTTTCTGGAATTTAAATGTTCAGTATGACTTGGTGGATATTTTAAAATAAATTAACGGAATTGGTTGCATAACCTCAGATAACCTATTCCACTGAATTAAGTTATCAGAGCACAATGTTTACCGCTGAGCGACGAGTCTTCCGAGTGCACAAAACTATAACTTTTTCTCAAAAGGCAGGTGTCACCAGAACAAACGTAAACATATTGTCGAGGTTTTATGAGTAAAATGAAGTGATAGGAGTATATATTTTAAGAACGAAAGTCACGTTTCAAATCGACAATAATCCAATGAATATGTGAACTGGAAGGAAATAAAGCTAAAAGGCCTTCAGTTTAAACGAAATTATTTGATAATCCTCAGCCTTTGTATTGAATTTTTTTCTGCATCATTCGGCACGGCAGCTCTGTGGGGATCACAGCAACGTATACATCGCCAATAGGGGGCTCGTTCACTCTCCGTGCTTAAAAAGCACTCTGGCACTTCTTCCTGCCAAAGTTCATGATGTTCGTGATGCCATCCCCACTAATGGTCATAATTTTTAACAACGATGCTGATGACTACAATGTTCGCTTTCATCTTCAACTTCACTCTGGCCCCTGTACCATCTTACGGGGAGCCATGGTGTCATAGAGTTCTACAGCACGGAAACAGCCCTTCAGCCCAACTGCTCCATGTCGACCAAGTTTTCCATCGAAGGTAATCCCATTTTCGTGCATTGGCCATATCCTTCCAAAACGTTCTTATTCATGTACCTGTCCAACTGTCTTTTCAACGTTGTTATTGTATCTTCCTCAACAGTCTCATTTTGAAAATCATTCCAAAACCTTCCCACACTCTGTGGATAAAATGTGCTCAACCTGCCGCGCTTGCCAACTGATCGCCGATCGCAATAATGGAAAAACACTGAAGAAACGGAAGTGTAATATCCTAAAGGACAGGAACGATACCATCTGGAAACAAAGGGAAATTTGTCTACTGGAAATGTGCAATGAAAAAAAAGAGAAAACTCGAAATGATCAGCAGGGAGCGTGCAACTATTTGGAGCGAAGCTTGTATATTTTCGTCATTTTGTACCGTCAGCCTCTTTAGGATGTTCTTTGAGAGGAAAGGTGTTTGATTTGAGAAGATCAAGCTAAAACGGAGCTTAGGTATGGAGTTACATTCCCCTATCCCTAAATAATTGTTGAGATCGGGTTAGAACTAACACATTGGGAATACCTTCTCAAACGTAGCGCCAGGGAGTAGGATTCTGAAAGAACTCCAGTTAAAATCAGATTTAGCCTTTGTGGATCAAAGAGAAGCATGACAGAAAAAATGAACACAAGATTTGCAGATCAGATGTCACACTGTACGTAAATAATTGGCATTGTATCCCTTTACTGTTCGACAAATACCTACCTTCCTTATTTACAGAGATGGCAGGTCGAGTAAACCCATAGAGTGCAACAGTGAAACAACAACATTATTCGCCCTTCTGTTCTGGTCTTGCGAACACCGCGCCAGTCAACTATTAAAAGCAAAACAAATAAATAAGCATCGACATTTAATTGGGTGGCTGGGATCAGTATAACTTTTTGCCGGATGAAAATCGCACATTGTTGAAAGAACAGCTTATTGAAACTGAAGTAAAGAATGGGCATTTTGCAAAATTGGGCGATTCATCGACATATATTTATCTCATGGAAGGATAAATATCAGTCTGGTGTTTTTAAATGCTCATTATGACACTAATTATGCTAGAATAAACTGTTAGTTTAAATTACACTGGACACATTCCGTGCTGAAATTGCACTATCCCTTTAAAAACTTATCAACATAATAAAACAGATGATTAAATCGTAATATCAGTGTAAAGGTAACTGGAGACAATCCAATATTTGCAGAGGCTGGTGTCCAGTGAAATTTAACAAACAGAGGATGCTTGTAACTGAAATAAATTGCGCCTTGGTTAGTACAAATTAATACAGAGAAAATTTTGAAAAAACACAATGTACATAGGGACAGCAACTAGAGTAATAAAACGATATTCTTAAACTTTGGTTAATGCAGTGATAATTCTGTTAATGTCTGCTTTAAAAAACAGTCGCTGGGCCTTGTTTCGTTTCAAAAATCTATTGATCAAAAAGAGGTGTGGGAACTTCCGTAGTGAGACGGCAACGTGAAGTGTGATGAAAATTATCACAGATACTAATTCATTGATAACTTAGCGAAGACCGGATTTCATACAATCAATAAAAGATCTCGTAGTCACATCGCCAGGGACAGTTTCAGCCAAGGGCCTCATTCCGTGCTGTTGCCATGCTGTATGAAGATCAGCCTATTTTAAAATATACCGTGACATGAACCTGTGCGGTAAGAGTGAGACCGGGTCCTGGATTAGACTGTTCCGCTGTTAACACTGAAGTAAACAATAGTCATTTTCACATGTAACCTTACGTCAGACGTTCCTTGTTCTCGCTAATATTTGTACACAGTTGTCCCCGTTGCAAATATGCTATTGTTGATGGAAGCATGAACAGACTGCCTAGTTTTTCACCACATTCCCGTTACGAACACGTTTCAAAAAGTCACCGCAGTGGCTGTATGATGCAACAGGTTATCGGGTGGTTGTCGAATTCGGGGGATTCTTTCCAGATGTTAACATTTTGTAATAAAATATTTGATGATTCAATGACGAGACTTCATTCGTCTGAAAGATTCACCTCCAGAGAGGATTGAAGTCGCCGAGTTCTAATGTGTAACAGTTTCTGTAAATGGGCATCCAGCAGACAGTATCCTATTGATAACTTTCGGACTGATTTCGGTTGAGGAATTCGCAGAACCGATCATTCAATATCCCCCGTTATCCCAATCGAGGTAAATCACAGCTTGTCCTTTTGCGCAAAATGAACTATGTTGTTTTGTCCAAGAAATCTCAGGCCATTTTGCACTGTAGGTAATAATTTTAAAATAACCCCTCTGGACAGTTGAGGCAAATCAACAGGAACTTCACGGATGTATTTTCTTCTGTCGAGAACTCAGCTGGACCTGACGGAGCCTTTGATGTGAATAATCTCAGAAATCGAAAAGCCAGATCAGAACGCAAAGCGACAGAAAGGATTAAAATTGTCCCCACCGTCGCAGAAGAGAATCAGAGAGTGAGATACAAATGTTTAACCGATCCAACAGCAATTCTCAGTGTTTCAAAGTTTCTGATGTAAATCTAGGAAAATATACTGGGATTATATCCAGTTCAAATTGGATAGAATTGCCAATAATCACAAGAAATGTCAAACACTGAAAGAATGTGCTTGGAGATGACCATTTTGCCCCATTCTCTCTATGTCACCCTTTTAACGGCCAGCCAGCCATGGTCCTCAGCAATGTCTTTACCGAAATGCCAGATGCTAATGTCTGAGGGAAAGATTTCTCGGCCAGATTGTCAGGCCTTGTGCAGAACGGATAGGTGCATACTGCAAACATTTTGCACAAATTCATGAACGATGTATTCAGTGATGAAACGAAAACAATCTCCTCAATATGAGCCATGCTCGAATTGCCATGGGAGGTTTTGTTGAGACGGTATAGACGAAGTTTTTCTCCCTTCTGTATGCACCCCTTCACTGCCTGGACAGTAAGCTTTTTTCGGGGCACAGAAGAATTAAGTTATTCTTTTCTCTATGTCATTCATGTAAATGTTTGTTGAGATATTTTGAAGACACACTTGGAAGTATTAATCTCACAACATCTGCTGTGGATATTTTCTAGGACACGTGTAGGAGTCTCACTCTGAACACAATGCGTTTTACCCTGACCCTGTAATATTTAATGGAGAGTGTCAAGGGAACAGGAGATACTGATGCCCATTTCATGGGATAACATCAATGGATTACGGTGCATCCGATGAAATTTTATCTCACAGCGCAGCGATACATTGCACAGTCAGAGACAACGGCCGCTGAGGCTGTCAGAGAAAACGGTTTCTTATCCGCATCCACGACCCCAGAAGAGCTGGCAGGAATATCTCGAGACTGATCCTTCCCACCATTGCGGAATCTCTTCAGTAAATATCTCGGAGATTCCCCGGGATTCTGGATGTTCCAGTAGAGGGCAGGAATGTTCTCCGATGTAGACTAAGTACATTGGTATTCTGGTCTGTCTTCTGGTCTGTCCTTACTGAAACAAAAGGTCAGAACAGTCCTGGGAAATCACATCTTCGCCACATGCTTCTGCAATAAAGCACTGATCTCAATCAGTCTGGGAGTGGATGTGACCCACGGGACACATACTGACCATTTACAAGGAGACTCAGTGGGCAGTAGAACCACTGAGATCATCAGTGAACTGGAGGGGTGTGTGATTCCTGGTGGAGAGTCGGACAGGAAATATTTTTAAAGCATATTCAGGCCGCAATAATAGATTAAATAGGAATATGATATCATATTAGGGGCGGGTTTCATTGATTGGAAGAACTGGGGAGTCTGCGAAGAAGATGATGGGGCCCCTGCCCTGCGTTTCAACCAACTGCAAACCAATCAGGAGGAAATTCAGGGACAGTCACTGCCGACTATCTTCAACTCCACGCTCTGATTCTTCTGTGGACAACGGATTCTCGCTGATAGATGTCAGGCTCTTTGTCAATTGTTCTCAGCTGAACAGCGGTAGGAAGTAGCGTTACGTTAGAAACACTGGGAAACGGACCAGAGACATTTCACGAGATAAAACAGCCTGAAAATGCAGAGAAAAACTCATGAGCTTGTGCCTCATCTGTGGAAAGAGAAGCAGCGATAAGGCTTTAGATCGAAGATCCTTTCTCAGAAGCAACTGAACACGCGCATTATTATTTTGCACCACATCTCAGATGCTTCAAACGAATGGGGTGTTTGAGTTAACTCGAGGGTGCCCTCCTGTTTCTTTGCGGCTGTAGTATAAACACACACCGGAAACAAACACGGACACAAAAATCCACGCTCATAGATACACATAGACACAAAACGTGTTGGAGAAAAATAGACGAACATGCAGAGAAACAGCACACAGCATTAATCAGATGGAGGTGCACTCCAACATAGTCACCTTAGGGAGATAAACATCATCGGGAGTCAACAGTTGCAAACTAAATATTCTAAGGAACACTGTTCCGGCGATGAGAAGCTGGAATAACTCTCACTACCATTACCAGCGATTGGTCTTCCGCCCGCGCATCCCGTGACGCATCTGTGCATAAATGATCAACCCTATCACACCGCCGAAAGCCAATGGAATATAGAATAGAAGAACAAAGAGTGTGTGTCTGAATTAGACACAACGCTTGTTTGGTGACAGCTTGCGTAAAGTGTACAATTCTGATCACAATATTAAAAGAAAACGTCTCTACACTGGTAAGCGAGCAAAGAAAATTGCAATGATGTGCACTGTCAGTGAAATTTAAGGAAGGGTTGCGATTGAGTATGCTCTGGTTATTTTCATTGCAACAGAGGAGGCTCAGGAGAAACTGAAGAAAGGTGTTTGCAGCCTCGAGGAGACCAGTGGGGAAAATGAAATTGATAAATGATATTTATCTCTGGGTTCACGAAACAGGGAATGTTGTTCAAAAGTAATCTACAGGAAGTTTAGAGGGTTACTGGAGACAGGATTTCCATTCAGGCAGTGGCAGTGGACGGGACCTCTTTTGCCGAAGCGAGGTCGAGGCAGAAACCCACAACAGATTTTAAGAGTATGTGGTTGTTTTCGTGGTGCCCTAAACTGCAGGGATCCGGTCTGAGCACAGGGAGTGGTGAAGTTATTCGTTGCTTCTTTCCCGCTTTCACTAACACGGCCACGTGCAATTGCATGGGACGGCCTCTACGATTGACTGAATCTCATTATCTGACGCATTATTGACGCGGATACATTGAGTTGCACATTTGCAGCACGTCAGACCGTGTCGACAATCTCAAAATCTGGTTGATCACTTGTTCCTGCCAACACTGTCTCTGGGTCAATCTCCCTGTCACCCCTCTCTCTGATTCATTGTCTCAGTTACGTTTTTCTCTGCGTCACTGCAGTTTAATCGTTACCACCAGGTAGAAGGTTAATGCGAACAGTTTATTCACACAGCTGCATGTTATATCCCAGGATATTAAGGATATCAATGATAATAATCCATCTCCAGGAAATGAGCCGAGCGGCCGGATAACATTCGTAAACAAATTCGTGAATCGTGAGTCCACCAAAAGCTGAGCAACGCAGAGATGGGACCCCGAACGGATCCCGACTTCCAACTGGTGGGGTACCCCGATAACACTGGGAAGATGGGTGAAGGCATTAATGGACGGAGATTCGGTAGGAAGCTTTCACAATGAGTAACGGATGATGTGCAAGGAATCCTGCATGGAGTAACCCTCACGGGGAACAGAGGGCCATTGGGGCTGTATCTCAGGATGGGGACAAATTACGGTTGCATCCGGTGTCGGGGAGGCAGGGAGCGAGATCCACCCGGGGCGGGAGATTCTGGGAAAGTTTTAAATGAGTCTCAGTGCGCAGAGTCTCATGAGTCTGTGAGCGCAGAAATAACCTGCGGAGTAGCTCAGTTGCAGCCCCGAGACTGTCAATCCGGGGAGTTTATCTGAGTGACTAATGCTGAAGAAAAGTGGTTTTGTTAAAAATATGCATTCATAGTTCGTGGGTACTGCATTGATTTGCAGAATATCTCGCGCAGGTATGGTGACAGATAATGTTATGTTCCCTCAGTGATCTCAAACTACATCTTCGACTACCTCCGAGCCTCGGGGATCTGAATTCCTTTCCAATATCGAAAAACTGGGAATTATTATGGCATCGAAATGAAAACAGAAGTCTGGCTCAGACCTTCCAGAAGAGGGCAGCCGAAGTATAGGGTCCGCCCGGCTGCTCTGTCTGGGAAGTCAAGTCATTTCGTTCGACTGGTTTCACCAAATAATCTGGACATATTTTTCACTGAAGATTCACTGATAATGATTTGACGCATTCACCTTTGCGGTACCGGTCCGATAGCCGCTCGGTGAGAAAAGGACTTACTGCCTTTTGTGGAACCAAAGTTTGTGTCAGAGACTGAGCCCAAGTTAGCCTCTGGAATTTCAGCGCCACCACCGCCAGGTGAACCACCACCAGCACATCTAGGTATACAGTGTCACTGCTGTGTAAATCCGTGGGTTTAAAAGCAACGCACACTACTGACTCAATAAGCAATAAGGTGGCGCCGGATCAAGGCCACTCGTCGCAATCTACTATCGGTAGATCTGCTCAATACTTCTGCAAAAATCGTTCTACTCTTCTAAACTGAAATTCAATGTCTCAAAGAACAGCAAGTAACATACTTTTAAATCTTCTGACAGGGCTGACGACCTGCTGACTTCCAGCAACGATTCCTGGACTTAGATGGAAACGACCAGCGAGGTCCACGACTGGCCCGTCAAGGTGGAAGGCTGCGCAGGGTGATGAGCCGACCTCACGAACCCCCACCACCGACCCCACGACTCCAGTACCCCAGTGGAACAAATGACGCTGAGTCGCGAGGACCCGGAGTGAAGACCAGATGAACAGGAGCGCCCGACGCCTACCACAGTTTCCAGACCTATCCGGAAGCTCGTACATTCGAAGCAACAGAGACCCGACCAGAGACAACTCCCGACAAGCGTAAACCTTGTCCGGAGGCCCGACCCGAAGCGACGCCCGATGCCGGGGTCGACACCGGGGCCACACCGGATCGGAACATTAACCCTATGGAGCACCCGGGCGCGCGTGTGTACTGTAAAACGAGAAATAAATGAAGACGATTGTGCATTTCTGCTCGGGGAATTGATTGGTTTAGAATATATGTCTTCTCTTCTCCTGTTTCATGATTAATTTGTGACTTTAAGATCCAGTGTGGTCTAATGTTGTACTCACTTTTTATTTCTTCTACATTCACGCTGCGCAGAGATCCCCACCGCACTTAGGTTTGTTTTTACAGTGGGCTCCGTGCTCCGTAGTCGCGTATGTTTATGATCCAACCTATGAGTTTTTGTACAGCTTTCCCGTTGCTCTATAGCACAGTGTGTCTGTAGGAAACCACATTAGGGTTATTGTACAGCTCTCTCCATGGTTGGTATCAGTGTGCTGTGCGCGAAGTCAGTGCACAGTAATACACAGCCGCGTCGCTATGTTTCACTTTGGAGATCGTTAACTGGCTGATTTTCTTGTCAGGATCAAGAGACGCAGATATTCGTCCTCCAGCTGCCTTTTCCGTATCCTGCTCTCCTGAAGTGTGTCTCTGAAGCAGGAAAATCGGTGCTTTCCCTGGGAACTGCCGATACCAGTGCAGAGTGTAAGGACAGAACCCGGAATATTCGCAGTTTAAAGTGACGGTTTCGCCAGTAGTAGATTGTTGAACAGGAACCTGAGACCCTGGGGTAATGGAATCTGCAGGAATTAACAGGGAAGAATTTTGATGTTTCACAGATGATTGTTAGAAAAGCGTAGCACGGAAGAAGGGATTTCATCTTATGCCAGTTCGATATCAATTGAAAAGTTTGCAAACTGCATTTGTCGCCCTTGTCAATGATTCTACCCACTTGCTGCGGTGGACAAATCACTGAAACATGACTACTGGAGGCAAGCTGCGATTATTGACGAGAATTTGGAGGAAGCTTTGAATCTATTGGGGAAAAAAAAGAAAATTGGTGGAGCAGATTCAGAGAGGCACCATCCTGACAACAGGTTGAATGTACTTTCTTTCTTCTGTAAATTTCTGCCATTTATTTTTCAGCGAATGTTATTGTGTTTCATGCCGAAGGACACAGAGGAATAAAGATTGTTAACTGCGTGTTTTCTTCGCAGTGATGAAAGATTTTTTCAGACACTTTTTTTTTTGCAGCAACCCAGTGCATGGCAATTTCCTAAACAACGCAATGTGATTGAACAGCGCCGACTGAGCCAAGCGGGCACTGAAGACCTGTGCTGCAACGTTTCACCTTGAACAATATTTCATCACAACCCGTTGGAAACCCTCTGTTATCTGCACTTAAAAATGATCATCGGTGGGACACGATTATCTCCATTTTATTTCGTTTCAATTAGATACTGTTAGTACAATTATTGTTCCGAATATCGTCAGTGTCTTGTTGATGCCTGCGGTTTCTACTTTGCTCGCACAGAACTTTTCCCACAGTCTGTCAGTTGTACGTTGGGTTCAGTGTGTGCAGTTTCCAAAGGGTGTATCAGACTCACTCACAACTGTGAATCACCCACGTCAATCTCCCTCTGCAGCTTTTAAACAATAAAGAGTTACCCACTCAGAGTTCGAATACCCCGGGCAAATATTGACCCATTTCACAAAACTAAACGAATTCAACCCCACTGTACACCCCGACACACCTCCAGTCAATCTGGCTGCGCTGTGAACAACCCTGACATCGGTACTTATGCCTTTCCACGCAAAGCCAACTACGCGGGTACTTGAAAATCACTTCCACTTTCTGAGAATTGACCCGTGACTCTTAGCAGAATGAAACCGTTCGGTTACGTACTCCTGATTACATTTTCATATTTATAAATTTTAAATGATGTGGTCATCCCTGGAACACCAACACTTATTTCTCAGGATTAGCTCCAGTATGCTTCTGTCGGAGAGCACCATCCCGCCACTGTCCAGACACCACCACCCCACTCCCACCAAACAAGGCGCTCCCTTTGCCAATGCCTCCTCTGGACCACTTTGCAGCATCCCGTTTCGAAATTTGGCCGATTTCACTTTGAAGGAAATTGTTGTCAATCGTTCCAAATATTAAATGGATCTGAAATGCAGGAAGCAGCAGGAGTCAATGCGATGTTTATGGATACTTACCAGCTGTGACAGTTACTGTCGTCCCTGCTCCATCCTTATAGTCAGTACTCCACTGATTGGCACACTGACCCTACTCTCAGCCTCAGCTGTACAAGAACCACCCTCACCATAATCTCTCCTGCTAACATCACCAAACTTCTCCCAATGATTGCAGGGCTTCAATACACCACCGAAGATACAGTGCTCTACAATTCCTTGCTAATTGAAATGTTCCTGGTGAGAAAGCAAACTCTTTGTATAAATACGCTGGTGAGAATGCCGGAGCTCAATTACGGAAAAAAAAACAGAAAACGGAACAAGAACCATCGTCTTTGCAAAACAAAAAAAACAATTGAAAGCAGGAAATTACAATGAAATTAACCAGACAAAAAAGTGAATATCACCAAACATGTAATTCCGGTTCTGGACCCGGAGCAGATATATTTTAACTGTAGGTTTTATTTTGATCAGATCTCTTCCACTGTGTCTATTCCAATTGAACACAGTGTGACATGTCAGATTCAAATCCCTAAGGACTGGGTGAGACGGGCTGGCAGGAGGTAAGCTCCCAACGATTGTGTTTTCTAGTTACATCTGTTGAAATATGATTTCATCTGGAGTTGGGTATAAGAAAAGTGGTTCATTCATTACCTGTCGCCATACATTAACAAGAGACTCAGGAAACGCTGAAGCATCCGTGCACAATCTGTAGTGAGAAGACACTGTGTGTGTACTCCACCAATCCAATACAATCATAATCCAGACGGTTAGGCTGGCGGGATGAGGCGGGCCCGGGGCGTTTATCGGCAGATTCACTTCGCACCTTCATCTGTTGTTGGGATAATCTGCAGTAAGAGTTTTTGTACCGCAAGAAGCCGAGATCAATCACTGTGTTTCCACCTGTACTCAGCTTGACAGTAATAGGTGGCGCTGTCTTCAACTCTCAGATCACGAATTTCCAACGAGAAAGTCATCTCATTTCTTTTGCTTCTCACAACAAACCGTCCTCCGCTGGTGATCTTCTGCCGCTCTGACCCGGGCTGGGTCACCCGGAAGAACCGTCCAGTTTGAAAACGGTTTGTAAAAGTACTACCAGGATGGAAACGGCAGGTGATGGTGACAAACTGACACTCCATCCCGTTAATAGTTGTCGGGCTCTGGGTCACCGATTGACTGAAGGAGCCTGCAAATTAAACACAGCGAAAGGTGAATGGACGTCAGAGCCGAACAACGCAACACTACTAAATACAGACAGCGATTTAAATTCGAAATGGTTCGTGAAGATGTCTATTAAACCCTCACAGTGTGGGAGTGTGTGAACGGTACTCACGCCGTAAGCAGATGCATATGGTGAAAAACAGAAAAAAATCCATTGCTTTGTCTCCGGGTGCAAATAGTTTACATTAATGAAGATGGAACCCACGTTCGAGGCCGCTCAGCAGATTATCCCTCAGAGTTGAGCTAGGACACATCACCCAGGAGGTTTGAGAAGGGATAGTTGATTGTTCTGGTTCTGTGTCGGGTGTTTGAGTCCGATGTGAAAGACCCTCCCACTTTCCTCTGACGTGGACTGTGTGGGCGCGGTTGCCCTGTCAGCGAAGGCTTCCGTTCTCCTTTGCAACAATAGGCCCAAAGGCCTTCACTGCAGCAGTTAGCTTAACGATTTTCCAGCGCCAGCGACCAGGGCTCAATGTCTGCCGCTCTCTGCAACGAAGTTTTACGTTCTCCCCCAGTGTCTGTGAGGTTTTCCTCCGGGTGTTCTCGTTTCCTCCTACATTCCAGAGATGTACAGGTTTGGAGATGTGGGCATGGTATGTTGGTGCCGGTTGGTGCCGAAGGAGTGGCGACAGTTGGGGGCTTGCCCCAGAACATTCTAAGTAACGCAAAAAGAAACATTTCACTGTGTGTTTCGATGTACATGTGACGAATTAATACATATATAATATGTGATTGTTTGGGGATTGTCGACGTTGGGACGTGGTTCGATTGCTAGCGGACAATCGCTACTTTCTTAGTCCAGAGGCGCCAGAAACCAGACCCCTCTCATTACAGTGTATCCAGGTACTCGAGAGGAGATTACAAGCTCTCCCTCATCCGATGAGGTGCGTGTCGGTATTTTCAAGATTTGTTTCAACCATTCAATCACGGGCACCTTTCTTCCACAGAAATTAGAGTGGGGCAGAGAGCAAAGAGGGCGAAGACACGTTCAGGTTGCCTGACTGTGACGAATGGGGCATCATTTGGGATCCATGTTTGCCCACAGCTATTCACAATCGTGATCACTCATGGGACTTGGGCGAAGAAATGTCTAAACTCCAAGTTTGTCACTGATAAAGGTGAAGGTTGGACTGTCAAAAGTTAAGAGGGCAGAGGTAGGCCACAGGGAAACAAAGAGAAGTTGCACAAGTGCAAAAGACCGTGGAAAATGTAATACAATGTTGGAAATTTGAAGATGTGTGCTGCGCTGCAAAAATAACAGAGCAGAACATTTAAGTAAATTGCCCTAGATTGGATTTTGTTCGTGCTCAAGGGGAAATGAACATTCAGTATTTCATAACCAACGTGCAGGTGTGACAAGCTATTCGGAAGGTAAGTACTCTGATGTCTTTCATTGTGAGAGGATTCCATTACAGGATTAATTGTGCCTTTCTGCCATTGCCCTGGGTCCCTCGTACTTCCCATATGGAGCGGTCTGCACAGTTTTTGTCCTGTTTTATCTGGGATGCCACGGATAATTTTGAATAATGTGGAACGAGATGCCCTTTTGGTTGCATGGATTCCACGCAGAAAATGCAGATAACCGGGAGAGTTCACTTCCAATGCATAGCAATGCTTATGGTTCAAGCAATACCGAGAATAGAAACAGCTAATAATTTTCTTGGCAATGACACATGAGTAAATATTCCACCCTTGAAAAACAACAATACGAAAAACCTGCAGATCGCAAGTTGTTTCCTATTATTTTGAACAAATGTCATTCTTCAATGTGAAACGAATCAGTTACCACATTAAATAGTATCAGTCTCAATGTGTGTCATTTTATACGATTTACAGAGAATTCTGTAATTTTCTGTTGGGAGCTGTAATATTGCTTGTCATCTGTGCTTTCTGTCAAGCAATTTCCTGAAATTTCTGATTCAGTTTGGAGACACAGTAAATGAGATAGAATCACCACTTTGAGGTTAATTGACGTGATACATTTTCCCTGAAATTGAGAGAGCAACAAACAAAAATATATAAGGCAGTTACGGGCTTCGAAATGCAAGGTGAAATCATGTTTGTGAACATTTTAACTGGACCGTGCATGACAGATAAGGTGAAAGAATAGCTAATCTTCAAACACATCTTCGAGGCGGTAGGATCCCTCAGGAGCTGACAGGGACTCTGGATGGATGGACTATATAACGTAAGTCAGATATTGAGGAAGTAGATTTTGAACGTTCTTGCAACACACATGGAGTGGTTGTATTATCTATATTTAGCTTTCAAATTACATGTCACCCTTTCTGCAACAGAGGTTTTAAGCAACAGAAGTTTCAGTTCACTGCAGATCACAAAACAGTCGTGATTCGGTTCACAACTGAACACATGGGGAAGAAAAACTTGAACTTACATGTATTTTCCACATCGAATCGTTTGGTGAATTGCTGGGATTTCAACACGGGACTCTGCAACTGACAACAGAAACATGTGATTTGATGGAGAATAAATTGCCTCGGTTTACTGTGAAAAGTTTGACGAAACGTCATGGAATATCAATTGATAGCCTTCAAATGGATATGACAGTGCAGTTCTGTTTCTGGAATTTAAATGTTCAGTATGACTTTGTGGATATTTTAAAATAAAGTAACGGAATTGGTTGCTTTACCACAGATAACCTATTCCACTGAATTAAGTTATCAGAGCACAATGTTTACCGCTGAGCGACGAGTCTTCTGAGTGCACAAAACTATAACTTTTTCTGAAAAGGCAGGAATCGCCAGAACAAACTTAAACATATTGTCGAGGTTTTATGAGTAAAATGAAGTGATGGGAGTATATATTTTAAGATGGAAGGTCACGTTACAAATCGACAATTATCCATTGAATATGTGAACTGGAAGGAAATAAAGCTCAAAGGCCTTCGGTTTCAACTAAATTATTTGATATTCCTCAGCCTTTGCATTGATATTTTTCTGCATCATTCGGCACGGCAGCTCTGCGGGGATCACAGCAACGTACACATCGCCAACAGGGGGCTCGTTCACTCTCCGTGCCCAAGAAGCACTCTGGCACTTCTTCCTGCCAAAGTTCGTGATGCTCGTGATACCATCCCCACTAATGGTCATAAATTTGCACAACGATGCTGATGACTACCATGTTCCCTTTCATCTTCAACTGCACTCTGGCCGCCGTACCGTCTTACGGGGAGCCATAGTGTCGTAGAGTTATACAGCACGGAAACAGCCCTTCAGCCCAGCTGGTCCATGTCGAGCAAGTTGTCCATCCAAGGTAATCTCATTTCCGTACGTTGGCCCATATCCTTCCAAAACTCTCTTATTCATGTACCTGTCCAACTGTCTTTTAAACGTTGTTATTGTATCTTCCGCAACCGTTTCATTTTGAAAATTATTCCCAAACCGTACCACACTCTGTGTATAAAATGTGCTCAACCTGCCGCACTTGCCAACTGTTCGTCAATCGCAATAATGGACAAACACTAAAGAAAGGAAATGTAATACCCTAAAGGACAGGACCGATACCATCTGGAACTAAGGAAAATTTGTCCACTGGAAATGTGAAATGAAAAAAGAGAAAACTGGAAATGCTCAGCAGGGAGCGAGCAACTATGTGGATCGAAGTTTGTATACTTTCGTTATTTTGTAACGTCAGCCTCTTTGGGTTGTTCTTTGAGAGGAAGGGTATTTGATTTGAGAAGATCAAGCTAAAACGGAGCTTAGATATAGAGTTACATTCCCCTATTCGTAAATAATTGTTCAGATCGGGTTAGATGTGACACATTGGGAATACCTTCTCAAACATATCGACAAGGAGTAGAATTCTGAAAGAACTCCAGTTAAAATCAGATTTCGTCTTTGTGGATCAAAGAGAAGCATGACAGTAAAAATGAACACTAGATTTGCAGTTCAGATACCACACTGTACGTAAATAATTGGCATTGTATCCCTCTGCTGTTCGACAAATAACCACCTTCCTTATTTACAGAGATTTCAGGTAGAGTAAACCCTCGAGTGTAACAGTGAAACAACAACATTATTCTCCCCTTCTGTTCTGGTCCTGCGAACACCGCGCCAGTCAACTATTAAAAGCAAAACAAATAAATAAGCATCGACATTTTATTGGGTAGCTGGGATCAGTATAACTTTTTGCCGGATGAAAATCGCACATTGTTGATCGAACAGCTTAATGAAACTGAAGTAAAGAAAGGGCATGGTGCAAAATTGGGCAATTCATCGACATATATTTATCTTATGGAAGGATGAATATTAGTCTGGAGTTTTTAAATGCTCATTATGGCACTAATTATGGAGGAATAAACTGTTAGTTTAAATTACACTGGACTCATTCCCTGCTGAAATTGCACTATCCCTTTAAAAACTTATCAACATAATAAAACAGATGATTAAATCGTAATATCAGTGTAAATGTAACTGAAGACAATACAATATTTGCAGAGGCTAGTGTCCAGTGAAATTTAACAAACAGAGGATCCTTGTAACTGAAATAAGTTGCGCCTTGGTTAATACAAATTAATACAGAGAAAATTTCGCAAACACAATGTAAATAGGGACAGCAACTAGAGTAATAAAACGATACTTGTAAACTTTGGTTAATGCTGTTATAATTCTGTTAAGGTCTGCTTTAAAAAAACAGTCGCTGGGCCTTGTTTCGCTTCAAAACTCTATTGATCAACAAGAGCTGTGGCAATTACCGTATTGACACGGCAACGTGAAGTGTGATGAAAATTATCACAGATACTAATTCAGTGATAACTTAGCGAAGACTAGATTTCGTACAATCAATAAAAGATCTCGTAGTCACATCGCCAGGGACACGTTCAGCCAAAGGCTCTCATTTCGTGATGTTGCCATGCTGTATGAAGATTAGCCCATTTTAAAATAAACCGTAACATGGACCTGTGCGGTAATACTGAGACCGGGCCCTGGATTAGACTGAAGTAAGCAATTGTCCATTTCACATGTAACCTTACGTCAGATGTTCCTTGTCCTCACTAATATTTGTACACAGTTGTCCCCGTTGCAAATATGCTATTGTTTATGGAAGCCTGAACAGACTGCCTAGTTTTTCACCACATTCCCGTTACTAACACTTTTCAAAAATCACCGCAGTGGCTGTATGATGCATCAGGTTATCGGGTGGTTGTCGAATTCGGGGGATTCTTTCCAGGTGTTAACATTTTGTAATAAAATATTTGATGATTCAATGACGAGACTTCATTCGTCTGAAAGATTCACCTCGAGAGATGATTGACGTTGCCTAGTTCAAATGTGTAACAGTTTCTGTAAATGGGCATCCAGCAGACAACATCCTAATGATAACTGTCGGACTGATTTCGGTTGGGGAATTCACAGAACAGACCTTTCAATATCTCCAGTTATCCCAATGGAGGTAAATCACAGCTTGTCCTTTTGCACAAAATGAACTATTTTGTTTAGTCCAAGAAATCTCAGGCCATTTTGCACTAGCAGGTAATAATTTTAAAACAATCCCTCTGGACAGTTGACGCAAATCAACAGGAACTTCACAGATGTATTTTCTTCTGTCGAGAACACAGCTGGACGCGACGGAGCCTTCTTTGTGAATAATCTCAGAACTCGAAACGCCAGAATACAACGCAAAACGACAGAAAGGATTAAAATTGTCCCCACCAACGCAGAAGAGAACCAGAAAGAGTGAGGTGCAAATGTTTAACCGATACAGCAGCAATTCTCAGTGTTTCAAAGTTTCTGCTGTAAATTTAGGAAAATATACTGGGATTATATGCAGTTCAAATTGGATAGTATTCCCAATAATCACGAGAAATGCCAAACACTGAAAGAATGTGCTTGGAGATGACCTGTTTGCCCCATTCTCTCTATGTCCCCCTTTTATCGGCCAGCCAGACATGCTCCTCAGCAATGTCTTTACCCAAATGCCAGATGCTAATATCTGAGGGAAAGATTTCTCGGCCAGAATCTCAGGCCTTGTGCAGAACTGATAGGTGCATACTGCAAACGTTTTGCACAAATTCATGAACGATGTATTCAATTATCAAACGAAAACAATATCCTCAATATGAGCCATGTTCGAATATCCCAGTTTTTGCTGAGACGGTATAGACGAAGTTTCTCTCCCTTCCTTATGCACCCCTTCACTGCCTGCACACTAAGCTTTTTTCGAGGCACAGAAAAATTAAGTTCTTTTTTTTTGCATGTCAATCATGTAAATGTTTGTTGAGATATTTTGAAGACACACCTGGAAGTATTAATCCCACATCATCTGCTGTGGATATTTTCTAGGACACATGTAGAAGCCTCACTCTGAACACAATGTGTTTGACCCTTACCCTGGAGTATTTAATGGAGAGTGTTCAGGGAACAGGAGCTACTGATGCCCATTTCATGGGATAACATCAATGGATTACGGTGCATCCGATGAAATCTTATCTCGCAGCGCAGCGATACAGTGCACAGTCAGAGACAACGGCCGCTGAAACTGTCAGAGAAAACAGTTTGTTATCCGCATCCACGCCTCCAGAAAAGGGGGCAGGAATATCTCGAGAACGATCCTTCCCGCCCTTGAGGAATCTCTTCAGTAAATATCTCGGAGATTCCCCGGGATTCTGGATGTTCCAGTCGAGGGCAGGAATGTTCTCCGATGTAGACTAAGTACATTGGTATTCTGGTCTGTCTTCTGGTCTGTCCTTACTGAAACAAAAGTTCAGAACAGTCCTGGGAAATCACATCTTCGCCACATGCTTCTGCAATAAAGCACTGATCTCAATCAGTCTGGGAGTGGATGTGACCCACGGGACACATACTGAACATTTACAAGGAGACTCAGTGGGCATATAAGGGGCGGGTTTCATTGATTGGAAGAACTGGGGAGTCTGCGAAGAAGATGATGGGGCCCCTGCTCTGCGTTTCAACCAACTGCAAACCAATCAGGAGGAACTTCAGGGACAGTCACTGCCGACTATCTTCAACTCTGCGCTCTGATTCTTCTGTGGACAACGGATTCTCGCTGATAGATGTCAGGCTCTTTGTCAATTGTTCTCAGCTGAACAGCGGTAGGAAGTAGCGTTACGTTAGAAACACTGGGAAACGGACCAGAGACATTTCACGAGATAAAACAGCCTGAAAATGCTGAGAAAAACTCATGAGCTGGTGCCGCATCTGTGGAAAGAGAAGCAGCGATAAGGCTTAAGATCGAAGATCCTTGCTCAGAAGCAACTGAACACGCGCATTATTATTTTGCACCACATCTCAGATGCTTCAAACGAATTGGGTGTTTGAGTTAACTCGAAGGTGCCCTCGTGTTGCGTTGCAGCTGAAGTATGAGCACAAACCGCAAACAAACACGGACACAAAAATCCACGCTCACAGATACACATAGACACAAAACGTGTTGGAGAAAAATAGACGAACATGCAGAGAAAAAGCACACACATTAATATGATGGAGGTGCACTCGAACATAGTCAGCGAAGGGAGATAAACATCATCGAGAGTCAATAGTTGCAAATTAAGTATTCTAAGGAACACTGTTCCGGCGATGAGAAGCTGGAATAACTCTCACTCCCATTACCCAGCGATTGGACTTCCGCCCGCTCATCCCGTGATGCATCCGTGTGTAAATGTTCAACGCTATCACACCGCCGAAAGCCAATGGAATATAGAATATAAGAACAAAGACTGTGTGTCTGAATTAGACACAACGCTTGTTTGGTGACTCCTTGCGTATCGTGTACAATTCTGATCACAATATTAAAAGAAAACGTCCTACACTGGTTACGATTGAGTATGGTCTGGTTATTTTCTTTGCAGCAGAGGAGGCTGAGGAGAAACTGAACAAAGGTGTTTGCAGCCTCGAGGAGGCCAGTGGGGAAAATGAAATTGATAAATGATCTTTAGCTCTGGGGTCACGGAACAGGGAATGTTGTTCAAAAGTAATCTACAGGAAGTTTAGAGGGTTGCTGGAGACAGGATTTCCATTCAGGCAGTGGCGGTGGACGGGACCTCTTTTGCCTAAGCGAGGTCGAGGGAACCCACACCAGATTTTAAGAGTATGTGGTTGTTTTAGGGGAGCCATAAACTGCAGGGATCCGGTCTGAGCACTGGGAGAGGTGAAGATATGCGTTGCTTCTTTCCCGCTTTCATTAACACGGCCACGTGCAAATGCATGGGACGGCCTCTATGATTGCCTGAATCTCATTGTTTGACGCATTATTAACGCGGAGACATTGAGTTGCACATTTGCAGCACGTTAGACCGTGTCGACAATCTCAAAATCTGGTTGATCACTTGTTCCTGCCAACACTATCTCTGGGTCAATCTCCCTGTCACCCCTCTCTCTGATTCATTGTCTCAGTTAATTTTTTTCTCTGCGTCACTGCAGTTTAATCGTTACCACCAGGTACAAGGTTAATGCGAACAGTTTATTCACACAGCTGCATGTTATATCCCAGGATATTAAGGATATCAGTGACAGTAATCCATCTCCAGGAAATGAGCCGAGCGGCCGGATAACATTCGTAAACAAATTCGTGAATCGTGAGTCCACCAAAAGCTGAGCCACGCAGAGATGGGAACACGAACAGATCCCGGCTTCCAACTGGTGGGGTACCTCGAAACACTGGGAAGATGGGTGAGGGCAGTAATGGACGGAGATTCAGCAGGGAGCTTTCAAAATGAGTAACTGATCAAGTGAAAGGAATCCTGCATGGAGTGAACCTCACGGGGAACAGAGGGAAATTGGGATTGAATCTCAGGATGGGGACAAATTACGGTTGCATCTGGTGTCGGGGAGGTAGGGAGTGGAGATCCACCCGGGACGGGAGATTCTGGGAAAGGTTTAAATGAGTCTCAGTGCGCAGAGTCTCATGAGTCTGTGAGCGCAGAAATAATGTGCGGTGTAGCTCAGCTGCAGCCCCGAGACAGTCAATCTGGGGAGTTTATCTGAGTGACTAATGCTGAAGAAAAGAGGTTTTGTTGAAAATATACATTCATAATTCGTGGGTACTGCATTGATTTGCAGAATATCTCGCGCAGGTATTGTGACAGATAATCTTAGGTTCCCTCAGTGATCTCAAACTACATCTTCGACTACCTACGAGCCTCGGGGATCTGAATTCCTTTCCAATATCGAAATACTGGGAATCATTTCGGTATCGAATTGAAAAGTGAAGTCTGGCTCAGACCTTCCACAAGAGGGCAGCCGAAATACAGGGTCCGGCCGGCTGCTCTGTCTGGGAAGTCAAGTCATTTCGTTCGGCCGGTTCACCAAGTAATCTGGACATATTTTTCACTGAAGATTCACTGATAAGGATTTGACGCATTCCCCGTTGCAGCACCGGTCCGATAGCCACTCAGTGAGAAAAGGATTTAATGCCTTTTCCGGAACCTAAGTTTGTGTCGAGACTGAGCCCAGGTTAGCCTCTGGAAATTCAGCGCCACCATCGCCAGGTGAACCACCACCAGCACATTTAGGTTTACAGTGTCACTGCTGTGTAAATCCGTGGGTTTAAAATCAACGCACACTACTGACTGAATAAGCTGGCGCCGGATCAAGGCCACTCGTTGCAATCTCCTATCAGTAGATCAGCTAAATACTTCTTCAAAAATCGTTCTACTCTTCTAAACTGAAATTCAATGTCTCAAAGAACAGCAAGTAACATTCTTTTAAATCTTCGTACAGGGCTGACGACCTGCTGACTTCCAGGATCGATTCCTGGACCCAGATGGAAACGACCAGCGAGGTCCACGACGGGCCCGTCAAGGTGGAAGGCTGCGCAGGGTGAAGAGCTGACCTCACGAAGCCCCCACCAACGAGACCCGACTCCAGTACCCCAGTGGAACACATGACGCTGAGTCGCGAGGTCCAGGAGTGAAGACCAAATGAACAGGAGCGCCCGACGCCTACCACCGTTTCCAGACCTATCCGGAAGCTCGTACATTCGAAGCAACCGAGAACCGACCAGAGACAACTCCCGACAAGCGTAAACCTTGTCCGGAGGCCCGACCCGAAGCGACGTCCGATGCCGGGGTCGACACCGAGGCCACACCGGATCGGAACATTAACCCTATGGAGCACCCGGGCGTGCGTGTGTACTGTAAAACGAGAAATAAATGAAGACGATTGTGCATTTCTGCTCGGGGAATTGATTGGTTTAGAATATATGTCTTCTCTTCTCCTGTTTCATGATTAATTTGTGACTTTAAGATCCAGCGTGGTCTAATGTTGTACTCACTTTTTATTTCTTCTACATTCACGCTGCGCAAAGATCCCCACCGCACTTAGGTTTGTTTTTACAGTGGGCTCCGTGCTCCGTAGTCGCGTATGTTTATGATCCAACCTATGAGTTTTTGTACAGCTTTCCCGTTGCTCTATAGCACAGTGTGTCTGTAGGAAACCACATTAGGGTTATTGTACAGCTCTCTCCATGGTTGGTATCAGTGTGCTGTGCGCGAAGTCAGTGCACAGTAATACACAGCCGCGTCGCTATGTTTCACGTTGGAGATCGTTAACTGGCTGATTTTCTTGTCAGGATCAAGAGACGCAGATATTCGTCCTCCAGCTGCCTTTTCCGTATCCTGCTCTCCTGAAGTGTGTCTCTGAAGCAGGAAAATCAAAGCTTGCCCTGGGAACTGCCGATACCAGTGCAGAGTGTAAGGACAGAACCCGGAATATTCGCAGTTTGAAGTGACGGTTTCGCCAGTAGTAGATTGTTGAACAGGAACCTGAGACCCTGGGGTAATGGAATCTGCAGGAATTAACAGGGAAGAGTTTTGATGATTCACAGATGATTGTTAGAAAAGCGTAGCACGGAAGAAGGGATTTCATTTTACGCCAGTTCGATATCAATTGAAAAGTTTGCAAACTGCATTTGTCGCCCTTGTCAATGATTCTACCCACTTGCTGCAGTGGACAAATCACTGAAGCATGACTTCTGTGGGCAATCTGCGATTATTGACGAGAATTTGGAGGAAGTTTTGAATCTATGGGAAAAAAAGGAAAATTGGTGGAGCAGATTCATGAGCCACCATCCTGACTATGGGTTGAATTAACCTTCTTTGTTCTGTAAATTTCTGCCATTTATTTTTCAGAGAATGTTATTGTGTCTCATGCCGAAGGACACAGAGGAAGAAAGATTGTTAACAACGTGTTTTCTTCTCAGTGATGAAAGATTTTTTCAGACACCTTATTTTTTTTTTTGCAGCAACCCAGTGCATGGCAAGTTCCGAAACAAAGCAATGTGATTGAACAGCGCGGACTGAGACAAGAGAACACTGAAGACCTGTGCTGCAACGCTTCACCTTCAAAAACATTTTATCACAACCCGTTGGAAACCCTCTGCTATCTGCACTTAAATATGATCATCAGTTGGACACAATTATCTCCATTTTAGTTTCTTTTCAATTGGATACAGTTAGTCCAATTATTGTTCCGAATCTCATCACTGTCTTGTTGATGCCTGCGGTTTCTACTTTGCTTGCAGAGAACTTTTCCCACAGTCTTTAAGTTGTATGTTGGGTTCAGTGTGTGCAGTTTCCAAAGGCTGTATCATACTCACTCTCAACTGAGCATCACGCACATCAATATCCCTCTGCAGCATTTAAACAATAAAGAGATACCCACTCAGAGTTCGAATACCCCGAATAAATATTGACCCATTTCACAGAACTAAACCAAATCAACCCCACTGTACACCTCTACACACCTCCAGTCAATCTGGCTGCGCTGTGAACACCCCTGACATCGGTAATTCTGCCTATCTACGCAAAACCAACTACGCGAGAAATTGAAAACCACCTCCAGTTTCTGAGAACTGACCCGTGACTCTTATCAGCATGAAACCGTTCGGTCACGAACTCCTGATTACATTTGCATATTGATAAATTTTAAATAATGTGGTCATCCCTGGAACACCAGTATTTATTGCTCAGGAGCAGCTCCAGTATGCTTCTCCCGGTGAGCTCCACCCCGCCACTGTCTAGACACCACCCGCCCCCCCCTCCCCCCCCCCCCCAGCACAGAAGCGGCTCCCTTTGCCGATATCTCCTCTGGAGCACTTTGCAGAAGCCCGTTTCGATATTGGGCCTGTTTCACTTTGAAGGAAATTGTTGTAAATCGATCCAAATATTAAATTGATCTGAAATGCAGGAAGCAGCAGGAGACAGTGCGATGTTTATGGATACTTACCAGCTGTTACAGTTACTGTCGACCCTGGTCCGTCCTTATAGTCAGTACTCCACTGATTGGCACACTGATCCTACTCTCAGCCTCCGCTGTACAAGAACCACCCTCACCTTGATCTCTCCAGCTAACATCACCAAACTTATCCCAATGATTACAGGGGCTTCAATACACCACCTAAGATACAATTCGCTACAATTCCTTGCTAATTGTCACGTTTCTTGTGATAAAGCAAACTCTTAGTATAATGGCGCTGGAGAGCGTGCCGGAGATCGATTACGTAAATAAAGACAGAAAACGGATCAAGAACCATCCTCTCTGCAAAACAAAAAGAATTGAAAGGGGGAAAGTACAATGAAATTAACCAGACGAAAAAGTGAATATCGCCAAACATTTATTTCCGGTTCTGGACAGGGAGCAGATATATTTTAAATGTTGGGGTTATGTTGATCAGATCGATACCACTGTGTGCATTCCCAAAGAACACAGTATGACATGTCAGTTTCAAATCCCTGGGGACTGAATGAGACGGCTTGGCAGTAGGTAAGCTCTCAACGATTGCGGTTACCTGTTTCATCTGTTGAAATATGATTTCTTCTGGAGTTGGGAATAAGAAAAGGGGTTCATTCATTCCCTGTCGCCGTACATTAACAAGAATCCCAGGAAAAGCCGAACCATCCGCGCACAATCTGCAGTGAGAAAACACAGTGTGTGTACTCCACTAATCCAATCCAATCATAATCAAGACAGTGAGGCTGGGGGGATGAGCAGGGACCAGGGGGTAATCGGCAGAATCACTTTGAACCTTCATCTGTTGTTGGGATAATCTGAAGTAATATTTTGTACAGCAAGAATCCCAGATCCATCACTGTGTTTCCACCTGTACTCAGCTTGACAATAATAGGTGGCGCTGTCTTCAACTCTCAGATCACGAATTTCCAACGAGAAAGTCATCTCATTTCTTTTGCTCCTCACAACAAACCGTCCTCCGCTGGTGATCTTCTGCCGCTCTGACCCGGGCTGGATCACCCTGAAGATCCGTCCAGTTTGAAAACGGTATGTAACAGTGCTACCAGGATGGAAACGGCAGGTGATGGTGACAGTCTGACACTCCATTCCGTTAATGGTTGTCGGGCTCTGGGTCACGGATTGACTGAAGGAGCCTGCAAATTAAACACAGGGAAAGGTGAATGGACGTCAGAGCCGAACAACGTAACGCTGCTAAATCCAGACAGAGATTGAAATTCGATATGGTTCGTGAAGATGTCTATTAAACGCGAACTTTGTGGGAGTGTGTGAACGGTACTCACGCCGTAAGCAGATACATATGGTGAAAAACAGAAAGATTTCCATTGCTTTGTCTCCGGGAGCAAATGGTTCACATTAAGGGAAGATGGAAGCCACCGTTGAGACCGCTGAGCAGATTGTCCCTCATAGTTGAGCTGGGACACATCACCGACAGGTTTGAGGAGGGATAGTTGATGGTTCTGGTTCTGTGTCGGGTGTTTGAGTCCGATGTGAAAGACCCACCCACTTTCCTCTGACGTGGACTGTGTGGGCGCATTTGACCCGTCAGCGAAGGCTTCCGCTCTCTTTTACAATAATAGGCTCAAAGGCATTTACTGTTCCAGTTAGCGTAACGCTCTTCCAGCGCCAGCGACCAGGGATCAATTCCCGCCCCTCTCTGTAACGAAGTTCTACGTTCTCCCCCAGTGTCTGTGAGACTATCCTCCGGGTGTTCTCGTTTCCTCCTACATTCCAGAGATTTACAGGTTTGGAGATGTGGGCATGGTATGTTTGTGCCCGTTGGTGCCGAAGGAGTGGCGATAGTTGGGGGCTTGCCCCAGCACATTCTCAGTTTCGCAAAAAGAAGCATTTCACTGTGTGTTTCGATGTACATGAGACGAATTAATACATATATAATATGTTATTGTTTGGTGATTGTCGACGTTGGGACGTCGTTCGATTGCTTGCGGACAATCGCTAGGTTCTAAGTCCAGAGGCGCCAGAAACCAGACCTCTCTCATTAGAGTGTATCCAGGTACTCGAGAGGAGATTACAAGCTCTTCCTCATCCGAGGAGTTGTGTGTCGGTATTTTCAACCTTTGTTTCAACCTTTCAATCACGGGCACCTTTCTTCCACAGAACTTAGAGTGGGACAGAGAGCAAAGAGTGCGAAGACACGTTCAGGTTGTCTGACTTTGACGAATGGGGCATCGTTTGGGATCCATATGTGTGCACCGCTATTCACAACCTTAATCACTCATGGGATTGGGGCGAAGAAATGACTAAACTCTAATTTTTTCACTGATAAAGGTGAAGGTTGGACTGTCAAAAGGGAAGAGGGCAGAGGGAGGCCACAGAGAAATAAAGAGAAGTTGAAGAATTGCGCAAGACCGTGGCAAATGCAATACAATGTTGGAAATTTGAAGATGTGTGCTGCGGTGCAAAAATAACACAGCAGTACATTTACTTAAACTGTACGAGATTGGGTTTGTTCGTGCTCAAGGGGAAATGACCATTCAGTATTTCATAACCAACGTGCAGGTGTGACAAGCTATTCGGAAGGTAAGTACTCTGATGGCCTTCATTGTGAGAGGATTCCATTACAGGATTAATTGTGCCTTTCTGCCATTCCCCACGGGCCCTTGTACATCCCGTATGGAGCGGTCTGCTCAGTTTTTGTCCTGTTTTATCTGGGATGCCAGGGATAATTTTGAATAATGTGGAACGAACTGCCGTTCTGGTTGCAAGGATTCCACGCAGAAAATGAAGATGACCCGGAGAGTTCTCTTCCAATGCATAGTAATGCTTATGGCTCAAGAAATACCTAGAATAGAAACAGCTAATAAATTTCTTGGCAATGACAACTGAGTAAATATTCCACCCTTGGAAAACAACAATATTGAAACACGCAGATCTCCAGTTATTTCCTTTTATTTTGAACAAATGTCAATCTTCAGTGTGAAACGAATCAAGTACCACATGAAATAGTATTAGTCTCAATGTGTGTCATTTTATACGATTTACAGAGAATTCTGCAGTTTTCTGTTGGGAGCTGCAATATTGCTTGTCATCTGTGCTTTCTGTCAAGCAATTTCCTGACATTTCTGATTCAGTTTGGAGACACAGATAATGAGATAGGATCACCACTTTCAGGTTAATTGACGTGATAATTTGTCTCTGAAGTAGATAGAGCAACAGACAAAAATGTATAAGGCAGTTACGGCTTCGAAATGCAAGGTGAAATCATGTTTGTGAACACTCTTAGCTGGACCGTGCATGACAGAAAAAGGTGGACGAATAGCTAATCTGAAAACACATCTTCTAGGCGATAGGTTCCCTCAGGAGATGACAGGGACTATGGAATGGATGGAATATATAATGTACCTCAGCCATTGAAGAAGTACATTTGGAAAGTTCTTGGAATACACATGGAGTGGTCGTGTTATTTCTATTTAGCTGTCAAATTATATGTCACCCTTTCTTCGACAACAGTTTGAAGTAACAGAAGATTCGGTTCACTGCATATGACATTAACAGTGGTGATTCAGTTCACAGCTGAACACATGGAGAAGAAAAACCTGAACTTTCATGTTTTTTCCACTTCGAATCGTTTAGTGCATTGCTGGAATTTCAACACGGGACTCTGCAATTGACAACAGAAACATGTGATTTGAAGGAGAATACATTGCCTCGTGTTACTGTGAAAAATTTGACGAAACGTAATGGAATATCAGTTGAGAGCCTTCAAACGGATATGCCAGTGCAGTTCTGTTTCTGGAATTTAAATATTCAGTATGACTTGGTGGATATTTTAAAATAAATTAACGGAATTGGTTGCATAACCTCAGATAATATATTCCACTGTATTTAATTATCAGAGCAGAATGTTTACCGCTGAGCGACGGGTCTTCCTAGTGCACAAACCTATAACTTTTTCTCAAAAGGCAGGTATCTCCAGAACAACTGTAAACATATTGTCGAGTTTTATGAGTAAAATGAAGTGATGGGAGTGTATATTTCAAGAAGGAAGGTTACCCTATAAATCGACAATAATCCAATGACTATGTGAACTGGAAGGAAATAAAGCTAAAGGGCCTTCAGTTTATACGAAATTATTTGATAATCCTCAGCCTTTGCCTTGAATTTTTTCTGCATCATTCTGCACGGCAGCTCTGTGGGGATCACAGCAACTTACACATTGCCAACAGGGGGCTAGTTCACTCTCCGTGCCCAAGAAGAGCTCTGGCACTTATTCCTGCCAAAGCTCGATGCTCGTGATACCTTCCCCATTAATGGTCATAACTTTGAACAACGATGCTGATGACTCTCATGTTCGCTTTCATCTTCAACTGCACTCTAGCCGCCGTACCGTCTTACGGGGAGCCATGGTGTCGTAGAGTAATACAGCACGGGAAAAGCCCTTCAGCCCAACTGGTCCATGTCGACCAAGTTGTCCATCCAAGGTAATATCATTATCGTGCGTAGGCCCATATCCTTCCACAACTCTCTTATTCATGTACCTGTCCAACTGTCTTTTCAACGTTGTTATTGTATCTTCCGCAACCGTTTCATTTTGAAAATCATTCCAAAACCGTACCGCACTCTGTGTATAAAATGTGCTCAACCTGCCGTACTTGCCAACTGATCGCCGATCGCAATAATGGACAAACACTAAAGAAAAAGAAGTGTAATTCCCTAAAGGACAGTACCGATACCATCTGGAAACAAAGGGAGATTTTGATTCCTGAAATGTGCAATGAAAAAATAAAGAGAAAAGTGGAATTGGTCAGCAGGGAGCGCGCAACTATGTGGAACGAAGCTTGTATACGTCGTTATTTGGTACCGTCAGCCTGTTTGGGATGTTCTTTGACAGTAGATGTATTTGATTTGAGAATATCAAGCTAAAACGGATCTTAGGTATGAGGTTACATTCCCCTCTCCGTAAATAATTATTGATATCGGGTTAGAAGTGACACATTGGGAATACCTTCTCAAACATAGCGCCAGGTGTACGATTCTGGAAGAACTCCAGTTAAAATCAGATTTAGCCTTTGTGGATCAAAGAGAAACATGAGAGAAAAAAATTAACACCAGATTTGCAGTTCAGATGCCACACTGTACGTAAATAATTGGCATTGTATACCTCTGCTGTTCGACATATAACCAGCTTCCTCATTTTCAGTGAAGGCAGGTCGAGTAAACCCTCGAGTGCAACAGTGAGACAACACCGTTATCCGCCCCTTCTGTTCTGGTCCTGCGAACACCACGCCAGTCAACTATTAAAATCAAAACAAATAAATAAGTATCGACATTTAATTCGGTTGCTGGGGTCAGTTCAACGTTTTGCCGGATCTAAATCGCACATTGTTGAACGAAAAGCTTATTGAAACTGAGGTAAGGAAAGGGCATGGTGCGAAATTCCGCAGTTCATCGACATATATTTATCTAATGGAAGAATAAATATCAGTCTGGAGTTTTTAAATGCACATTATGACATTAATTTTGATAGAATAAACTGTTAGTTTAAATTGCACTGGACACATTCCTTGCTGAAATTGCACTATCCTTTTAAAACCTTATCAACATAATAACACAGATGATTAAATCGTAATATCAGTGTAAAGGTAACTGGAGACAATACAATATTTGCAGAGGCTGGTGTCCAGTGAGATTGAACAAACAGAGGATCCTAGTAACTTCAATAAATTGCGCATTGGTTAATACAAATTAATACAGAGACAATTTTGCAAACACAATGTAAATAGGGACAGCAACTAGAATAATACAACGATATTTGTAAACTTTGGTTAATACAGTGATAATTCTGTTAAGGTCTGCTTTAAAAATACAGTCGCTGGGCCTTTTTTCGTGCAGGAGCCTCACTCTGAAAACAATGTGTTTGACCCTGATTCTGGAGTATTTAATGGAGAGTTTTGAGGGAACAGGCGCTACTGGTGCCCATTTCATGGGATAACATCAATGGATTACGGTGCGTCCGACGAAATCTTATCCCACAGCGCAGGGATACATTGCAGATTCAGAGGCAAGGCCCGCAGAGGCTGTCAGAGAAAACGGTTTCTTAGCCGCATCCTTGCCCCCAGAAAAGCTGGCAGGGATATCTCGAGACCGCTCCTTCCCGCCCTTGCCGAATCTCTTCACTTAATATCTCGGAGATTCCCTGGGATTCGGGATCTTCCAGTAGAGGGCAGGAATGTTCTCCGATGTAGACTAAGTACATCGGTATTCTGGTCTGTATTCTGGTCTGTCCTTCCCGAAATAAAGGTTCAGAACAACCCTGGGAAATCGGATCTTCGCCACATGCTGCTGCAAAAAAGCACTGATCTCAGTCTGGGAGTGGATGTGATCCACGGGACCCATACTGACCATTTACACTGAGCCTCAGTGGGCAGTAGTACCACTGAGATCAGCAGAGAACTGGAGGGGTGTATGATTCCTGGTGAAGAGTCGGACTGGAAATATTTTTAAAACATATTCAGCCCGGAGTAAAAGATTAAGTAGGAAAGTCATATGAATAGCGGGTTTCGATGATTGGAAGAACTGGGGAGTCTGCGAAGAAGATGATGGGGTCACTGCCCTGCATTTAAACCAACTGTAAACCAGTCAGGAGGAACTTCACGGACAGTCACTGCCGATTCTCTTCAACTCCGTGCTCTGATTCTCTGTGGGCAACGGATTCCCGCTGTTCGATGTCAGGCTCTTTGACAATTGTTCTCAGGTGAACAGGGGCAGTAAGTAGCGTTGCGTTAGAAACACTGGGAAACGGACCGCAGATATTTCACGAGATAAAACAGCCTGAAAATGCTGCAAAAAACTCAAGCTTGTGCCGCATCTGTGGAAAGAGAAGCAGCGATAAGGCTTTAGATCGAAGATCCTTGGTCCGAAACAACCGAACACGCGCATAATTATTGTGCACCGCATCTCAGATGCTTCAAACGAATGGGGTGTTTAAGGTAACTCGAGGGTGCCCTCGTGTTGCTTGGCGGCGGGATGTATGAGCACACACCGAAAATAAACACGGACACACAAAGCCACGCCTCACGGATACTCACAGCCACAAAACGTGTTGGAGAGAAATGGACGAAAATTCAGAGAAAAAAAAGCACACATCATTAATCAGATAGGTATGCACTCGAACATAGTCACCGAAGGAAAATAAACATCATTTGGCATCAATAGTTGCATATTGAATATTCTAAGGGACACTGTTTCGGTGATGAGAAGCTGGAATAAATCTCCGTCCCATTACCTAGCACTTGGTCTTCTCCCGCGCATCCTGTGATGCATCTGGGTGCAAAATGTAATCGCTGTCACACCGCCGAAAGCCAATGGAATATAGAATAGAAGAACAAAGAGTGTGCGTCTGAATTAAACACAACGCTGTACAATTCTGGTCACCATATTAAACTGAGATGTCCTCCACTGGAAAGACAGCAAATAAAATTACGATGATGTGCTCTGGAAGGGAATTTTCAGGAAGGGTTACGATTGGGTATGCTCTGGTTGTTTTCTTTGCGGCAGAGTAGGCTGAGGAGAAACTGAACAAAGGTGTTTGCAGCCTCAAGGAGGCGAGTGGAGAAAATGAAATTGATAAATTATCTTTACTCTAGGATCAAAAAACAGGGACTGTTGTTCGAAAGTAATTTACAGGAAGTTTAGAGGGTTTCCATTCAGAGAGTGGCAGTGGACGGGACTACCTTGCCTTCGCGAGGTCGAGGCAGAAACCCACACCATATTTGAAGGGTATGTGATTGTTCCTCAGGGAGCCGTAAAATGCCGGTCTCAGGTCTCAGCACTGGGAGAGGTGAAGTTATTAGTTGTTTGTTTCCCACTTTCACGAACACGGCCACATTCCATTGCATCGGACGGTCTCTATCATTGCCTGAATCTCGTTATCTGACGCATTATTACCGCGGAGGCAATGAGTTGCAAATGTGCATCACGCCGGACCGTGTCGACAATCTCAAAATCTGGTTTGATCACTTGTCCGTGCCAACACTGTCTCTGGGTCCATCTTCCTGTCTCCCCTTTCTCTGAGACATTGTCTCAACAACTTCATTCTCTGCGTCACTGCACTTTACCCGTTACCACCAGGTACAAGTTTAATAGGGACAGTTTATCCACACAGCGGCAGGTTGTACCCCAGGATATTAAGGAAATGAGCCGTGCGGCCGGAGAACATTCGGATTCAAATTCGTGAATCGTGAGGCCACCAAATGTTGAGCAACACAGAGATGGGACACCGAAGAGATTCCGGCTCCCAACTGATGGGGAACCCCGGTGACACTGAGAAGATGGGTGAGGGCAGTAATGGACGGAGATTCCGCAGGGAGGTTTCACAACGAGTAGCGGATGAAGCGCAAGGAATCCTGCATGCGGTGAACCTCACGAGGAACAGAGGGACATTGGGACTGGATCTCAGGATGGGGACAAATTACTGTTGCATCCGTTGTCAGGGAGGCAGGGAGCGGAGATCCACCCGGGGCGGGAGTTTCTGGGAGAAGTTTAAAGGAGTCTCAGTGCGCAGAGTCTCTTGAGTCTGAGAGCGCAGAAATAATCTGCGGAGTAGCTCAGCCTCAGCCCCAATACAGTAAATCTGCGGAGTTTATCTGAGTAACTAATGCTGAAGAAGAGGTTTTCTTCAAAATAAGCATTCATAATTTGTGGGTACTGCATTGAATTACAGAATATCTCGCGTAGGCATTGTGACAAATAATCTTAGGTTCCCTCAGTGATCTCAAACTACATCTTCGACTACCTCCGTGATTCGGTGATCTGAATTCCTTTCCAATATCGAAAAACTGGGAATCATTTCGGCATCGAATTGACAACAGAAGTCTAGCTCAGACCTTCCACAAGAGGGCAGCCGAAGTACAGGATCCTCCCGGCCTGCTCTGTCCAGCAAGTCAGGACATTTCGTTCCACATGCTTCACCAAGCAATCTCGACATATTTTTCCCTGAAGATTCAGTGATCAGAATTTGGCGCATTCACCGTTGCGGCACGGGTCCGAGAACCAGTCAGTGAGAAACGGATTTAATGCATTTTGTGGAACCAAAGTTTGTGTCAGAGACTGAGCCCGGGTTAGCCTCTGGAATTGCAGCGCCACCACCGCCATGTGAACCACCACCAGCATATCTAGGTTTACAGTATCACTGCTGTGTAAATACGTGGGTTTAAAAGCAACACACACTGCTGGATAAACCATATGACGCCGGATCAAGGCGACTCGATGCAATCTGCTATCTGCAGATCTGCTCAATACTTCTGCTAAAATAATTCTACTCTTATAAGTTGAAATTCAATGTCCAAATAACTGCAAATAAGGTCCTTTTAAATCTTCTTACAGGGCGGACGAACTTCCGACCTCTAGGAACGACTCCTGGACCCACATGGAAACGGGCGAGGTCAAGGACGAGCCCGTTCAGCTGGAAGCCTGCGCAGGGTGAAGAGCCGACCTCACGAAGCCCCAACCACCGAAACCCCGACTCCCGTACTCCAGTAAAACACCTGACACTAAGTCGCAAGGACCCGGAGTGAAGACCAGACCAACAGGAGCGGCAGACGCCTACCACAGTTTCCCGACTGATCCGGAGGCACGTCCATTCGAGGCAACCGAGACCCAAGGACCGACCAGAGGCAAGTCCCGACAAGCAGAGGTCGAGCCCGGAGGCACTACCTGAAGCGACGCTCGATGCCGGGGCCCGACACCAGGGCCACTCCAGATCGGAAGCCCAACCCGATGGAGCACCCGGGGCGCGTGGGTGTACTGTAAAACACGAAATAAACGAAGGCGATTGTGAATTTCTGCTCGGGGAATTGATTAGTGTGGAATATGTGTCTTCCCTTTTCCTGTTTCGTGTCAATATTTGACTTTAAGACCCAGTGTGTTTAATGTTGTACTCTGTTTTTACTTCTTCTACATTCACGCTGCGCAAAGATCCCCACCGCACTAAGGTTTTATTTCACAGTGGACTCCGTGCTCCGCAGTCCTGTCCGTTTATGATCCAACATATGAGTTTTTGTACAGCTCTCCCCCTGCTCTGTAGCGCCGTGTGTCTGTTGCAAACCACATTAGGATTATTGTACAGCTCTCTCCATGGTTGGTATCAGCGTGCTGTGCGCGAAGTCAGTGCACAGTAATACACAGCCGTGTCGCCCTGTTTCAATTTGGAGATCGTTAACTGGCTGATTTTCTTTCCAGGATCGAGAGACGCGGAAATTCGTCCTCCCGCTACCTTTTCTGTATCCTGTTCTCCTGAAGTGTGTCTCTGAAGCAGGAAAATCGGTGCTTGCCCTGGGACCTGCCGATACCAGTATAGAGTGTAAGGACAGAACCCGGAATATTCGCAGTCTAAAGTGACGGTTTCGCCAGCAGTAGATTGTTGAGCAGGACTCTGAAACCCTGGGGTAATGGAATCTGCAGGAATTAACAGGGAAGAGTTTTGAAGATTTACAGATGATTGTGAGAAAAGCGTAGCTTGGAAGAAGGGATTTCATTTTACGCCAGTTCGATATCAATTGAAAATTTGCAAACTGTATTTGTCGCCCTTGTCAATGACTCAATCGACTTGCTGCGGTGAGCAAATCAGTGAAGCATGGCCAATGGAGGCAAGCTGCGATTATTGACGAGAATTTGGAGGAAGGTTTGAATCTATAGCAATAAAAACAAAGAATATTCGTGGAGCAGATTCAGATAGGTTGAATTAACTTTCTTTTCTCTGTAAATTTCTGTCAGTTATATTTCAGCGGATGATATTGTGTCTCTTGACGAAGGACACATAGAAAGAAATATTGTTAACAACGTGTTTTCTTCTCAGTGATGGAAGATATTTCCAGACATCTTAATTTTTTTTGCAGCAGCAGCAGCGTAGTGCATGGCAAGATCGTTAACAAAGCAATGTGATTGCACAGCGCCAACTGAGCCAAGCGGACACTGAAGACTTGTGCTTCAACGCTTGACCTTCAAAAGCATTTTATCACAACCCGTTGGAAAAAATCTGCCCTCCGTACTTAAACATGATCATGAGTGGGACACGATTTTCTCCATTTTAATTTCGTTTCAATTAGATACAGTTAGTATCATTATTTTTTCCGAATCTCCTCGCCTGCTTGTTGATGCCTGCGGTTCCTACCTTGCTTTGCAGGGAACCTTTCCCACAGTCTGTCACTTATACGTTGGGTTCAGTGTGTGCAGTTTCCAAAGGGTGTATCAGACTCACTCACAACTAAGCATCACCCACGTCAATCTCCCTCTACAGCATTTAAAGAATAAAGAGATACCCACTCAGAGTTCGAATACCCCGAAAATATTGACCCAGTTCACAGAACTTAATTCAACCCCACTATACACCCCCACACACATCCAGTCAATCTAGCTGCGCTGTGAACAACACTGATATCGGTACCTCTGTTTTTCAACCAAAACCATCTACGCGGGTACTTGAAAACCACCTCCACTTTCTGTGAATTGACCCGTGACTTTTATCAGTCTGAAACCGTTCGGTCAGGTACATCTGTTTACATTGGCACATTTATAAATTTTAAGGGATGTGGTCATCGCTGTAACACCAGCATCTATTGCTCAGGAACAGCCCCAGTATGCTTCTCCCGGCGGGTGACACACCTCCTCTGTCCAGATACACACACTGACACGGCTCCCTTTGCCGATGTCTACTCTGGACCACGTTGCACAAACCCATTTCGAAATTGGTTCTGTTTCGTTTTGAAGGAAATTACTGTCAATCGATACAAATATTAAATGGAACCAAAAATCCCGGAAGCAGCAGGAGACAAGGCGATGTTTATGGATACTTACCAGCTTTGACGGTCACAGTCATCCCTGCTCCGTCCTTATTATAAGTTCTCCACTCATAGGCACACTGATGCTGTTCTCAGCCTCCGCTGTACATGAACAACCGTCGCCTTAATCTGTACAGCAAACATCACTAAACTTTTCCCAATGATTCCAGGTGCTTCAATACAATAAGATACGGTGCTCTGCAAATCACGGGTAATCAACCTGTTCCTTGTGAGAACGCAAACTCTTTGTATAATGGCGCTGGAGCGCGTGCCAGAGCTCGATACCGTAAAGAAAAACAGAAAACGTATCAAGAATCACCCTATTTTCCAAACAGGCAACAACTGAAAGCGGGAAATTACAATGAAATTAACAAGACGAGGAAGTGAATATTGCCAATCATTTAATTCCGGTTCTGGACCGGGAGCAGATATATTTTAATTGTTGGGGTTATTTTGTTCAGATCTCTTCCACTGTGTGTATTCCAAACGAACAAGTATGACATGTCAGTTTCAAATCTCTGGGGATTGGGTGAGACGGGCTGGCCGGAGGTAAGCTCTCAACGATTGCGGATTCCTATTACGTCTGTTGAAACATGATTTCATCTGGAGTTGTGAATAAGAAAAGGGGTTCGTTCATTCCCTGTCGTTATACATCAACAAGAGTCTCAGGGAACGCTGAGCCATCCGCGCACACTCTTCAGTCAGAAAACACAGTGTGTGTTCTCCACCAATGCAATCCAATCATAATCCAGACGGTGAGGCTGGCGGGATGAGGCGGGACCAAGGGGTTTATCGGGAGATTCACATCGCGCCTTCATCTGTTGTTGGGATAATCGGCAGTAAGAGATTTTGTACCGCAGGAAGCCCAGGTCCATCACTGTGGTGTCTCCCTGTAATCAGCTTGACAGTAATAGGTGGCGCTGTCTTCAACTCTCAGATCACGAATTTACAACGAGAAAGTCATCTCATTTCTTTTGCTCCTCACAACAAACCGTCCTCCGCTGGTGATCTTCTGCCGCTCTGACCCGGGCTGGGTCACCCGGAAGAACCATGCAGTTTGAAAACGGTATTTACCAGTGCTACCAGGATGGAAACGGCATGTGATGGTGACAGACTGACTCTCCATCCCGTTCATGTTTGTCGGGCTCAGGGTCACCGATTGACTGAAGGAACCTGCAAATTAAACACAGGGAAAGGAGAATGGACATCAGTGCCGAACCACGCAACTCTGCTAAATCCAGACAGAGTTTGAAATTCGATATGGTTCGTGAAGATGTCTATTAAACCCGGACAGTGTGGGAGTGCGTGAACAGTACTCACGCCGTAAGCAGATGCATATGATGAAAAGCAGAAAGATTTCCATCGCTTCGTCACCGGGTGAAAGTGGTTTACATTAAGGGAAGATGCAATCCACAGTCGAGACCGCTCCGCAGATTGTCCCTCAGAGTTGAGTTGGGACACATCAACGACAGGTTTGAGGAGGGATAGTTGATGGTTCCGGTTCTGTGTCGGGTCTTTGAGTCCGATGTGAAAGACAATCCCACTTCCCTCTGACGTGCAATGTGTGGGCGGAGTTGCCCTGTCAGCGAAGGCTTCCGCTCTCCTTTACAGCAATAGGCCCAACGGCCTTTACTGCAGCAGTTGGTGTAACGCTGTTCCAGCGCCAGCGACCAGGGCTCAATTCCCGCCGCTCTCTGCAAAGAAGTTGTACGTTCTCCCCGAGTGTCTGTCTGGTTTACCTCCCGGAGAACTTGTTTCCTCCCACATTCCAGAGATGCACAGGTTAGGAGATGTGGGCATGGTATGTTGGTGCCCGTTGGTGCCGAAGGAGTGGCGACAGTTGCGGGGCTTGCCCCAGCACATTCTCAGTAACGCAAAAAGGTGCATTTCACTGTGTATTCCGATGCACATGTGAGGAATAAATACATATCTAATATGTGAATGTTTGGTGTTTGTCGACGTTGGGACGTGGTTCGATTGCTTGCGGAGAATCGCTACGTTCTTAGGACAGAGGCGACAGAAATCAGACCCCCCCCCCCCCATTGCCGTGCAGGCAGGTACTCGAGAGGAGATTACAAGCTCTCCTTCATCCGAGGAGGTGGGTGTCGGTAATTTCAACCTTTGTTTGAACCACTCAATCACGGGCACCTTTCTTCCACAGAGAGCGGACCGGGTCAGAGAGCAAAGTGTGCGAAGACACGTTCAGATTGTCCGACTGTGACGAATGGGGTATCATTTGGGATCCGTGTTTGTCCATCGCTATTCTCAATCTTGCTCAATCATGCGTCTGGGGCGAAGAAATGTCTAAACTCCAAGTTTGTCACTGATAAAGATGGACTGTGAAAAGGGAAGACGGCACAGGGAGGCCACAGGGAAACAAATGCGCAAGACCGTGCAAATGCAATATAATGTTGGACATGTGAAGATGTGTGCTGCGGTGCAAAAGTAACAAAGCAGAACATTGAATTAAATTGTCTGACATTGGTTTTTTTTCGTTCTTAAGGGGAAACGACCATTCAGTATTTCATAACCAACGTGCAGGTGCGGCAAGCTATTCGGAAGGTAAGTACTCTGATGGATTTCATTGTGAGAGGATTTGATTACAGGAGTAATTGTGCCTTTCCGCCATTCCCCAGGGGCACTTGGACATCCTGTATGGAGCAGTGTGCACAGTTTTTGCCCTGTTGCATCTGGGGTGTATCAGATAAATTTGAACAATGTTGAACCAACTGCCCTTTTTGCTGTTATGGCTTCCACGCAGAAAATGCAGATGACCGGGAGAGTTCTCTTCCAATCCATTACAATGTTTATGGCTCAAGCAAGACCGAGAATAGAAACAACTAATAAATTTCTTGACAATGACAACTGTGTAAATATTCCACCCTTGATATACAACAATATGAAAAACACGCAGATCGCAAGTTATTTCCTTTCATTTTGAACAAATGTCAATCTTCAGTGTTTAACGAATCAGATACCATATTAAATAGTATCACTCTCAATGTGTGTCATTTTATACGATTTACAGAAAATTCTGTTGTTTTCTGTTGAGCGCTGGAATATTGCTTGTCATCTGTGCTTTCTGTCAAGCAATTTCCTGAAATTTATGATTCAGTTTGGAGACACAGATAATGAAATAGAATCACCACTCTAGGTTAATTGACGTGATAAATTTTCCCTGAAATTGAGAGAGCAGCAAACAAAAATATGTAAGGCAGTTACAGGCTTCGAAATGCAAGGTGAAATCATGCTCGTGGACACTTTTAACTGGACCTTGCATGACAGATAAAGGTGGACGAATAGCTAATCTGCAAACACATCTTTTCGGCGATAGGTTCCCTCAGTTGCTGACAGGGACTCTGGAATGGATAAAATATATAACGTGGCTTAACCATTGAAGAAGTACATCTGGAAAGTTCTTGCATCACACATGGAGTAGTTGCATTATTTATATTTAGCTTTCAAATTACATGTCATCGTTTCTTCAACAGAAGTTTTAAGTAACAGAAGTTTCATTTCACTGCAGATGACATGAACAGTCGTGATTCAGTTGACAACTGAAAACATGGCGAAGAAAAACCTGAATTTATACGTTTTTTCCACTTCGAATCGTTTTGTACATTGCTGGAATTTCAATACTGGACTCTGCAATTGACAACAGAAACATGTGATTTGAAGGAGAATAAATTGCCTCGTGTTACTCTTAGAAGTTTGAAGACACGTCATGGAGTATCAGTTTATCGCTTTCAAACAGATATGGCCGTGCAGTTCTGTTTCTGGAATTTAAAAGTTCAGTATGACTTGGTGAATATTTTAAAATAAATTAACGGAATTGGTTGCATAACCTCAGATAACCTATTCCACTGAATTAAGTTTTGAGATCATAATGTTTACCGCTGAGCGAGTGGTCTTCCGAGTGCACGAACCTATATATTTTTCTCAAAAGGAAGGTATCACCAGAACAAACGTAAACTTATTGTCGAGGTTTTATTAGTAAAAATAAGTTATAAGAGCATATATTTCATGAAGGAAGGTTACGCTACAAATCGACAATGATCCAACGAATATGTGAACTGGCAGGAAATAAAGCTTAAAGGCCTTAGTTTACATGAAATTATTTGATATTCCGCCACATTTTCCCTTGGAATTTGTCTGCATCATTCTGCACTGCATCTCAGTGGGGATCACAGCAACTGACACATCGCCAACAGAGGGCTCCTTCACTCTCCGTGCCCCAGAAGCGCTCTGGCACTTAGTCCTGCCAAAGCTCATGATGCTCGTGATATTATCCCCACTAACGGTCATAATTTTGAATAATGATGATAATGACTCCCATTTTCGCTTTCATCTTCAACTGGTTCCCTGTGCCGTCTTACGGGGAGCCAGGGTGTCGGAGAGTCAGACAGCACGGAAGCAGTCCTTCAGCCCAGCTGGTCCATGGCGACCAAGTTTTCCATCCAAGGTAATCTCATTTTCGGGCGTTGGCTCATATCCTTCCAAAACACTCTTATTCATGTACCTGTCCAACTGTCTTTTCAGCGTACTTATTGTATGTGCCGCAACGGTTTCCATTTGGAAATCATTCCAAAAACGTACCACAATCTGTGTATAAAATGTGCTCAACCTGCCGCACTTGCCAAATGTGCGCCAATCGCAATAATGGACAAACATTTAGGAAAACGACGTGTAATCACATAAAGGACAGGACCCATACCATCTGGAAACAAAAGGAGATTTGGATGTTGGAAATGTGCAATGAGAACAAAAAAATAAATTGGAAATGGTCAGCAGGGAGCGAGCAACGATGTGGAGGGAAGCTTGTATACGTTCGTGATTGTGTACCGTCAGCCTCTTTGGGATGTTCTTTGAAAGCAAAGATATTTGACTTGGGAAGATCAAACTAAAACGTAGCTTAGGTTTGGAGTTACATTCCGCTGTCTGTAAATAATTGATGAACTGTGTTAAAAGAGACACATTGGGAATAACTTCTCAAACATCGCGCCAGTGAGTGGGATTCTGAAAGGACTCCACTTAAAGTCAGATTTAGCCTTTGTGGATCAGAGAGAAGCATGAGAAAAAAAATGAACACTAGATTTGCAGTTCAGATGCCATTATATACGTAAATCATTGGCATAGTTTCCCTTTGTTGTTCGACAATTAGCACCTTCCACATTTACGGTGATGGCAGGTCGAGTTAAACCTCTAGTGCAGCAGTGAGACAACATGGTTATCCAACCCTTCTGTTCTGGTCCAGGGAACACCGCGCCAGTTAACTATTAAAAGCGAAACAAATAAATAAGTATCGACATTTAATTCGGTGGCTGGGGTCAATACCATATTTTGCCGGATGGAAATCGCACATGGTTGAATGAACAGCTTATTGAAACTGAAGTAAGGAAAGGGCATGGTGCGAAATCCGGCAGTTCATCGACATATATTTATCTCATGAAGGGATAAATATCAGTCTGGAGTTTTTAAATGCTCATTATGACGCTAATTATGCTGGAATAAACTGTTAGTTTAAATTACACTGGACACATTCCCTGCTGAAATTGCACTGACCCTTTAAAAACTTATCAACACAATAAAACAGTTGATTAACTCGTAATATCAGTGTAAAGGTAACTGGAGACAATACAATATTTGCAGAAGCTAGTGTCCAGTGAGATTTAACAAACAGAGGATATTTGTAACTTAAATAAATTGCACCTTGCTTAATACAAATTAATACAGAGACAGTTTTGCAAATTCAATCCAAACAGGGAGAGCAACTAGAGTAATAAAACGATATTTGTAAACTGCAGTTAATGCAATGATAACTACCTTCAGGTCTGGTTTAATATAAACATTCGCTGGGCCTTGTTTAGTTTCAAAACTCTATTTATCAGAAACAGATACGGCAACTACCGTAATAACACGGACAACGTGAAGTGTGATGAAAATCATCACATATACTAATTCAGTGATAACTCAGCGAAGTCCAGATTTCATGTAGTCAATGACAAGATCTCGTAGTCACATCGCCAGTGACATGTTCAGCCTGAGGCCCTCATTCCGTGTTGTTGCCGTGCTGTATTAAGATTAGCTTATTTTAAAATAAACAGTAACATGGACCTGTGTGGTCATGGTGAGACAGGGCCCTGGTTTAAACTGTTCCGCTGTTTAAACTGAAATAAACAATCGTCATTCTCACATGTACACTTACGTAAGTAGTTCCTTGTTCTAGGTAATATTTATACGACAGTTATCCCCGTTGCAAATAAGCTATTGTTTATGGGAGCTTGAACACACTGTCTGTTTTTTTTCTCGACATACTAGTTTTGGACACGTTTCGAAAAACACCGCAGTGGCTGCATGATGTATCAGGATATCGGGTTTTTTGTCGAATTTGGAGGCTTTTTTCCAAAATGGTAACATTCTGTAATAAAATCTTTGATGATAAAAGGCGAGACTTTATGAGTCCAGACGATTTTTCTCGGGCGAGGATTGAAGTTGCCGAGTTCAAACGTGCAACAGTTTCTGAAAATGGGCATCCAGTAGACAACATCCTGTTGAGAACTGTCGGACCGATTTCGGCTGGGGAACTCGTAAAACGACCTTTCAATATCCCCACTATATGAATAGGGGGGAATGCAGCCCACTCTCTGCACACATTTCGCAGGTATGTTTTGCAATGAGTCCGTCGTAATAATAAGTCTAACATGATTTGCCGAGTCACGTTTAACTGATATTCGTTTCTGCAAGACGAGGGCACTGTTTAATTTGATTAAAATTAAACACTCCTTTGGAAATCTCAATAGACATCCGTCCGTCAGAGCCAAAACCTAATCTCTCCAAAAAAAAGAGGGCTGAACTCACATTCGGTCAATCGTTCTTACAGAAGGCCACCATCTTAATACACTTCTTCATTTTGCTCAAAGTACAATAGCTATTCTTAGAACGCGATTATTATTACACACCGTTATTCGCTCTTCATATTGTATTTATACCTGCAATGCAGCCTCGGCTCACACATACACTGATTTCAATTGCACTCGGTGAACTCATTGTCAACATGAAACTGGTCACGAAAAGATGACTCCGGAAACGGTCATACTGTATTTGTTTCTGCTATCATAGCCAGAATCATTGTTCATACTACTCCTGTCCATTTTGCATCAGGTTATTGATTATTCATAATATACGAATCACCATGATTTGGTTCGGTATCATTTTTTTACTTCAAATAATACCTATAAAACAAGTTTCTATTAATACCTGTTATATTCAGACATGACACTGTTCTCACCACACTAACAGTGTCATAGACAGGTGTGATCTGGTTCATATTATATTTGTGGTCATTGCATCTTGTGAAGCCATTTCTTATTTTAAATGAAGGGTAGCAAAGGAGAGCAGTGCCTGCTCTAACCACATCAAACTGCCGTTCTCAGTACTTGAACCAGGTAAAGTCTCTGCCTTAATTAAACTTGTCACAACATCACTACCTCAAACATCTCGTTTTGAGGCAGTGGTCCTTGTCGCAGTGAATGAAGCAACAGAATGCGTTTTCAACATGCCAGAGAGTTTCTACAGTTTTCTACGTCGAGGGAGATTGTACATAAGGTCTGAACTTCTTTTATATTACCAAGAATTCAAGAGGAAATCCGAGGAAAAAAATGCAATGAAGGTCAGAAATAAAGGAGCTCGAATGCTAATAATGGAATTGTGCAAAGACACACCACAGGGAACCGCATATCGGGAAATGGCTTGGGAATGAGGGTAAATGAAATGCAAATAAAAGTGTCATGTTAACACAATAGATTCCCAGTGTTTAAAAGAAATACCTGCAAATTATAAAATATAATGTGGGATTTGTTTTATTCTGTGTACTTGCACAAGACGTTCAGCTGGTGCTGCTGTTAGGAGCGGTCGACCTCATGGGTGGGATTACTCAACCTCACATGAGACCGAAATTCGGTTTGTGCAGGAGTCCGTAATGATTTTCCCAGAGGCTGATCTCAATATCTCTCTGGACTTTCTCTCGTAGTATATGGATGTTGTCTTTCACACTGGTGTATTCACTTCGGCAATTGTCAAACGCAGAGCACCGAAGGAGTACCGAAAGTGGAATAATGCGCTGGCTTCTGAAAGTGGCGACATAACCTGTGTATTACCAAATTCTGGCAGCAGGCGGAGTACCCGGTAGGTCACTGAGGGGTGCCTGGTGAAATTCTCGAAAGGTTAAAGTGTCTTGTTTCTAGGCGTCGAAACAGCTGAGTTTTAAAATTAAAGTAGTAAAACAGGATTTTTCAGACAGATTCTGTTAAGAGGAAATTTGTCTTAATCTTTCTTATCGAGAGCCTGTCATCAAAACTGATAGAATGCAGTATACCATCGTTATGGGTTGCGGGTAAACATTTTGGTATTGGTCAATGGATCTTGCAAATCACCCTTGTTCTGATATGAGCTGATAGTTCACTTAAGTCAACGTCATATTAGTTGCAAACATATATTGTGACAGCTCTTTCCCAGGCAACGGTTAATACTTCTACCCGGGTCATTTCTCCAGAAGTATTTCACCTGGCCGACAGGGCAATGTCGCGCTTTGCCCAGATTTCGCATCAATTTAATTGGCAGCGGATTCGCCAATGTCTGACTTCCGAGCAGTCGACGGAAATTTCATCACATCCCATCGATAACAGTAAAATGAACATATCAATAACTGCAGGCTCGCTGTTACTCTCCATTCCTTACGGCCTGCTGAGGGCTTCCAGCATTTTCAGCCGTCCTATTGATTATATCTGTTGCTTTTTTCATGAATGCTTCTTGCTTCATTTCCTCTTAGTGAACCTGATGGCGATTGTAGTCTTGTCCCGCGGGAAGTGCGGTCTCTTCAAATGCATCACTCGTTACCTGCTGGCCATGGCGATGGCGGATCTCTTCGTGATTGTCTCTGAGATGATATTGTACGGGGTTGCCGTAATTCTTTGGCCAGGCTCTTTCTTTGTCTACACACCTGTGTGCAGATTCATCCTCTTCCTGTCACAAGCGGCCGTCGACTGGTCTATTTGGTTCACGGTCGCTTTCACCTTTGATCGCTTTGTGGCCATTTCCATTCAGAATCTAAAAATCAAATACTGCACTGAAGGAACCGTGTTGTTGGTCATTGTGATCCTGAGCGTGTTCCTCTGCTTAAAAAACGTTCCTTGGCCCTTAGTGTACGTTCCTTTCACAACGCGTAAAAATATTCAGTGGGTCTGTATCGTGTGGGTAGAATTTTATTTTCGTCCCACATGGGTGGCTTTTTCTTGGATAGACCAGTTGTTAACCCCAGTTGTTCCATTCTGTTTGGTTTTCCTGTTCAACATGCTCACTGTCAGAAACATTTTAGTGGCCACTCGGGTCCGCAGGAGACTCTGGGACATCCGCAGTGAGGAAAAAGAGAAGGACCCCGAGATTGGGAACCGGAGGCTGTCCATCATTTTGCTCCTTGCAATCTCCGGCAGTTTCATCCTGCTCTGGATCACAACTGTGGCACATTATGTTTTCTATCGAAGTACAACTGCCTCTCTGGGCAGGACGTGGAGAAACCCGTATGCAACGTTTGAAAAATGTGGCGTCATCCTTCAGCTTCTTTGCTCCTGCACAAACACGGTCATTTACGCCGTGACGCAGAGGAAGTTCCGAGAAGAGTTGCTCCACGCGCTCAAATACCCCTTCACCCGAATAACGAAATCAGTCAAAAGAATCCAGTCGAATTTTGAAGAATATAACAACAGAAATCTGTTTGATTCAAAAAGGACTGTGTTATGCATGCCGTCTGCACATTCTGTCAGTTCCATACGGGAAAAACAGAAAGGAAATCAAAGTAGGATTAAAATATACTTTCCCCTCCTGCACAAATGGCGAATGTAGAATTATCAGATCAGTTCCTTGCAATCATATTTGTTTTTTATTTAGCATGACCTCCCAGAAAACTAATTCTTCAAGGAATTGTCCCGTGTGTAGCGTTGGAATTCGGAACAGTATTTTTCTTCCCTTAGATTAGAGCTGAACTGTCTGCGGAGCTTATTCGCTCTGTTGACTTCTTCTGTCTTGCTTTTTTATCCAGCGGATTGCAGAGTCAAAACACCGATCATTCCTCACCTGGACCTCTCCACCGGACCTCCTGTTTCGTCCTTCAATACTATCCTTCAACTCCCTCTCTCTGATGAATCTTCCTTCCTTGGTGTGCCGCAGCAGCGCAGTGTTTGACTATATATGGCAGACACAGATAGTTTCTTGTTAAATAAAGTGTGGATTGGTGGCCTGGTTGGTTCAAATGCAACCTTAGAATTACCGTCAGATCAGCCGTGATCTTACTAAATGAAATCATGAACTCGCCGGTTCCAATGACCGACTACGGTTCCGAAATAGCACGTTTCTTTGTATGTTCCTTTGTGACGCTGTTGTGTGTCCATCTCATCAAATTCAGAAACCACCCACAAGATTTCATTCCTTGTAAAATGCCGTTGCGTTACTGTTATTAGGGAGATTATTGTTCTTAAATTAGTTGTATGTCCGTTTTCTTCCTGCGTTGTATCTTCCATGGTTAACAGAGCATCAGTTGCATTGAGTAGGAGTCGGTGAAGTTCCCAACAAGCCGGTATCATCAAGGTATTTTACATTGAAATTGGGGTGCGGACGTCTATCAGATAACAATGAACATAATAAACGGACTGATGGTCGCTTCTCAATCTTGGGTTGAATATAAAGATTCCAGGACCATTCTGTATTGAATCTGCCGCTCCCACGCAGGAGGGACGCAGACTGAAGCAGTAATGAAGGAATGCCTGTTGTCACATTCCATGTTGAAATTGTTACGTCATTTGGAGTCATTGCCCAATGACGTCATGTCAACGGCGAATTATAAATGTGAGGACTCGTTCCGGGCACTGTAAGGGGACAATCGTCAGTCGGTGATGGATATTTTGTCGTGCATTGGTGCGTGTTTCTGGTCCTTTTGCTGATGGTCTTATGGTCCTGTATTCTCATCTGCAACTTCGGAGGAGGGCATGGAATTTGCTTGAGAGAAAGGACAAAACAAAGACAAGAAGAAAAGTTTGAAAATAGAACATCGATCAGGACAGCATGGACAGGTCATTCCGCTCACAATGTTGTGCCGGAAGTGTAGTTAATTTACATTTAACATCCTCCACATTTGTATCGTTCATTCTCTTCATATTGATGTGTCTTTCTGAAAGCCTCTTATGCTCGCCCAAGCTGTCTGCAACACTACGACACGTGGTAATCCATTCCAAGCAGCTAACATTCTCTTCTGAAAATCTTGCGTTGCTTCTAAGCTCCGCACCCCACTCACCCCCCTCCCCCACCCCCCCCCCCCCCCCCCCCCACAACCTTAAATGCAGGTCCTCTGATGTTTCACATTTCTAACCTGGGGTAAGTATTCTGACTGTCTCCCCTTAATAAGCCTCTCATAACTTTGAAAACGACGCTGGGGAGAGCAACCAAACTTGTCCAAAGTTTCTTGTTGCTCATAATCTGTAATCCAGGCAGCTTCCGAGTAAACCTCTTCTGCACCCTTTCCACAGTCTGCACGCCCTTCCTCTAATAGGCGACAAGAACTGCATACAATACTCCAAGTACGGTCTGACAGAATTTTTATATAACTGCAACATGATTTCCTTACCCTTATACTCAACACCTCTCCAAATGAAGACAAGCATGCCATACACCTTCTTTACCATGTTATCCACGCGTAGCCACTTTCAATGAACTAAAGACTTGGACCCCAGGATTCCTCTGTCCTTCAATATGATTAAGGGGTCTACCAAAAGCTTCAAACTTATTCCTTTCATTTGACCTACCCAAGTGCAACAATTCACACGCACGGATTAAACTCCATCTGGAACTTCCCTGTTCATATCCGTGGCAGATCTATATCCGTTGATAGTCCTTTACACTGTCCACCACTCCACAAATTTTGATGTCATTTGTATACCTGCAGATTGACCCATCTCCATTTTCATGCACATCATTGATATACTTGTCACAAACAACAGCGGTCCCAGCACCTCATCTTTGCGTAACACCACTGGTCACGGATCTCCAGTCAGAACAACAACTTTGCATCCCTGCTCTCTCTCTCTCTCTCTCTCTCTCTCTCTCTCTCTCTCTCTCTCTATCTATCTCTTTTCCTCTCTCTTCTATGTACAAGCCAGTTCCAAATCTAATCTTGCAATTTAGCCTGGATCGCATGCCTCCTTATCTTCGGCATCAACCTACCATGAGGGGGCTTCTCAATGCATTCAACAGTCCACGCAGACAAGGTCCACTGACTTACCCTATCCAAACACCTTTGTCACCTCCTCAAAAAAAGAAATAAAGTTTGTAAGGCAGCCCTCTCAGAGTAATGCTGACTGTCCCTGAAAGCCATGTCTTTCCCAATGTGCAAAGATCCTATCGCTAAGTAGCCTCTGAGATGGTTTCCCACCATTAAAATAAGGCTCGCTGAATGATAATTAGTTGGTTTCTCCCTATTTCCCTTCTTGAACAAAGGCACAACTTTTGCTACTCTCCAGTCCTCTGGTACCTCGTCTGTTGATAATAAGTACACACAGATCTTTGTCAAAGACCCACCATTCTCCTCACTTGCTTCTTCAATATTATGCGAAACATGCCATCATCCATGGGGACCTCTTTGCCTCACTGTTTTACAGAATACGCAGCACTACCACCTCCTGAATATCAAAATGATTCAGCACACAAATTTGCTCCACGCTGCTTCCCTCTAAATATTTCTCCTTGGTTAATACCGATAAAAATACTCAAGTGGCACCTCAACCATTTGCTCTGACTCCACGCATAAATTTCCTCCTTTATCCTTCAGTAAACCGTTACTCTTCTGAGTTACCCTCTTTTTCTTTTTGTAACTTTCAACTGCCTTGGGATTCGCCATTGATTCTCCTTGTCAAGGACATTTCATGGCCCATTTTGGCCTTCCAGCTTGCCTGATTGAAGACGTTGCTGGTCTCTCAATATTTCACAAGGGCCCAGTCCGATTTTAGCTTCCTAATTCTTACGCATCCTTCTTTTTCTTCCCGATTAAATTTAGGAGTTCTCGGCTCAGCTATGGTTTCCTCAACTTACCATGTCGGTCCTTGATTCTGACCAGAATATGCAGATACTCAACTCTGATATAATGGTCTTTAAACAACTCCTACAAGTCAGAAGTGAATTTCTCCGACAGCAGCTACTCCTAATCAGAGCTCCTGAGGTGCTGTCGTGTCCTGTCATACCCTGTCGTAATTTTACCTTCCCCAGTTTAGGACCTCCCCGTAAGATCTAATGTTATTCTAACTCATAACTATCTTAAAACAAAATGAGCTGTGGCAACTCTTGCAAAAATGTCCGCCCGCACTCAGATCTGTCACCTGGCCTGCCTCATTGCCCAAATCTAAGTCCAGTATGTTCTCTTTTTTAGTTGGACTCTCCAAAGTCTCTTTCACGAAACCCCCTTGGTTGCCCAGAAAAGTACCGTCCCGTCTCCGTGTTTTGTATTAAATAAGTTCCAATAAATCCTGGAGAATTCAAAGTCTCCCACTTTGAGAGTCTTGTGGTTTCCGCTCTTTTCCGCAATCTGTCGCCATCTCTGTTCCTCCACGGCTCCGTGACAATTGGGAGGGAGCGTGAAGTATAATCCTATCAGCGTCATTGGACTTTATATTTTTGAGCTCCACCCAAGTTGCTTCTGTAAATGAGCTCTCCAGTATGTTCTTACTGAGTGCTGCTATAACATTCTCGCTTAACGGCAGTGCAACGCTCCACCTCTTTACTCCCCTCCCTCTTTATCAAGTCTCAGGCAACGAAACGCCTGGAACCAAGAGCTGCCGGCCCCGTCCCTCACGCAAATAGGCTCTGTTAGGACAAGTACATCGTAATTTCATGTACTGATCCATGCTCTAAGTTCATCCTCCTTACCTAGAATACTCCTATCTTTGAAAGAAACACATGTATGCTCATCAGACCAAGCGTATTTTCCCTGCCACTTGATGCCCTTCAGTTCTGCTATTTACTTGATTTTCACCAGAAAAGCAGAGAATTCTCTCCTCAACGAAGAACAATAAACAAATTAAAATTATTGAAAATTGATTGAGTTACGGCTTGGCTTCATAGCGACTGAAATTTGCTGAAAGAAAACGTCTCACTGGATTCTTCGGGTTCATTCTGAGCTGACTCACCAGGGAAGCTGGACATCATTATTGTAAATTCACCAATACCTCGCTTTCTGTTTAAGATGTGAGAATCAAGTCTTGCCTGTTTCTCACGCACAGGGAGTGACGCCTCCCCTGCTGGGAAGCCTTGGTCAAAAATGGAGGCGAGCTTAGTCGGAATCTTATATAACTTCCATGTTACCATCAGCACCAGTTCAGGGGTCAGAGGGAACTGTGTGTAAACCTGGTCCAAAATGCTTCATTGGAGATGTCCAGACAGGGCAATTTTACTTGAGTGATGAGGTAAACCTGTTTGGCATGGTGGTCTGGGCAAAATAACATTGAGCTTGTTGATACTCTCTTATGCGGTTGTCAGATAATAATGCTTATCAAATGAAGAGTCCTTGATCTCAGAGCATCTCCGGCTGGAAGGCCACCTAGTCCAAAATAAAACCGAATTTTCGATGCCCCGGAAGCAACCCGTACCCAGCCTGCCTCATCAAACTTTGACACAGCAAAGTTTGCCCCCCCCGAGCAGTGCGGTGCAGAATACGATATACCACAGTCGAAGATCATCTCTGGGAGATTGTTCCAAGATTCACTTTCATCCATTCAACAAATCCCCCATTTAAACAGAAATTGCCACAGCTGCTGCAAGATGTGAGAAATAGTGAACATCTGCGTCAAATGAACATAATAAATTATCCTATAACAGGCATCGATGTCTATTCGCAGTTCGGTTGCTCTCCGTCCATCTTTAGTTCTCTTTTCTGTCTATGTGGTTGCTAGTCCAGCAGAGCAGGACAGTGAATATCTAGGGGCCTGGGGTCTGGAGAGATGAGGAGGCACTACACCACGGTGGTCTCAATATCATTAAATACATTTGGTTTAAAAACCGAGTATTCCTTTTCAGACCAAATCCACAGACCATTATGAAAATCGATCTGGATAGCTATTCCTCTCAGGATAAGATACCAGCACCAGGTATGGCCTGTATCTGAGACAAGTCCCATCACTGTGGGGATTTTGGCGGCCTCCACAGATGAGGGATGGACAACTAATGTCAACGTTGTCAGCGATCAATATCCTGCAGATGTATTAAACCAAGCAAACCGGAACAAAGTGCAGTAGTGAAACAGTAGAGGTCCAGTGGGAGTTGAAGTGCAAACTGCGATGCTATTGCAATACAGGTCTGGGCCTGTGGTAATGAAAGCTGTGCTGATCTGGTTTATATGACCTAAACAGACACTGCCTACTCTAACAGTTACTAACACCTCTTTTGTTCCAATGATTGCTGATAGGGATCTGTGCCTCATTGCAGAGCCCAGAGAAATAAATTCCAAGGCCAAGTCAGAGGATGGAATAACACAGACAGGCTCCAGTGGGACATAAACACAGGCCAGATACAGTGCTGTGCAGTTGAAGCGGTGTCAAGTTGATATTGTCAGAAACTGAATCGGCTGTCACCTCAACAAGGACAGGGTCTTATTCGTGATAATAGGGAGAACGTCTTTTTAATGTGAACCGAGAACTGATCTTTTTCTCGAGACACGCAAAGATTGAGGAGCATCTGCTCTAGATCTAGTAGGATGCTGAACAGCTTTATCCCACAAGCAGTCAGGATCATAAATGGACTGCGTCCCCTTCCGCTTCCATCCACAAGCTCTCCCTCCACACACACGTACATACTCACCTCAATACAGAAGCAGTTGATCGTTAGTTACCTGATACGTTGAACTTCATCTCGAGCTGAATAAGCACTTATTATTACATAAACGCACTTTGACATATATGAATATGTGGTGTTCCTATGTTTTTAGTTTTGCTTTAGAGATGTTTTAATAGACTATTTTAGATATTTATCACTGTTCTTTTTGTTTCACTGATATGAGCTGGTGAGAAAGCGTATTTCATTTTTTGCGTATGTAAATATTCAGAGAAATTACAATAAAGCAAATCTTGAACCTTGAATCTTGAAAACAATGATGGATGGTACTGCAAATGTATTTTTATCACCATTAGGCCATTGTTACATCATTACGGACAGTCTGAACTACTAACTGAGAAACATACTTCATATTTCATTCAGAAAACCCTTCAGCAGGACTGTTCCCGGTCACAAACAATGCAGCAATGTGTTCCCCCGTTGCACATGAAGGTGAAGGGCCACTGTAGACGACAGGGTAGTGGTTATTTCTCGTAAAGATTGACCAACAACCTCTCTCCCTTCAGGGTGCTGAGAAAATCTCGCTTGAGATTCACTCTCAAATTCAGCGACTTCCTGCAAGATTTTAATGGAGATCAGCAAGACAACGGCTGGTCTTCACTCTCAGCGCCATCGTCTCTTGCGACTGTCACATTCTTTGACTCTTTTATCACACGAAAACCTGTTGGTGTCAACATTCAATTCTCTAAATCCCAACAGGCTACCAGGTAGAAAGCCCCAAAGATGCACATTTTTTCGAGTAACAATATTGCTCCCCATTTCCGCCTGTTAATTGCTTTCCCCTTATTTTGGGACAGTGACTGCATGTCCCAGGGCTCACATTCCGGGGACATCATCCAACCATCTCAACGATATGGAATCCTCAATGAATGTCTCAAGTTTCAATGGCGGCATCCACCATTTATATTATTTTTAGAATAAAATTATCTGGCAGAACTGCTAACTCAAGAACCAGTTTCCTGCAACTTCACACTCTATTTTGCACGTATGTCTTTCTTTTGAGTAAGGAAACCACATTTTATACATTGTTTCATATGCATTCTAACTATTCAACGATGAAGTATGGTTCGCAGCTCGGTATTTCTCAGTGATTGAAAGCAGAATGAAGCATCACACTAAATTTACTGCCTGGCCCGAGGTAGTTATATCTGAGTCTGCTTCGCTCTGATGACATCGGATCCGCGATTCTGTGGTTTAACATTGGCCGATGGAAGAACTGGGTGAAAAAAGACGGTCAAATGAACAGCAGCCCCTGTGCCTTCAGGAAGCTCCTGCAACAATCAGATGGAATGAGTATTCGATGAGAACGATGACCGCAGATGAATTAAGCCATTACTTCTTGCCCACCATCACGGAAAATGATGTTGCGATTTCGCCAAGGTACCAAAAATAGAAGTGATTTGTGAGGATGAGAAACTGAATGAAATGTTGTTTACATATAGTCCTGGCTTAGTTCGTGAGGCTGAAAGCTGATACATCCCAAGCTCTGACATGGCAGAGTTTTGCAGGAGAAGTCAGTAGAGAGAGAGAACGCTCTGGTGAAAACAATCCAATAGGCTCAGTTTATGCAATTGCTCGTGTGGTTTGGAGAACTGCAAATGTAACCCCATTATTTACAAGGAGGGGTGAATGAACAGAATGAAATTGAAAAAGAACGACAAAGCTGTGTAGAGTCATCAGGAGTTTATTGAAAGAAAATAAGGTCTGTCTGAATTTCTGGATTTTTTTCAGGATGTGACGAGTAGAATTTGAAAAGGTGGAATGAATTCCTGTTGTATTTTGGTTCGTAAACTTACTCACATACTGGAGGTTGTCACAGTAGTGCATGTGCATTTGGGTCTAATATATTGAACCGAATTGGACATTTTTTAGAACGCAGACCGAAAAGGGTGGGAACGACCAAATGTCTTGGAATTTGTTGAGGGACTTCAATCTGTTAGATCAGCGGAAGTTCACATGCACATCACCAATGGTACAAACCACCACGCGTTCGCAAAACTTGTTCTCTGACAATCAATCATCAGTGGTAGAATGCAGGTATTTCCATGAGTCTGTTTAACTGCTCGAGAGAACGTTCCGGGATGTTTCAGGTGCGCTTCCATTTCTGTTCAAATAAAAGATTGAATCCAAGGAACATTTCCCTCGCTTGGAAATTTAAGCGCGTTTTCCGTAGACCAATGATTACCTGTCATATCCCCCCGTTCGCCGCTTTTCTGACACGGGTTTCCCCGATCTTTGCTGCACATTGCCGCCACCATTCAGGAGTTGTTGGCGGTATCCGTCACACGAGCTCGTTTACGGACAGAGCGCTGCGTTTCCAGATTGTGCTGTATTGTGCTGCGGTCCTCCGCGAGGGTTTGATGTCACTGACCAAGTGTGGCACGTCTCCATTCGCTTATTGCAGCATCAGTCCTTTTATGGTGATGAAGCACTTCAACGACGCAGTCTCCCCTCTGTTAAAACCGATTACTTTGGAGGCTGACGCATCCTATTCTTACCTGTACCATCTCGGAGATTTCCGTCGACATGCATTCAATAAAGTAAAACTTGGACACAGAACATTGCAAAGCATATTATTAATATTGCACAAAATATTGAATAGTAGACCATCCGGGAGTCTGAACGAATCATTGATAGCACTTTGGAGAACGTGGTTATACCCAGAGTGCAGGATTCAGGTATTTAATGGGTGAGCACCGAGATAGGTAAGGGGAAAAGAAGTCAGTGTCGGATGCCCCTGTGGCCATTTTTCTCAGCAGAAGCGTACCCCTTGGATACTACTGAGGGGGCTGGCCGATCTGGGCAAGGCAGCCGCAGTCAGCCCAGCAGCAATGTCTTCAGGTCTGCGGCTCAGAGGTGAAGGCTGAAGTCAGTCAAAGCGATATTCATAGGGGACTCGATAGTTCAGGGACAGACAGGAGAGTCGACGCCCGCACAAGTTACCCCAGGATGTTGTGTGGCCTCCCCGGTTCTAGGATCTTGGACGTCTCGGAGGAGTTTCAGAATATTATTAAGGGGAAGCGTGAGCAGCCAGGGGTGGTGGTGCTTATTTGTACCAATAAAATCGGCAAGAAAGGGGGCAGCTCATGCGCAATGAGTATACGGAGTTAGGAAGGAGGCTGCAGAGCAGGACATCGAAGGTAGTAATCTCCGGATTACTGCCGCTATCACTAGCTAGTGAAGGAATTAATAGGATGATAACACAGACAAATGAGTGGCTGGGGAGATGGTGCAGGGGGCATGGTTTCAGATTCTTGGATCATTGGAACCATTACCGTGGAAGGGGTGACCTGTAAAAAAGGGTCGGGTTGCACCAGAACAGGAGGGAAACCAATATTCTGGCAGGTAGGTTTCCTAATGTTCTTGGTTAAGGTTTAAATTAGCTTTGCAGGGCGATGGGAAACGGAACAACCTGTCAGTAAGTGAGCGAACGGGCAGGAGGGCTGATGTCAGGGAAAGTAGTACCAAACAGGTTCCTAGTAACAGATGTGATGGAACGAATGGTTTGAAGTGTTTGTACTTTAATGCTCGCAGTATTATGGAAAAGATTGATGAACTCAGAGCATGTGTCAGTGCATGGAACTATGATGTTCTGGCCCATACAGAGACTTGGTTGAGGGAGGGACAGAAATGGGTGATCGATGTACCATGGCTTTGAAGCTTTAGGGAGAAATGAGAGGGGGGAAAGAGAGGGAGGAGTTGAAATCATAATTCGAGGTCATATATCAGCTGCATTCCGGGGAGACATAATGGAGAGCTAGGACACAAGAGTCTATTTGGGTAGGACAGATGCAATCACTCTTTTGGGGGTGTACTATAGACATCCCAATAACGACCGGGACATTGAGGAACCTATATGCAAACAAATAAGCAAATATTATAGGGTTTCGTCGTGGGGGACTTCCCAAATATAAATTGTGACCTTTTTAGTGCAAGGGGGTTAAATGGGACAGAATTTGTTAGGTGACCCAGCAGGGTTCTGAAATCAGTACGTTGACAGTTCAACAAGGGGAATGGCTACTCTGGACCTAGTGTTCAGTAAAGAGCCTGGCCAGGTGACTTACCTATCAGTGGGTGAACAATTGGGGAACAGTAACTAGAGATCATTAACTTTCAGGATAGCTGTAGATAAGGATGCGTATGGGGCGAGCCGAAGGGTTTTAAATTGGAGCAAGGCTAATCATGAAGGCATAAGGCAGAAACTAGGTCTAGTACACTGGGAACAGATTTTTGCTGGCAAGTCCACGTCGAACATGTGGAAAGTGTTTAAGTATCAAACACACAGGGTAGAGGATAGGTATGTCCAGATTAGAATGAAGTACATGAATGGCAAACTAAGGGAACCTTGGATGTACGCAGAAGTTATGAACTTAGTCAAGAATAATAAGGACAACATGTGGTGTTTCAGAAGTACTGATCAGATAGGGCACGTGAGGACTATTAAGAAGCTAGAAATAAACACAGGAAAGGAATTAGGAAAGTCAGGAGGGGCCATGAAAGTCCTTCGCAAATAGGATTAAGGAAAATCAAAAGACATTCCATACCTACGTAAGAAATAATAGGATAAGGAGGGAAAGTGTAGGACCACAGGGATAAAGAAGGGAATCTACATTTGGATGCAGAGAATGTGAACGAGGTTCTGAATGAGTACTTCTCTTCAGTATTTACCCAGAAAAGGGACATGCAGGATGTAGAAATTGGACGTGAGGTCATAAAAATGTTGAGACATTTACAGGTAACGGAGGTGGCAGTGTTCGGTCTACTGAACAAAATTAGGACAATAAGTCCTGAGGGCTCGGTGAAATAACCCAGGTTACTGAGGGAGGCGACACAGTAAATTGCTGGGCCTAGAGCAGTACTTTTTTGTCCTCCTTGACAACTGGTGAGGTCTCGGAGGACTGGCGAGTGGCTAGTGTTGTTCCTCTGTTTAAGAAATGTGAAAAGGAAAACCTGGGTAACTTCCGACAGATGCAGGGAAACAGCTGGATAAAATTCTTAGAAATAGGATATACGAGCATCTGGAATCCAATGGCTTGATTAGGGAAACACAGAATGCCTTTGTGCGGGGCAAATCGCGTCTTACTGACCGAGTTGAGTTTGTAACAAGGTAACAAGAGAGATTGATGAAGGTACAGTTGTGGATGTCATCTCTATGTACTTCAATAAGGAATTTTACAAGGTCCCACGTAATAGGTTAATCAAAATTGTTCGGATGCATGGGGTCTGGAAAATTGGCTGTGTGGTCCAGAAATGGATTGGCCATAGAAAACAGAGGGTGGTAATTGAAATGACTTATTCTGCCTGTAGGCCTGTTAGTAGAGATGATCTGCAGTGATCTGTACTGGGAACTCTGCTTTCTCTGGTGTGCCTAAATTACATGGATGAGTATGTTGATGGGTGGGTTAGTAAGTTTGCAGACGATACCAAGATTGGTAGAGTTGTGAATAGTGTAGAAGACTGGTGATGGATACAGAGTGATAGAGGTTAGATGCAGATGTGGGCAGAAAAATGCCAGATGGAGTTTAATCCGGATAATTGTGAGGTGTTGCACCTCGGCCGGACTAATGTCAAAAGGCAGTACACTCTTAAGGGCAAAACCTGAACAATGTTAAAGAGCAGAGACATCTTGGGGTGCAAGTCCATGTTTCAGTGAAAGTGGTTACACAAGTAGATAAGGTGGTTAAGAAGGATTCAGGAATGCTAGAATTTATTCATCGAGGTATTGAGAAAAGGAGTGAAGAAGTTATGATGCATTTCTACGGAACTCTGGCTTGGTTGCTTTTTGGGTATTGCAGGAAATTCTGGTCACCTCACTTTAGGAAGGATGTCGATGCTTTAGAGAGTGTGCAAAGGAAGTTTACTGAGATGCTGCCTGGATTGGAGGGCATGTACTATCAGGAGAGGCTTGACAAAGTTAGGTTCTTTTCTCTGCAGCGATGGAATCTCTCTTTGCCCTGGAGAGGCGGAGGATGAGGGGTGATCTGTTGAATGTGTATAAAATTATGAGGGGCATAGATAGGGTGAACAATCAATATCTTTTACCCATTATTGACCGACTCAATACCAGAGGGCGTTCATTTAAGATGAGAGCTGGTAGTTTCATAAGAGACGTGAGGGGCAAGTTTTTTTACTCAGAGAGTGGCGGATGCCTGGAATGCTTTGCGTCATAGGGTGGTGGAGGAAAATTCATTGGGCACTTTTACGAAAGGCTTGGATGGGCACATGAATGAGAGGAAAATGTTGTGATATGGACATATTTTGTGGGTAGGACGGATTAGCTATGTCTGCAACAACATTGTGTGTTGAAGGACCTGTTATGTGCTGTACTGTTCTGTGTTCTATCTACGTTTGGAGTAAAAGTTATCAATGTATTATAATTGCCATATTGACCATTTCCAACTGTCTTGATGCCCACAAAGTCGCCTTAATCCTATCTTCCTCTGAAGAAGATCCTAGACGCGTCCACTTCAAGTGTTTTTTTTCAAGCGGAAAACACAACAACGTCCGCCCACTAACCACCATCAACGTCACGGGAGCCCCTCCCTGCCCCCCACACACAAGCACACACAGACACAGACACAGACACAGACACAGACACACACACACACACACACACACACACACACACACACACACAAACACACACACACACACACACACAAACACACAAGTCTTTCGGCCTTTTGTGTATATTAATATAAATTCTGATTCTGAGCAGTTATCATATCTTTGCTTTCAGCTGTGGACCATCTTCATGCAACCAGTGCTGGAAATGGGAGAAGTGATGGTTGTAACAGTAACATGACTGAAAAGAGAGATCGATTGAAGCGTCTTTGCAGACAAATGTTATGACCAAAGACCCTGATGTTTGCATTCCTGCACAGTCCCTCTGGATACTTCCTCGCCGCTGGGCTACTCGCTGACTTCATGACCGGCCGTTTGCTCCGGAAATTAAAAATGAAGGAGATCGGATTTACTTTTTTCAACGACCAACTTTTCTGCAGCCCCCTTTAATTTCAATGGATCATTTTATACTTATCGCCATGAAGCGGAATTCCAAAGCTCACCATGCCTCACACGTTGTTTAAAGACAACAACCTCATACACGTTATTGAACCAGAGTTCTACATAACAGTTTATGAAGCCACGGCGGAGCATCGGTACCGGAAGGGACGAAATACTCAGTTGATGATGTACGAATTGTCCCACAGAACTACTGGAAGTATTGGTCACCGAATCACGATCGAACCGCCGTTGCGATAATTTAAAATAAACGGACTACAGGATAAAGATAGAAGGAACAGAATAAGGGTATCCTCTAAGCAGAAAAAATGTCTGTGCTGGATATCTGGTGATGTATGAGACCTTTCATAAGAATTTCTCTGTGCCTTCTGTGGAGCATTGTCGAACTCTGACAGTTCCTTTTCTTTCTTGTTCTGGTCAACGCATGACACCCCAGTCAAATGAAACGAGGACTGTTACAGAAAGGAAGAAACATTGACACTGACCTAACTTAATATCAAATGCACACCGAGTAAGTTGCATCATGACGATCTTCGGTTTGAATAGGATTTTACAGTAGTTGTGGGGGACATGGATGGTGATTGGTTAATTTTATTACCAACTCATTTTGCGACAGGAAAACAGAGGGGGCCTTCGGCCCCACCCTCTATTGCGGCCTCCCGCCGGTTTAAGTAGTCACATTTCAGGCTGAAGCTGTGAAGCAGGGGATTGGTGGGAAGGGAAGACTTTCCACGTCCAGGGAAACTTTTAGCGAGAGCACGAAGGATGTCGCCGTTCCCAACTCTCTGTTTCCTTTTCGTCAGCTTCCGCTGTGAGTATTTGAGATGTAACGATTGTCTCTGGGCTCATCGGCACAGTTTTGTTGCATTTTTTAAAACGTCTGTAGACTTTTTGCGTCTTGTTTTCATTCATGAACAGGTATTCAGGCTGAAGTTGTGTTGACCCAGCCGGTAGCTGCTGCGGGAAATCTCGGACACTCTGCAAAATTGTCCTGTTCAGTGAGTGGCTACAATATCAACGAACGTCACATGCAATGGTACAAGCTCTTCCCCGGGAAAGGTCTGGAGTCGCTACTGTCTTACAGGAAAGGATACAACACATACTACGCGCCCGGAGTAGAAGGAAGAATCAGGATTTCAACTGAATCCTCAACAACCCACATTGAGCTCAGCAATCTGACAGTCGAGGACGCTGCTTCCTATTACTGCGGAGTGGATATGCACAGTGTTTTAAAACTCATCTCTCACTGTGCAAAAACATCATGAAGATAACGCAAGCATAGGCACTGCCTCCAGTTCAAAGATCTCTACCTTTTCTCTCAGTCTCAACCGCAGCTCAGTTCTCAGCGGTCAAAATTGGAACGTTATGGTTCTAGTGCAAGAACTGCGAGGGTTCTGGGTGGCCGGAAGAATCATCTTCTGGATGAGAAACAAACTATTTCTGACATTCCAACACACGACCACAAATATGAAAGGCCAGGTGGCCTGTTCTACTCTTATTTCCTTGTGTTATTAAATTTTATGCCCCAGCTAATGAAAACAAATATGCCATTCATCATCACGCTATCTGCGTATGCTGCCACTTTCAAGTATCCTTGAACTTCAACGCAATGGTCTCTCTACTTTCAATTATCCGGCAGTTTTTCTAAACAATCTTAAATAATTTGCTTTTTCGGGATCATTCCATACGTTATCATGTTGCCCCTTTCTCCACGTCACACTGCTGCCTGATTTTAAAGTATTTACTTGAAACTTCAGTACAAGTTGGGCGCGGCTGCATGGACGCGAGAATCGCAGCCTGTTAACGTGAGTAAGGCAAGTGTAACCTTTATTGGGGTGTAACATCTGGACTTTTACAACCGCAGCCTCCTTCAATTCAGGAAATGCATTTGAATTGGACCTGCAGAACCTTTCGAGGGAGATGGCTGGGGTATATGTCCTTAAATATGAACTTACTTCTTCTGTTAAGACCTTGAGAGTTTAACATGCTTCTGAGCAAACAATCTCTCTGCTCATTCTGTCCCTCACTCCAACACACTGCCAAAGACATGTTGATGACCTAGTTCCCTTGGCAAGAAGCAACTGCAGGAAGTCAGTTGCAATGATTAAAAATAAAACGAACGATGCATATTTCAGTTCATCCGAGCTCGTCTTATGGTTGTTTACACAGGGAAAAGATTTGCGTCATTTGCTGAATGTACGAAAGGAATGAAAGCTAAGGATTCCTGACAGATAAACTTCTGCTGCTGCTTCTGTGACGACTGGATAATATTTCATGAATGTGGACATGAATGACATGAATTACATCAATTATTAATTTTAGTCCGGAAAGAAGCTCAGCGTTTTCTTGCAAAGGAAATCAGAGAGCGCAGAGAATTAAAAAAATTGAGCCATTAGAAACGACAAAAAGAGCATAGGCTCTCAGGATGTAGAACAATTTAATATTCAACAAAAGAGGACTAAAAGATTTGTTAAAAACGGGAAAATGAGTATGGGAGTAAGATCGCAGACATCATATTCTACAACTGTAAAAGCTTACCTGAATATCTGAACAGAGTTTAGTTAGAACTTCTCGAGATTCCCTACAGTCAGAAATGTGTGGTTTGTATTGGGAAGGGAATATTTTACATTTGGAACAAAGAAATGGCAGAGCAAATTGCACGTGAGTTGTTTCTTTTACAGTGCACGAAGGAACAAATTAGGGAAGCAAGCGTATAATGAGAGAGACGAACATATGGAGTTTCTTCTTATTCAACTGACAGTGCTAAGGAAATTAACAGGACGTGAAAGCAATAAAACCCCACAGTGCAATAATCTACCTCCAATGGTACTAAAGGACTGTAAAGAAATTAATGCGTTGCTGGTCATTTTCCAGTTTTCTTTCGACCCCGGACAACTGATACAAATTAGAGAATGGCTGATATAACCGTACTTATAAAAAAACAGCTCTGGAAAAAATACTGGGAAATACAGACCTCTGAGATTAAGGTCGGTAACTTGAAGAATTACAGTTGATTATAAAAGATGCTAAAACAAAGCACTGAGGAAGGATGAGTGGGATTAGACAGAGTCAGCACAGGTTTTTGGAAAGGACGTTATGCTTGAAAGTTCTTGGATTTTGATTGTTGATGTTGATAACAGTCGAGTAGATAATTGACAGCCAGTAAATGAGGTGCGGTTTGACTTTTAGAGGCTATTTGGTGAATTCCACACAATATATTTGTGCAAAAATTAAAACAAATGAGGTTTTGAAAAAGGCACTCGTATTGATAGGGAATTATTTGACTAACAAAACATAAAAAGAATTAATAAAGTCGTCTTATTCATGAGTCAAGCAGAGAATCGTGGGGTGTCGGAAGAATCAATGTTTGAGCTGCAGCTTTTCACAATACATATCAAAGATTTGCATGAAGAAACTAATTGTCCTGTCTCCAAGATTTTCGACGACGCAGATCGAATGTGAACAGTGAGGAGAATCTGAAGAGATTGCATCCGATTTGAAGAAGATTAGGGAGTGGCCAAGTGCATAATGGATGCAATTTAGCGTGGATAAATGAGAGTGACCAGTTTTGTTCTAGAAGATAAAGAGAAATTGTTACCTTCATGGTGATGGACTCGGGAAAGGGAAGTCGCATTTCCCGAGTTCATCACCATGAAGACAATAATTTCCCTTTATCTTCGAGAACAGAAATAATTTAAAACAAGCATTTTGCTTCAGCAAACATTTTGGAAAACAAGTGAGATTTTGGTTTTGATTTCAAGAGGATTTGTATGCAAGAACAATGTCCTCTTGCTGCAGCTGAGTACAGCCTTGGTGGTGATCCACCTAGAAGTATGTGTTCATTCGTGGCACGTTCTCTAAGGAGTGATGTTCCTTCCAGGGAGGGAATCGCTGCAAGACGTATATATATAATTGGGATGACAGGGCTAACTTAACAACAAATATTGAGTTGATTGGAATATATTCGCTGGAATAAACAAGAAAGCTCTAACATTGCAACAGACCGTGAAAGACCATATGCAGCGAGGGTGTTGCCGATGCTTGGAGGATCGACAACCAGGAATTACAGCCTCAGCAATACTGGATCCACTATTCAGAACAGAGATCACCGGTGGTCGGCGAGTCGTGGAATTTTCCACCCCAGGAGGACGTGGAGGCCGAATAATTAAATATATTGCAAACGGGGAGAGATATTTATTCTGAATGTGGGATGGAACAATGACAGATGGGGAAGCGGGTAAAGGACACGCAAGTGGATGATAGGCATTGTGTTATGTGGTGAGTTAGGTCAGAAGGGAAGAATGGAGGAGTCATGCCATAATTTCTCTGATTGTGTGATAAATACCCGAAAAGGCTATTGATAGGTTGCACGGAAGTGTTGTATATTGCCCAAGATATAGAGGTCAATTATGTAAAAATAAGCACATTATTTCGTTCTGCTCATGCTTCCAACTATTCGACGTCTTTTTGCATGTCATTAAATTTTAAGGAACGCTTCTATGGACAGCGAAGCAAAGCAGTTGAAATACAATCCATCCCATGCCCAAGTGGAAGCAGAAAACATTGCCCCTGCAGAGGGTAAGTACAATATATTTAAAACACCACAGGCTCAATCGAGGTGGACGTCTGCGGTAGAAAAGTACAGACATGAAATTCAAAACTTAAGCATTTACTTCCAACAATAAATTCCGAGAAGAAGATAAATTGCCCTCTGGCGATTTCATGTCGTTAATACCTGGAGCGTTCTGAACGATGTCTATGAGGTTCTGAGGGGTTGGAGACATAAAGAACACAATTTTGATATTCTGCGGTTATTTTCGAAACATTAATGAGGAGGTATCACTGTTATATGGAAGTATTCATTGGCACTTTTTCATCTCTATCTGTCTCTCACTATTCCCTGCACCTATACGTTCTTCTTTCTTTCTCTTTCTTTCTTTCTCTTTCTTTCTTTCTTTCTTTCGCTCTTTATTCCTTTTTTTTCTCTATCTGTCTGAGATACATAATGTCTGTCTCTCTATCTGCCCATCTCTCTCTCTATCCATTCGTATTTCTATCTATATGTCTGTGTGTGTTTCTCCCCGCCCCCACCCCGCCGCTCCTCTCTATCTCCATTTCTCCTGTTTGACTTGTGTTAAATGTTTTCAGGTTGCCTATCGGTCACTTTAAGATGTTTATATCTCGCTGTGTGTAGGGAGTCGTTGTCTTGTTCTCCTTAATCGATATGCGACCGAGGTCTCGTGCCAATTTTTGGCTTATCTTCAATGCAAAACGAAACTTCAATTTGCCGGTTATAAACAGACGAAGACGAAGTGGGCACAGAAAATATTGGAACACTGAATGGCTTGCCCACTGAAGTCCAACAATAATCTTTGCGTAAGAATACCAGGAATTACAAGAATATAGCTCAATCCACCCTCTCCCTTTCGGGATCTCCAAGGTCAGGCACTACATAAGCCGCAGTACAAGAGAAAGTGATACAGGGAACACCATTCGGTCATGTGGTGACATAATTCAGTAAAAATCTAAACTTCGTTCACCCTTTTCCCCATCCATACCCACCGCGATTAAAAAGCAGTCGAATCCCAGAGATGACTCCTCTGATGCACGAAGAATTTCACTTTTATTTTATTCCGTCAAATCACGGTTAACTGCGGAGTAAACCTTCCTGCGGCAATACCAGTTCAGGTTTCGTGAGGATGAATTTCCTGATGTTGCACAACTGTATCTAAAACCAAAATCATCACAACAATGCCAAAAGTCTGACGTCTGCAACAAACATAAAGGGCTGGACTCCCAATATTGATCGACCTGACACTGGTAATGTTTACCTCGCTCTATATGCGATAAGAGGAACACGGTTGTTTTAACGTCACTCTATATAAAGCAGAAATGATAAGGTTGAATGGAAAGTCCCCTGTCGGTTGTTAGAATGTTGTACAGGCCCAACTAGTTTACCGATAGCGATCCCCTCATTTGGTTTGTGGAATATAAGTAGAGTAAAAAAAAATCAGTTTGAAAAGTTATATTGGATGGTCAGTTCCAGAATATTTTATTCAACTGTATAACCAAATATGCTGATATCACGTGACAGTAAGTTATGATTTCATTGATGGTAATTTCTTGTAACCGAATGATTACAACAACACAATTAAATACTCTAAGTGACAAACATGTGCAGTCAAGAGCGTCTCGATGTCAAGGGTATTGATGAAGTGTAGACCAAGGTGGAGGAGCAAAGAAGTTCAGAAGGAACCCTCTCATATCTGACCGTTTCTCATCTGCATTAAGTGCAACGAGCAAGGTTACTGACCTCACCATCAGTAACGCCCTGGCCCCCGATGCTCCATCCATTTCTGTGACAAGGATTCCACACCCTTACAAAAGAAGGACCTTAATCAAGAAGTCCCGAAAGTCCCCAACCCCAAATTTCCCGGGAACGTTCAGCAGGGGGGTTCCAAATCTTACAAAGTGGACATTCCTTTCAAAAATACGATGGAACCGCCCACCGACTGCTCTGGTACAGGAATCTAACGTCTGCCCGCTTCAATCATAGATCGGTGGCCCCAGACTGTGATATTTCTGCACTGACACTAACATCCACGAAGGATGTACATCTTAGATTTATCGCAATTCACGGCACAATAAAGAGATCATCCAGTCAAAGGTATCAATGCCAACACTGACAGAGATATGTGGGATATCCGCTCTTTCTGGCACTCGGTCCATTGCTTTCTTCTTTATGGCTTTACAAGTGCTTACTAAAATCTGTGCTTAGAATTCCTGTCTCCATCTTTTCAGGCAGTGGAGTATCATGCTCTGCATCTTGTGTCTGAAACTATCCACATGAGGAGGTGTAGGATTAATAAACTATAACTGTATTTATATCTTAAGACGGATGAGAATTATGTCTGCTCGAAATACTGATTTAAAAAGTGTCCTTCAGGCCAGAACAGCCACACCACTGCTTACCTGGGCTGGGTGCTGTGTGGTAATTGCTGTGCCTGGAACTTAATTGGATTCCCATTATGCTTGACTATGGAGATGATGGTCAATCTTAAGGGGAAATGGGAAGGCTGTCTCAAACAATGAAGGTGATACCTGCCTTTGTCTCACCCGATTGCAAAGTGATTAGCTGAACCTGTGGTGTGAGGCTGCTCTTTGTCCATCTGCAGGAGCCCTTTGTCCGTTTCCTGCTCAACCAAGAACTCCGGCACCTGACTCATTAAAGTGTGCGTGACAATACCTGTACAAATCTCTGCCTACCCCTTTGTACTGGTAGAACTCGGGAAGCGACTCTTAGTGAGTGCTGAAGAGAATTCTCCTTGCGGTGCACTGCTAATAAAGGTATTTGTTCGAAACGACCTTGTGGCACTGTGTTATTTACAGCGGACGGATAGGGAAATTTATTTCCGGACGACACACAGATTCTCTGTATTCCTTGCACCAATGAATGCAAGTGCTTTTTCGCCCCGTCACGTCGGGACCCTTCCTCTTCATTCCAACTATCCAACAGAACTGCATTTGAATGCTTCAAAGTTAACCCCAATCAAAGGAGTCGCTCCGTATAATTCAAATTCTTCAGCTCCTGCAAAATTCTTACAAACCATTTCCGAATCCTTTTTACCCCTGTAATAACAGCCAGTACCGTGCAGATCCCTTCGCCAATGGCGGTACTGATAGGTTTCGATATATTTCCAGCATAAAATTTCCCTCGTTGTTTTCTAAATCTCAGTCAGTCAATGCTGCAATTCCGTATGACATGGAAACCATCTCAGCTACTTGACTTGTTGCCTACCGAAGTCTGCGTACACAGACCATTGACCACGCTCTGCTCTGCACTTCATGCACTTCAACAAGTTCTCGGATATTTCCCCAACTTGATTGAACTCCTAGATGTATCAATGGACGCAGTTCAGGTTACGTTCCATGTGTTCTTTTGCTGTCCATATAACTTTCTTTTTTTTATAATATGTTAAAAAATATAAAATCTAAAACGGATAATAGCGTTACTGTAATGCAATATAATTGTAATTAATGAACTTTTACACAGCAGACGGTTTCAACGGAATGCCAACCAGAAGTTGTGAATATGATTCACAATATAAAAAAATCATTTTTATGACTCGATAACTCGTTCGACAAGTTGACGATCCAATCAAAGGAATAGACAATGCAGGCAGAGTATCATATAATTAAATGGCTCAGCTTTGTTTACCATCGCAATTTCTTAACCACAGAATTAAATTTCCCATTCATTTGGAGGCAGCACACGTTAATGCTGCAGTTGGCAATAAAATCCAATCCACCGGATTGAACAAAGTTCAAATCGCCTCTACACCAATATGAGCTTTTATTGGAATTGGATATCTTCTAATTGCGGTTGTTTGATCCATTTCCTAACCAGAGTGAAAGGGTATTTAACGGCATCCTTCAACTGTTCTCTGAATTTATTCCACATCACTGCATAGATGCACGTGTTAGTGCAGGAACTGAGATGCTTCAGAATTTATACGCTTTCCTGGAAAATAAACTTTGAGTCGTTCGAATTTGAATGGTCAGCATAGTTATTGTCTGTATTTTGCACAAACAGAAAATTGAGAATGTACGTCAACCACAGCAGAATAAAACTGCCCAAGATGGCGAAGAGTAAAATAATGGACTTTCTCCTGTTCTCCTTATCTGGGTCACTCTGAGTATCTCCACTGCTCTGGGCCCTAAGCCTTCTGCGGGATGCACTGGTCATTTGAATGTGTCTGACCGTCGAAATATTAAGTGCCAAAATCAAGTGGAACGGGAGACGGGTTAAAAAACCTGCCTTCATTCATCAATAACCATTCATAAACTCTCCAAACAAGTGAGGTACAGGAGATTCGAATTCAAAGTAAAGTGGGACATTGCTTTCAATCAGCCGAACACGAGGATTACTCCTACGAGAGCCGCGGTTTTGTCCATGCCAGATCTTAGCTTCAGCTGCTGGGAGCAAATAGCTATAAATCTGTCGAATGTGAATGCAACCGTTAAGCAGGCGGAAGGGTCAATGGAGGCAAAGCTAAGGGCAATAACGAGACTGCAAGCCGGAGTGGTTGACAGGAAACTAACTGGGAAATAAGTAGCCCGAAGCTGGCTTAATATCACAGCGATGACAACGACGGGAAGATCCGACACCGCCATGAACACCAGGTAGCAGATGATACATTTGGAGAGGCCGCACCCTCCCTGGGAGAGAACCACAGTCGTCACTAATTTGTCTGTCAGAGAAAACAAGAGATAAGGCGGTCAGTTATCAGTCGACTGTTATATTATGAGGTATTCGAGAAGCTGATGTGAGAGTCATATTCTTGAATGTCATCATATGTGTAAATAATCTCTGTTTACGCTTAAAAATTCCCATGGCAAACGCAGATGAGTTAGTGAACGTAAAATGACCATAAGACTACAAGACATCGGAGAAGAATTAGCCATTCGGCCCACTGAGTCTGCTCGGCCATAACGATCATGGTTGATATATTATTCCCTGTCAAACACATTCCCCGTAACTTTGACACCCTTACAAATCAAGAATCCATCAATATCGGCTTTAAATATCCCTAATGCATATATTTATACGCGGTAAAATCTCTGGAGTGGCAATCAGCTTTTATCATTACAGTTGTTTATAACAATTTCCGAACAAATAAACCAGCCAGTCGTTTGCACGTTTACGCTAATTAATGGGGTCATTTCACATACTTGTTGTAGATTCAAAGAAAGCCACTTCTCAGAAGACCTAAATGAGTGCATGTAAAGTGGCGGGAGGGTAATGCCCAAGTAATTTACATGATTTATACTGATATTTATGAGTGCATGGACTTCCAAGCGTCTTTCGATAACGTCACTGCAGTTGCAAAAGTAAAGCCAATGGTATTAAAGGGGAAGGACAACTACGTTAAGGGACAAAACACACTGAGGAAGCGAGTTGTTTCTTTTTTAGAGTCCCTGGGATTGCACAGTGGTGTTCTCCAAAAGACGGACAGCATCCACTGTCTTTCTGAATGCAAATTAATTTGTTGGATTGGGCAGGCAGTGCTCAGTTTACAAAACGATATATCAGTCATGCCAAAGAGAATTGTGGGAAACTGTGAGGAAGATGGTAATGAATTTCAAAACTGTACAGACAAATTGCTGACATGGGTGCAGAAGTCACAGATGAAGGTTATCGTTGAGGAATGAAACGGCTGAATTTTGGACGGATATGTAAGGGACAGTATAAACAAGAGTGCACCATTAAAACGAAACACGGGAACAGAAAGATTTGCGATGTGTACATATTTGGTTGCAAGTGTCGGGGATGCAGGGAAAAGTGGAATAAAAGCCGTCAGAAACACAAGATGTATAAGACCATTCATGGCGTGAGAGATCAAAGGAGTCACAATGAAAGTTCATTACTACTGGTTTGACAATACATGCAGTGTAAAAACGGTGCACGTTTGGAGACACATAATGTCTGAAGGGAAGATCTGTATGATATACTCTAAAACGATTCCAGGGGGTGGGCTTGTAATGGCATTTTTCAGAGATAGAAAGATAGTTCGATACATGAATAGACAGAGAACGAGAGAGACAGACAGACAGAGAGACAGAGACAGAGAGACAGAGTCTGCTCCATTGCTGGAAGGGTTCAGAAACCAACAGGCTAAATGTAATGCAGGTCATAAAACAAACTAAGTAAAACTGAAAAGGGAGGAATACCGTTCTTTTAAATTGAGTCATTAGGATTGCAGGAGCAGGTTTAATTTTGTTGTTGAAAAGGGAGGTTGAAATACATCTGAAAGGATGGAAGTGGGAGGGATATGAGGAGTGGGCTAGATTAGGTGAACTATCTGGACTGCTCTCGCATTTTGCTAGCATTGATTTGACAAGCGACGTGTTAGGGTCCATGTAGTAACCATACTCTTTTCCAGTGGATTAACTGATACCAGCATGGCTCTGATCCCGTGGGTTTCAAACTCACGGTGGAAAACTTAAACTGGGATGAAGCATATAGAGTTTCAATAATTCGCACGAACGGCGAGTGATTTCATATCTGATAAAAATGGAAGGAATTAGAAATAGTTACCATCCTGGCACCGACTTTGTCGGCAGGTGCACAGTAAATGATGTTGGGCGATGACTTTGAATCACCATTGAAAAAAATGCACTTAACACAGCATATCAATGGCAAGAAAATGAGGAAGTAAAGTAAGGAAGAAAAATAAGACTAATGTATTGTGAAAGTGAGAGAAGGTTATATAAAATTAACAATACAGCTGTTTTATGGTAGCTTAATAGCAACAAAATAATTCAATATTTTTCAAAGCGTTTCATGGGAGAATGCTCCAATCAAATGACACCTTGTGTCAAAAGTACATAAGGACTATAAAGCACATTTTTGGAAATAGACGCGCGCAAAGTCAATGACTGCACCGACCATCAAGCATCCACTTACGCCAATATTGATGAATCCCCGTTGATTCTGGTAACAATCATATCTTTCAGCTTCTACCATCCACCTTCACCCGAGGTGCACTTAAACTGCGGGATAATCTGCCAACTCATGCGTGTTTTCTGTGTGCGAAGAACTCCGAGCATCTGGAGGAACCCACGCGGCGACTAAGAGAAGGGTGTTCAGAATTTGACTCCAGCTAACTGGATATCTTAGGCAGTATCTCCACGTTCTCCGGAACTGTAAAATATCATTAGCAGGGATTATGAGCATACTCACACGTACGCTACCGAACTGAATCCAACTAAGTGGCCATAAACATCACCTCCCTCGACTTCCTGCAGCAAAGAACTTCATTGTGTCAGTCAGAAAAGTATGTTGGAACGTAACATCAAGTGTTATCATCAAGTTGAAGTAAGGATGAGTGCATGAAGCAACCGATCACTGCGTAAATCTGAATCTTGTCCTGGGCTAGAAAATACGATAACAAACGCAGAGTACATTGTTCGCTGCGATCAGTATAATGATGGCACATGCAGCTCGGCCACTGTGCAGCTCTACACCCGCTTCCACTGATGCTTCAGCTGAACTGATGAAGATTCTTGAACATGAAATGATAACTCGATCTCTTTAACAAATGTCAACCCGACCGGAGAGTGTTTTTGTTATTAGTTTTCGTTTAGGGTGGGAAAGCAAGCAAGTATTTGGAATGCGACTAGCAATTATTTACCCACTGCAGATTCTTCTCACAGTTGTGTCCTGATTTGCTCGGTGTTTCAAGCAATTTCATCTTTATTTTACATTTCGAGCGTTGCTGTTTGTTTTGAATTTCACCACATCAGAATCATTGTGGCAATCATAACGATTTTAAGCAGAGTGCGGCAGTATGAACTTACATCTAGCTAGCAGTCGATTTTCTGGACCAGTAGTTCCCGATTCTATTGGAAGCATCGTTGAAATTTTGCTCCGAGGCGGGTAGAATACCATGGTTTTGAAACTCTTTAGACACATTTCTGCTGTGCCTGTGACAGTGTCAGCAATCACTTATTGACGTCACATATTAAGACAGATTTTTCCACTATACGGCACTCAAAAATTAGGGGTCGCAGACAAGACTGTGAAGGGGAGGTCGACAACACTTTATTAAGTGGTGCGGAAAAATTGCGAGACGTATGAGAGAGATTTTCAAGAGAGATCTAGTTTAAAATAATCGCTGTCATTACATTATTGCCTCGTTCATCTCTTCATTTCTGTTCCCGTGAACCTGTTTCGCGATCAGCAGGATTTTGACCACAAAAAATTCCCCACTGACCACTCTACTCTGCTGTCCTCTGTCTCCAGATGCATCTGAGAGGAATGTCCACTCACCTTACGTATTTCCACTGCAGTTTCTCCACTTGGTTGTGACACAGAGGCTGCAGCACCCACTTCTCCAATCCGCTACTCTTGGTCTGGGTGGTATATCTGTATGGTTTTCATTGTACGAGTATAAGCACACACCACATCTTCAAAGAAACTCTGCACATACCCCAATCTTTGTTGCACATTGTGTTGGGGACAATGAGGCGATCCCTGTTCGTCCGCTTTCTGACGTTTTGCATTTCTTTGCGTAAAGTGCCCTCTAGGGAATGCGCGACCGAAGTTGGGTTTTTGTTCCAGTGCTCCGCATTGCTGCAGTTGTGTGGGGTCCACGGCACAAAGATACAGGGCTTAGTCGGAGACTAGGCCCTCATCAATATTTGGTTTTTAAACCGTGGCTGTTGTATCGAACGCAACAGACAATAGATCTGTGATGGCCCTAACCCTGATACGCTCTTTACAATAACAGGAAGCAGTGCGCCCTTGACGTTGTTTGCGCCAGGAAACATACGGGTTTGTACCAGTTTTCAATGAGCAGTTTAATGTGACATTATTTCGCTCTTTAAAAATCGTTTCAGCTCCAGACTGTTCCACTGTATCGTGAAGACTCCAATCTCATGCAAAACAAAGAAATTGTCACCATAAATGAAATTTTGCGAAACAACGTAACCATTCGCATTGGACCAATAGCATTCGGGGTGACGTTATCCTCTGGTTTTATTGGAAGGAATTCTTCACCAATAAGTGACTTGAAGATGAGGGACGGGATGAGGCGGCTCCAAGTGATGCTCCCTGAGTCTGGAATTCCCAAGCCCCGGAAAATACTCAGTTGGAGTAGAAATGAAGATACTCTGAGATTTCTATGCTGCTCCCCCAGCCAGTCTGAAACAGAGACCGGCTGCAGCATTCTTTAAAATACAAATGAAGGCCAGGCACTGACAATGCGTGCAACAAACGCGAGAGATGGGATGGTCGCCCAATGGATTAAGTGGATTGCAGACTGCGTAAAAGGGCAGAAATTGCGTGTGCATCGCAGTTGCATCCGGAGATAGGGAGCGGAAATGACAATGGCTCGCCGAGAGGTATGTCCCCAAATGATTCCCTGTCTCTAAGTGACTGTCAGTGCACAGATTGGGAGCCGAAAAATCGATTGTACAAATTCACATTTCATATCACTACTTCGTCATCTCCGGGCGAGAGTTGTGACTCAAAAGAGGCCACGAGTTTTGAAAATAGGCATACTTGGGAACTCTGAATTCCGTCACGTTCTGTGATGTAATTCGCAGTGCATTTCAGTGGCATGATAAAATACCCTCATTCTGAATGACTTAGTTGTACACATGTGTCGGGGCGGGTGTGGGTGAGGTTTGGCACTGTATTTGGATCATAACCTGGAAGGCGTGAATGCAGCATCGAACTGTATGTGAAATTCACAGCGAAGGAAATCCACCAGAGGGCAGAAAACCATGGCAATCACCACGCCTCTTATGTCTGTATCCGACAGATTTAACGTTGCTCAGAACTATGATTCACCATAAACTAATTTTATCGTCAAAGAATACTTGAGATAGGCAACGACTACCAGCATCGTCCTCAACTCATGAAGATGGGAAGAAAATGCGTAAAGGGGACCAAACTATCCGAATTAAATGCTGTGTCTTGTATGACTGGTCATTATTCTGTCTTTGCCTGTGAAGTGGTTGAAAAATTACAGTTGGAAAATACTGCTCAATATTAACCAAGAGCAAAACTTATTTGGAATTTCAGTGAGTGCACAGTCTCTCAGCCATAACACCCCAGGAACATTTATTTCTTGCACCCATTATCTGTAAAATTCTATTGTGAATACGCAACATTAGAGACTGCAGCACACACATACACACACACACACACACACACACACACACACACACACACACACACACACACACACACACACACAGAAGCGTGCAAAGAGCAAATTGTTTCGTCACTTTCTGTTCTTCCTTCAAAAAGATGAGTTTAAAATCATCCGTAACTGTTGCATATTGGGACCCGACAGACACCGCTTGTCAGTGATAGGACGGATGCCAACACTGTCCAATAAGGTCATAATCTGCCTTTCTTCTTCAACTGACAGAAAAGGAAGACATCACAAAAATATGGACAGTCCACGCATCTGAAATGATGTCACGCGGAGTAATGGTTTCTGTCTTATGGGATGCTGCCGGGTCCCAGCTCTCAAGCGGTTAGGTCGCCATTCTGCTTTATACAGAGATGAACAGAGAGTGAGACTGAGGGGGGATACAGAAAGTGGGAGGTAGATCGAGAGAGTGAGAGAGAGTGAGAGTGTGTGTGTGAGTGTGAGTGTGTGTGTGTGTGTGTGTGTGTGTGTGTGTGTGAGTGTGTGACAGAGAGAGAGAGAGGAAGAGGGAGAGAGAGAGAGAAAGCGATGCTCTGCATTTTCACCAGAAAGCTCCTCTGTCATCGCTGTCTGTGGGGGAATGATACTACTCAGCATTCCTTCGTGTATTTTGGCAGACAGATACTGTTCCTCAGCTGATACTTTGGGTGGTTGTGTTCAGGGATCCTTTGTTTTTGCAGATTGGAACATTTTGAAAAGTCGCCATACACAACCAATAGCAGTAGATGGCGCTGTCTTCATCTTCATCTTCTCGGAAAGTGTGAAAAAGTTTTTGAAGGAAATCATCGAAATTTCCCATAACAAGATCGGCATTGTTGTGACTGGCGTTTCCCCAGTGAAATAAAATATATAGGGTCCAGTTCGGGCACAATCTGTACCTGTCAACTTTCGGAATTTCAGTAATCGGGCTGCAATTTCAAGTTGATTTTCTTTGGTTTCATTCACTTCATGCTGACACTACGCTGCAGAACTCCCCTGATTTTGACCTGAAAAAAATTCGTTAATTCATCTACGCGCCGCTTTCTTAATCAGCAGCGAATGAAACATACAGAAGAAACAAATACTACTATCTACCGTTGTTTACATTCCACCAGCAGAATCCGGTTATTACGGAGGGCTGCAAGTGTGTTAGGATCGACACAGAAACATGTCCTCCAATCTACACTTCACATCGTTGTGTGTCATTTGCAGCAGCTGGCCTTGTTGTTGACAATGGAAGAGAAGTTGCTGTCAGTATGGAGCCAATATTTTGGCGCCATCTGCCGTCCTGTGATCTGAGGTGATCGCGTTCATCCCATCGGAAATAAAAGCCTCCGCAACTGGTGAGTAACTACGGTCACCCAAGTTGCCTTCAACAAAGGACGAGACAAACAATGTACAATGTAAATGAAAAAGTTTTATGGATCAGAAGTGAAATCGCGATAGTTAGTTTATGATGCCGCAGCACTTTGAGCTTCAGTTGCTGATGGTTCATGTAGAATCACCGAGACGAAAAGGAAGTTATGTCAGCAAAGCAGAATCTCATTTACTTTGGGTTCCTTATTTCTCTACCTCTTAAAGAGAATCCCGCAGAACAACACGAGCACCGGTGAATGCCCACTTCGTGGCAGTGCCGCTGAAATTGCAGACGGGTTTCTATCCAATACTTAGCTTCATAAACGCAACAAATTCCCGCTCATTCAGACCGGAATCGAATCGCTGCATCAGAGTTGAAGATGCCAGATCTTAACCATTGGACTCAAATGGTATGAAACACTGCAATACTGGAAACTAGAATAAAAAAAAACGACGAAATACTCACCATATGAGTTTCTTCCTTTGGAAATAAAAACAGAGTAAATAGTTGAGCTCGAAGTACGACACTGTCTGACCTGCTCGATGTTCCCATCTCCCGTTTTAAGTTCAAGTGACCGCGAAACCATAGGGCACTATTACAAATGGGCACTCAAATGAAAGCTGTCAATCAAATGTTTGATTTGTTACGACCTGGTTGGGCGCTGAAACCAAGTCGTTCTTGGTCATGTGCTGCTCTCTAGTGGGACTGAACAATTTCTGTGCGGGTATTGTGCCTTTTTCCCATCCAGAAATGACTCTCATGTTGGGTTTAAACATTCTCAGCAGAATTCAGTTTCCGGCAAAAATGGACCAACGGTTTAGTTCGAGAGCACGAAGAAACTTGAGATTTCCGCCTTCATTTGTCACTTCGCGTATGCGAGACATTTTCAACAAAAATCCAGGTTAAAATAATTAACAGCTGCCATTTCCTCACAATCTCGTGGATATTTCCATTTCTATCTCAGTTACGTTGTACAGCGATCAGGAGCATTTTGCCCAGAAACAACTCTCCACCCACCACAATGCGGTCTGCTCCAACAGCTCGGATAGCGGAGGCTCAGCTCACTTCTTGTGGTTTCACCACGTCAGCAATCCATTTAGTTGTGACACAGATGTCGCCCCGCCCCAGGTTCTAGTTTGCTGCTCTCGTTCTGGGCGTTCTTACCAGATCTGTGTTATTGGCCGGATAAGTGGCGTTGCTCCCCGTTTGTCATTGCTTGGCTCAGTGGGCCGCCGTGTACGACGAATTATATTTCTACTCCTACTGTTTGCTTCGGACACTGAGAAATGACAGGTTCAGGGAGCACAATGCAGAACCTTCTCGCGCCTCTCCTGGTTATTATCTTACTACTCGGTGAGGAATTTCATCCCAGTACAAGAAAAGGCTTCCGCTCACATGCGAGAATATACACTGATCATCCCCTCACGCATGTTCCAAACATGGCGCTGATTGATGACTCTGTTTATGAAACTCACTTATTTTTCTCTTCTTTTCACAGGACTTCAATTTGATCTATTTTTTCTCTGCTAGTCTGATTTATTTTCCGGTTTGATCATGTTATGCAGGTCAGAATCATGGAGGTTCTGTCACACAGCCGCCGTCCTTAGCCGTAAAGAAAGAAGGAGAAACGGTCACGTTGAACTGCACTTACGACACTACATGGAACAGTAACTATGACCTAATTTGGTATCGGCAAAATGCAGACGCACAGCTCGAGTTTATACTGCTAAAATACTTCAGAGGTTCAGACAAGGTAGCAGATTTAGCAAGAACTCGTTTCTCTGCAACACACAACACGTCGGCGAAATTCTCCAGTTTGACTATCTCGCCGCTGCTGCTGAGTGATTTTGCGGTGTATATGTGCGCGCCGATGCTCACAGTGGTGAAAACGAGTTAAATCCTTGTACAAAAACACCAGCCACTGTGAAACCTTCATCGGCTTGGTTCGGCGAGGCCCCTTTCCCTGAGAATATTCCTGCCTCCTCCGAGGATCCAGAAATAGTCTCGCCCGCCAGTTACATACCCACTACTCACGGCTGTCAGTTTTTATAAATAATACTCCAAAGCTTGAAGGATCGCCGCTGACATCAATCGACAGTGTAAACCTACTCACTGGACCTCGGGTTGCCACACTGGGACAACTGCGCCGTCATCCTGTGCACAGAAAATGAAGGACTCTTGGCCACTGTCACCGAATGAGTTCAGAATTTTCAACCGATAGCGGAACTGAGATAAGGTCTGAAGACCAGTTCGGGCAAGGACTCGTTTTCAGTGTTTGAGTGCCTGTGAAATTCTATGGAATATCAATATTTATGTCGGCTACTGCAGCCACCAATGGTCAATGTCTGGATTCTTGAGAACTGAGAGAGAACTATTTGGCTCTCTCCTTTCCCTCATCACCTCTCAGTCTGGGCATTTTCAAGACGCAAGAGATTATTTTGTTTTACACTTCTCCCTTGGAAGAGATACTGTTAGTTATGAACACCCCACCCCCCTCCGCGGTGCTGACATGACACATTGGACAATACAGATACCACAAGATGATTGGATAAACAGAAACTGCGTGTTTCCGGACTCAGTAATGATTTGATGGGTAGATTCTGCGAGCTGATTGGATATTTCATCCACGTTCACTAATGACCCAATCAGCAATGAGGCCGGATATCACACGGCATCCTCTCTGAAAACAACTTCGGGTCAGACTTCTCTGTTCAGATCTGTCATCGGCAAACATGTTCGTGTTTTGGTTTCTTCGGTTTCGCGGCGGCAGTTATTTTAACCAGAGAGTTTACAAATTACCGAATTTTGCTCTTGCTTCTTCCATAGGGAAATACCCTTCCTTATGACTTTTTTACTTCGCTGTAAATTGTCACATGCCAAATTAATTATCACAAAATTATATTTCAAAAATGTACATTTGTCTTTAAATTACTGCAGTTGTAGGTTCCGCAGACTGAGTCGCTCCAGGAACCAAATAAATTGAGGCAGATTGAAGGAGACGTCGATCATTAATTACAGCTTTTCAACTGCAAGTTCCAAATAATCTCTACCATTATACAGTCAGAAGCAGAATACTGGATACACCTTCCTACGGAGGTATTTACAAGGCACAATGCGTTTATTAGCGTCTCTGCATTTCGATAAGTGACGGGAAATTTACGGTGGCACGAGTTCAGCTGTCTGACAGCAGGCTGTATTACTGCGCACTGAGATGAGTGGCGTTGTCAGCGAGTGGTGCCTTCGTACAAAAACTTTCCCTGTGTGTTACTGGATCGGCGCGTGTTAGTGTATTAGAGTACGGTGCTTGGAGGTGTGGAAAATTATTTGGTAACAGGCACAAGGTCAATCGGCTTTGATTAAAGGACCGAGATTGTGGAAATAGAGGCAAAGGAGAAAGTCCCAAACCAATATCGTACAATGGGAATAATATGCCTTACTATTCTGTAACTGTACTTTTTAATCAATTCAAGAGACAATGAATCTGTTTCTTCGGACGGAATGTGAATGAAAACTGGTGAGAGATATCCGAAGAAATTAGAAGAAAAATATCTTTTTCATGAGTATCCTGAAAATCTGAAGAAAGGGGGAAAATGTTGAGAATACTTAGCAGGTCAGGCAGTATCTGAGATTCTGAGCGAGGGTTTCACTGGTTTTCATCACGACGAGTCTCAGGCGAAGACTCTTCATCAAAGTTGAAAATTGAGAAAACAAGTCATACCGAACTTGCAGAAAAATAGTGGTGATGGATAGGAGAGCAGGTGTTTGCCCAGGTGGCACGCGGTTTAGGAAGTCTTCTGATTGGTAAATGAATAACCTTGTCGAAGAAAGGAGTTCTGTAGAAATAATTTTTGGTCGCGACCATACAAACCTTCCATTTGCGAGAAAAAAAGGGAAGCGGCGGCCTCTGCTGATTGGACAGCTCCCCCACCCACTGACCCTCAGAGGCATATGCGAGGGGCTTTCACATCGGGCACTTAGACCCGAAGCAGAAACCGAACTATCAACTGTCCCTCTTCAAAAGTGCCGCTTCCTCACTCAACAGAACGCCAAGCGATCCGGGAACCGTGGCGCACTTCAATAATTCGCGCACAGTGGAGACCAAACAAGCACTGGTTCCCACAAAACCAGGTGCAATATTGTTCATATTAGACACGTATACATTACATTAAGTGGAACTCAAAATGACCACAGAACACTGAGATATTACAAAAAAAATCACTTCTTTATAAATTGATAATAATTGTGCAGATATAAACACGATTTGTTTGACACTGGTTCCAGAACATACAACGTATTCACCAAATCTATAACGCTCAGTGATTGTACTTCCATGTCAGTGTCCGGGCCGTTGTTACAATCCGCGCGCAACAGACTGCAGCTGTGCCGTAGAAACCTGCAGCTGTTATTGTCCGATGAATTAACCCGTTCCCATCACTGTGATAAATGACACTGTACTACATCCCCGTGTCAGACAGCCGCAGCGCCGAGATAGTCAATCGATACTCCCTCTCGGAGCCCTGGCCTACATCAGAAAACTGGCCTTCATTTCGGCCGTCTATGTCTCCGGACCGCAAACTCGGGCCGTCCACCTGGGTACTGGTGATACCAGAATAAATAATAAGTAGCTCTAGTGTACGTGCAGGTTAAAGTAACGTCCTCCCTCTTTGTCAGTTTGATCGAGGGCTCACGTTGAGTCACGGATCAGCATCTCTCAGACCTGGAACATGGACAAAGAAAGAAGCAAATTCAAGCCAAAGTTCAAACTGAACATAATCGGCGGGACGGCGCGCAGCGACCTTTACATTAAAGTTAATAACATTCACAGAGTGGGATAACATTTGTGTGTGTGTGTGTGTGTGTGTGTGTGTGTGTGTGTGTGTGTGTGTGTGTGTGTGTGTATGTGTGTGTGTTACACAACCCTCCAGCACCGATTTTTATCTAACAATGTCAACTTGTCTCCTGTAGTCTTCTCCATCACACATCAAACGTTTGTTGCTAAACACATTATTGGACTCCATCTGATGCTGAATTACACATTCCATCACACTCCCGATGAAAAATTTTCTTCTGCATGTTTCATCGAATTTGTCATCGACCACTGATCCAATTTCCCTGCCCATCTGATGTGAATATCATTCTCTTGGTGTCTATTCCTTCAACATCTGAAAGCTTATATGGCCTTCCCTCTTACTACTGGAATGTAGCTCATCCCGATTGATCTTTTTTGACAGTTACAAGATCGCTAATTTAAGATTTGTTTTATATTTATTTGACTCAGTGACTGATGTCCTGACCTGATAACTGTTCCTCAGCACTTCAGTAGAAAATAAAAACAAAGATTGCCTTCTTACCAAATGTGAATGTAGTGCAGTGAGTCGCTTCTTTATTGCTCCCAGCAGCCTGATCTTTTTGCGACTCAGGGACTTGTAGATCATGAATCAGAGGGAGATAAGGCCGTTGCCTTCAATTTTGCAACGTATCTCCCGGCAGAAAACCAACCGGAAAGTTGGCGCAGTTCTGTCGACGTTGCAGTGATCTAACTCCCGTCTGCAGACGTCGGTGTGGGCTTATTTATGGAAATTCATACAACAAATTCGCAGATTAAAATAAGGTCTAAAAAGGAAGAATGCATGAGTTTAGTCCTCAGAGACCTGAGAGACGCCTTGATATACGGATAAATAGAACAACTTGGTCAGAAACACATTGGTCACAGTTACGTTTAATCCATTGTTGATCTGGGAAGGCAATTAATCTACACATGACCTGTGAGCTTGCTTTGTCACCAATTGACCTGAGAAATATTTTTGGAACACACAGCATGTCAGGGATCATCTGCTGTAAGCCAAAAACGTGTGCAACTGTCAGGTCAGCGCTGACTGAAGCTCTGCTGCCATCTGGTGGAATGGATCTTATTATCTTCCAGCAAGAAAACTACAATGTGCTGGAAGAACTCAATGGGCCGAACAACATCTGCGACTAGAAAATGCATTGTCGACGATTCTGCATGTTGTTATGCAGTGTCTAGACCCGATATGTAGACAATGCCTTTTGCTCACAAATGCGTCTCGACAGGATGCGTTCCTCCAGCAGATTTTTATGCTCAGGATTTCCAAAACCCGCAGTTGCTTTTGTATCTTTCTTTATTTTTCTTCCCAGCAATGTTCCATACAATTCACTGTCGCCTTCGCGAACAGAAAAGCCCCTACGCACATAATTTACACTTACACCCATCCAGCTAAAGTTGAGTTATTTGGAGGAAAAGAACATTCTTTCAATGCAAGGATGAACGGGGAATTATGAGGAGTCTGATGAGACGTCATAATTTCTATTGTCTGCCACTACTGTCTGCCCGAATTTCAACTGAGAGATGATGAAAGACTGTGAGTGTAACTCCTTCGCTGTGAAAACGCTCCATTTCGCTCCGAGCATCGATCCTGCAGTGACCTACTCATTCAGCAAGTGCGGTCTGATCACAGAATATTCTTTGACAATAGCCAGCTCAAATGTACCGTGAGCGACCTTGCGCGCTTTTTGCCCTTTGCACAATCTGATCCGCTGAAGTTTGATCTGCTGGCCGTCCTGCCCACATCTCGTGTTTGTTGCTCCGAGCCTAAGACTTTTTCTGCTCTGTTTATTGGAGCCTCGTCACCTCGGGTTGCAGAGCTGTGATTAGTTGTTCGAAGGGGGCACTGGGGGCATAGCGGCTGTGTTTCTGATCCGACACTGGTTTTCCCGAACTGCATAATAACAGACTTGGGAGTCATCGTGAAGAACCGCTCCGCATCGCTCGTCATCATTATTTCATTTTGGTAAGGATGTCGTTCCCAGAAAAAAATCTAGATTTCCCATTCTCTTCGTACCCATGTTGTCACTACTTGTGGATTGATGGCGATGATTGGGTTGATTGAGGTAACAATGGCGATTGATCTATTGCTTTGGAAACTGGAGCCTCCAAGACACAGTGAAACAGCCCGTGGCTGAAAGGACATACGAAGTGGCAAGTACTATCTCAGTGAGCTGCACCTTGAAAACAAGTGCAAAACCGATTGTTTACTGGTACAGACAGCACAATGTGCAACCTTCGCAGGACATGTTCTGGATTAGGGGAGGGTAAGCAAACAGAAATAATGATCCGACGAACCGATTATTTTCTACTTTCGATATAACGAGCAAGATTATCAAACCAACGATCCGCGAGGCCGTGTACTCCGACTCGGCCATTTACTTCTGTGCCATGAATCCCACAGTGCTGTAGATATACAGCACGCCACCACAGAAGTTCAACTGTTGCAAACCCCGAGAGCTCAGCATATGGCGAACTGGTCCAACGGAACAGATGGACTTAAAAATGGAGATTAAATGACGTGAATTACTAGGATTTAGAGAAATATGTCTAAACTGCGTTTGCCACATAGATATTTTTAATTTCAAACCGCGAGAAAACAGCGATTTATATCACTCTACTGACAAGTGTTATTTAACTTAGTCAGTTACCATGCAAAATAGATGCCAATACTGTAAGTGACATGTGTGGATGAAGCCCATGCATTCATCAGAGTGTAACGGAGGCAGAAATTTCAGAAGGAAGTGCACTGGGGTCTGTTGGTGTCACATTTTCACTAGCAGTCCTCAAGGCAGCCCAGGATGATATCATTCGGCAGGGAGCGGGATTGCTGATGGAATTTCACCACGTGGTTTTCTTATTTCAATGAGTTATTTCGACGCCCTCTATAGCTCTATCGTGGAAAATGCATTTGAAATTCTTGGTACCCCGATCTCATTAATGAAATTTCTAAACCGGTGTGTCAGAAATGTTCTCTGTAAAGTCGACACTGGCGCTCATTCCGTTCGCTGATTCGGTTCTTCCTCTTGGGCGAGGAAGTAAGGCTGCCCTTTTATAACTCCATGGTTGACCACGATCGAGATTATACTGATTGTGAATACAGAAGGTTTTATTTTAAATAATGGCAAGGTGTATGGTTGCGCCAGGTAGCTTCTTCAGAACAGCAGCAGTTGTGAGGAGTTTCAACTCTTGTTGAGAAGCCGTGAGAAGTTCCATAGCGGACCCTGCAGCAAATATTACGACAAGTATCCTGGGAATTGATAATATCTGTGAGATTGCTGGCAGCCAATATCTACAGACAGTGAAGCCAGTATCCTGATGAACAAGAACTTCAACCCCTGAGAAAATAAACAGTAGAGAGCAATTTAATTCCGCAGTCACTACAATTGATAGCATATTTCCAGATATAGCGATTGAAGCATATTCGATCGGATTACAGTGAATATAAAATAATTCACCAAAGGAAAACCTCATAAGTAGATGAGGATGGACGAAGTGGTCTGGGTGCCAGTCCGGAAACATTGCATAATGAACTTGCCTTTGCTTCATTGCTAGTCCCTTCACTTCGAGCTCAGTCCCTTACACAATGAAATGGAGCGATTCCTCCACAGAGTTCTTTTTACCAAGTCTCGGCCATTTCCTCTTTCGCATTTCCGCGTGAGTCTGAGCTTCATCACACACCTCCAACATTTCTCACCATCTCCAATCCAATTATAGGGAGTGAAGTTGAATCTCTTCTTCGGAAAATAGACATCTGCCAGCCGATTAGAGGCTTTTGGCAAAACAAATAACAAGTCAAGTCACCATTCTAAACTGTTCCTATAGAGTAAACAGGTGGTAATGATGTTTTCACCAATCCCACAGCAGCTCTGAACCCCACGTCACCCAAGCTTCCGAAGCGCTGCTGTTCAGTCCCTGAGTGTACAATGACATCACTCAGTAAGTTTCTTCTGGTGCGGCCGGTCCTCAATTTTCTCCTAACACGTTAATTCCCAAGATGTTTTACTCGGTGCTGTTCAATTTATTTACGCTCTGTCTGGCGCTGCTGATGTGTAAGTACGTCAAATGCTGATGAATAACCCGCGGTAGTTTTAGTTGTTCCAATTGGTCCAATCTCATCTAATTTTGTGTTTTCTGTTCAGGTCGATGTCTCTCGGATAGAGTGTTGCAGTCTCCGCCTGTAATGACTACGTGGAGTGGGTCATCCGTGCGCATTAACTGCACCTATGATACAGCTGGTACTGTCTACATGAACTGGTACAGACAGAAACCCAGGCAGGGCCTGCATTGGTTAATGAAGGGAGCAGTGACTGGGACAGAGAACAAGGTCGCTTTAATTTGGATTTCACCACTGTGGAAAAACGTGGCCAGTTTATTATCGAGACCCTTGAGGCCGCGGACACGGCGGTGTATTACTGCGCGTCGCAGACACACAGTGATAGGGACCGTGGCGTTCGCTGCACAAAAACCTCCCTCCTACTTTTTTCTGCAACCGTCTCATATGCGCAGAGAGTTCTGTCCAGGCTCGGCCCCGCTCTGTTTCGTCGTGGGGCTCAGGCGGCAGTCGTACACCGTCCAGTTTCCCAGCTGGCTTTTCGACACCGTCAGGGGTATGGTTTGGCTCGACTCATCGTGGGTCACTGAGAATCGGTCCGCTGCAAGACTCCACTTCTTCTTGTTGTGCCGGTCATTCCGGCGCATAAGATCCAGGGCTCCGCTGGGATATTGACGGTACCAGTGCACATAAGGAATGGTAGAACCTGTAGATGCTTAATTACAGAGCAAATGAACATCGTACCCTTCTCTCACTGTGGCTGAAGCCGGTGCCTGTGAAACGGAGTCTCCCCGCCAGTGTCCTGCAAGAGACAAGGGCGAAAGAAATTCAAGCAATATCACCGCAGAATGCCCATACCCCAGAATATGACCCACGTCATTGGCTATTGCGAGGCTCGGTGACCACACCGCTGATATATAACGTCTGATACAATTATTATCTGTAGTTATGTGCACATGGTGCACTCACCAGTTAAGAGAGTCCCAGCTGTGAGCAGTAATACAGAGCGTATTTGGTCGCATAAAGTTGATGGCGGGTTTCAATGCAACTCGAGTTCGGCAGGATGTTGACTGACATGCGGCCCCTCTGCTGATTGGGAGTGAGCAGGTGACGACTAATCAGCTGACTGGTCCTCTAATTCATCGAATCAGCTCACGGTCCTTTTGTTCCGTTCGTTATATCGAATCGCAGCCAATCAGCTCAGAGGGCCTGTTCTGGGAAAGCAAAGCTGATGTTTACCTCGACCTTGACACCTCCAAACGGAAGTCACGGTTTGAAAATAAATTATTAGACATTCCAGTCTGAGAAGATCAGGAAATCCATCAACCAGAATGTGGTGAATGTTTGCAATTCGGCACCCAACTGGGATTTGAACGGTCAGTCTTTGCGGCATTCAAGACCGAAATTAACAGATGCAGAGATGTTTATGGAATCTATACGTATGGGGTTCGTGACACAAAATGGCGCCGAGTTGAAATTGAATGGAGGAGCGGGCATTAAAGAAAAAGGGCCCAGTCTTGTTACTGTTTCAAATGTTCTCATAAGCTTACTCTCACAACGCATGGCCTGTTAGCCGCTCTAAGTGACCTGAAGATTGTGATTCCCGTTCAGTTATCCGGTCACAAGCTGAAGCCCAGATCCAATCTGTTGATGGCAGGTAAGAATCCTCCGTCGGATTTTGAATGTAATGACGTAGCAGCTATCGCAACATCGGGATTACAGCGCAGCGATACATTCCAGAGCCAGAGACAAGGGCGGCTGAGGCTGTCAGAGAAAAAGGATTTCTTACCCTCATCCACACCCCCAGAGAAGCGGGCAGGGATATCTCGAGACCGATCCTTCCCACCCTTGCCGAATCTCTTCAGTAAATATCTCGGAGATTCCCCAGGATTCTGGATGTTCCAGTAGAGGGCAGGAATGTTCTCCGATGTAGAGTAAGTACATCGGTGTTCTGATCTGTATTCTGTGCTGCTCTTCCTGAAACAAAACTTCAGACCAATCCTTGGTAATTGGATCTTCGCCACACGATGCTGCGAAAAACTGCTGAGATCAATCAGTCTGTGAGGGGATGTGACCCAAGGGACACATACTGATTAGTTAAACTGAGACTAAATGGGCAGTAGAACCACTCTCAGCAGTGAACTGGAGGGGTGTGTGATTCCTGGTGGAGAGTCGGGTTTGAAATACTTTTCAGCATATTCAGCCCGGAGTAAAAGATGAAAGAGGAAAATCATACCGGGGCGGGTTACATTGATTGGAAAACCTGGGAAGTTTGCGAAGAAGTGATGGGGTCACTGCCCTGCATTTCAACCAACTGTAAACCAATCAGGAGGAACTTCAGGGACGGTACCGCCGGCTCTTTTCAACTCCGTGCTCTGATTCTTTGTGGACAACGGATTACCGATGATTGATGTCGTGCTCTTTGACAGTTGTTCTCAGTTGAACAGCGGCAGCAAGTAGCGTTGCGCTGGAAACACTGGGAAGCGGACCACAGATTTTCACGAGACAAAAAAAGCCTGAAAATGCTGCGAAAAACTCATGAGCTTGTGCAGCATCTGTGGAAAGAGATGTTTCTAGATTTAAAAAAAACTTATTTTTATCTAAAAAAATAAGGTTCTAGATCGAAGATCCTTGGTCAGAAGCAACCGAACACGCGCATTATTATTGTGCACTATATCTCAGATGCTTCAAACGAATGGGGTGTTTGAGGTAAGTCGAAGGTGCCCTCCTGTTGCTTGGCGGCGGGAAGTATGAGCACACACCGGAAAAAAAAGGGACACACAAAGCCACGCCTCACAGATACACACAGTCACGAAACGTGTTGGAGAAAAATAGGCGAACATGCAGAGAAAAAGCACACACCATTAATCAGATAGAGATGCACTCAAACATAGTCAGCGAAGGGAGATAATCATCATCGAGAATTAACAGTTGCAAAGTGAATATTCTAATGGACACTGTTTCGGCAATGAGAAGCTAGAATAAATCTCACTCCCATTGTCCAGCGATTGGTCTTGTCTTCCGCCTGTGTATCCCGTGATGCATCCGGTTGTAAATGGGTATCGCTATCACACCGCCGAAAGCCAATGGAATATCGAATAGTAGAACAAAGAGTGTGTGTCTGAATTAGACACAACGCTTGTTCGGCAACGGCTTGCGTATCCTATAGAATTCTGGTCACCACATTAAACGAAGATGTCTCTACACTGGAAAGACAGCAAATAAAATTGCAATGATGTGCTCTGGCAGTGAACTTTAAGGAAGGGTTACGATTGAGTATGGTCTGGTTATTTTCTTTGCAGCAGAGGAGGATGAGGAGAAACTAAACAAAGGTGTTTGCAGCCTCGAGGAGGCCGGCGGGGAAAATGAAAACGAAAAATTATCTTTAGCTGTTGGGTCACAAAACAGGGACTGATGTTCGAAAGTAATCTACAGGAAGTTTAGAGGGTTGCTGGAGACAGGATTTCCATTCAGGCAGTGGCAGTGGACGGGACCTCCTTTGCCTAAGCGAGGTTGAGGCAGAAACCCGCACCAGATTTGATTAGTATGTGGTTGTTGTTCGGGGAGCCGTAAGCTGCAGGGCTCCGGTCTGAGCACTGGGACGGGTGAAGCTATTCGTTGCTTCTTTCCCGCTTTCACTAACACGGCCACGTTCCGTTGCATCGGACAGCCTCTATGATTGTCTGAATCTCATGTTTGACGCATTGTTAACGCGGAGACATTGCGTTGCACATTTGCAGCACGTCAGACCGTGACGACAAACTCAAAATCTGGTTTGATCACTTTTTCCTGCCAACACTGTCTCTGGGTCAATCTCCCTGTCGCCCCTCTCTCTGAGTCATTGTCTCAGTTAGTTTTTTCTCTGCGTCACTGCACTTTAATCGTTACCACCAGGGCCAAGTTTAATACGAAAGGTTTATTCACACAGCTGCATGTTGTATCGCAGGATATTAAGGATATCAGTGACAGTAACCCATCTCCAGGAAATGAACCGAGCGGACGGAGAACATTCGGAAACAAATTTGTGAATCGTGAGTCATCCAAATGCTGAGCAACGCAGAGATGGGACCCCCAACGGATCCCAGCTCGCAACTGGTGGGGTATCCCGACGACACTGAGAAGATGGGTGAGGGCAATAATGCACGGAGATTCCGCAGGGAGGTTTCACAATGAGTAACAGATGAAGTGCAATGAATCCTGCATGGAGTAAACCTCACGGGGAACAGAGGGACATTAGGACTGGATCTCAGTATGTAGACAAATTACGGTTGCGTCTGTCGTCGGGAAGGCAGGGAGCGGAGATCCACCCGCGGCGGGATTTTCTGGGAAAGGTTTCTCTGAGTCTCAGTGCGCAGAGTCTCATGAGTCTGAGAGCGCAGAAATAATCTGCGGAGTAGCTCAGCTGCAGCCCCGAGACAGTCAATCTGGGGAGTTTATCTGAGTGACTAAAGCTGAAGAAAAGAGGTTTTGTTGAAAATATACATTCATAATTTGTGGGTACTGCATTGAATTGCAGAATATCTCGCGCAGGTATTGTGACAGATAATCTTAGCTTCCCTCAGTGGTCTCAAACTACATCTTCGACAACCTCCGTGCCTCAGGAATCTGAATTCCTTTCCAATATTGAAAAACTGGGAATCATTTCGGCATCGAATTGACAGCAGAAGTCTGGCTCAGACCTTCCACAAGAGGTCAGCAGAAGTACAGGATCTGCTCGGCCTGTTCTGTCTGGGAAGTCGGGACATTTCCTTCGACCGGTTTCACCAAACAATATGGATATATTTTTCACTGAAGATTCAGTGATGAGGATTTAACGTATTCACCGTTGCAAAACGGGTCCGGTAAGCCACTCAGTGAGAAACGGATTTAATGTTTTTTGTGGAAACAGAGTTTGTGTCAGAGACTGAGCCCGGATTAGCCTCTGGTATTTCAGCTTCACCACCGCCAGGTGAACCACCAGCAGCACATCTTGGTTTACAGTAGCTCTGTTGTGTAAATCCGTGGGTTTAAAAGCAACACACACTGCTGACTCAACAAGATGGCGCCGGATCAAGGCGACTCATTGCAATCTTCTATCTGCAGATCTGCTCAATACTTCTGCAAAAATCGTTCTATTCTTCTAAATTGAAATTAAATGTTTCAAAGAACTGCAAATAACATTCTTTTAAACCTTCTTACAGTGCGGACGGACTGCTGACTTCCATGAATACTCCTGGAGTCAGATGGAAATGACCAGCGAGGTGCAGGACGGGCCCGTCCAGGTGGACGCCTGAACAGGGTGAAGAACCGACCTCACGAAGCCCCCCACCACCGAGACCCGACTCCAGTACCCCAGTGGAACACCTGACGCTGAGTCGCGAGGACCCGGAGTGAAGACCAGACGAGCAGGGGCGCCCGACATCTACCACAGATTACCGACCTACCCGGAGGCTCATCCATTCGAGGCAAACGAGACCCGACCAGAGACAAGTCCCGACAAGCAGAAGCCGAGTCCGGAGGCCCTACCCGAAGCGACTACCGATGCCGGGGTCGACACCAGGGCCACACCTGATCGGGATACCAACCCTATGGAGCACCCGGGACGTGCGAGTGTACTGTAAACGCGAAATAAATGAAGTCGATTGTGAATTTCTGCTCGGGGAATTGATTGGTGTGGAATATATGTCTTCCCATTTCCTGTTTCGTGTCAATATGTGACTTTAACACCCAGTGTGGTTTAATATTGTACTGACTTTTTACTTCTTCTACATTCATGCAGCGCAAAGATTCCCACCGCACTGAGGTTTTCCTTACAGTGGATTCCGTGCTCTGTAGTAGCACATGTTTATGATACAACATATGAGTTTTTGTACAGCTCTCTCGCTGCTCTATAGCACCATGTGTCTGTAAAAATCCACATTAAGTTTATAGTACAGGTCTCTCCATGGTCGGTATCAGTGTGCTGTGCGCGAAGTCAGTGCACAGTAATACACAGCCGCGTCGCTCTGTTTCACTTCGGAGATGGTTCACTGGCTGATTTTCTTTCCAGGATCAAGAGGCACGGAAATTCGTCCTTCCGCTGCATTTTCCGTATCCTGCTCTCCTGAAGTGTGTCTCTGAAGTAGGAAAATCGGTGCTTCCCCTGGGAACTGCCGATACCAGTGTGGAGTGTAAGGACAGAACCCGGAATATTCGCAGCTTAAAGTAACGGTTTCGCCAGCAGTAGATTGTTGAACAGGACTCTGAGACCCCGGGGAAATGGAATCTGCGGGGATTAACAAGGAACAGTCTTGATGATTTACAGATGATTGTTAGAAAAGCATAGCACGGAAGAATCGATTTCATTTTTACGCCAGTTCGATTCAATTGAAAAGTTTGCAAACTGCATTTGTCGCTCTTGTCAATGACTCTATCGACTTGCTGCGGTGGGCAAATCACTGATGCATGGCCAATGGGGACAAACTGGGATTATTGACGAGAGTTTGTGACAAGTTTCGAATCTATGGGAAAGAAACAAAGAAAATTGGTGGAGCAGATTCAGAGAGCCACCACCTGACTATGGGTTGAATTAACTTTCTTTGCTCTGTAAACTTCTGTCATTTATTTTTCAGCTGAGTTTATTGTTTCTCATGACGAAGGACACAAAGGAAGAAAGATCGTTAACAACGTGTTTTCTTCCCAGTGATGAAAGATCTTTCCAGACATCTGATTTTTTTTTTGCAGCAGCAGCCCAGTGCATGGCAAGATCCGAAACAAAGCAATGTGATTGAACAGCGCCAACTGAGCCAAGCGGACACTGAAGACCTGTGCTACAACGCTTGACCTCCAAAAGCATTTTATCGCAACCTGTTGTATAACATCTGCTCTCTGCCCTTAAACATTATCATCAGTGGGACACGTTTTTCTCCATTTTAGTTTCGCTTCAATTGGATAGAGTTAGTATCATTATATTTCTGAATCTCGTCGCTGGCTTGTTGATTCCTGCGGTTTATACTTAGCTTTGCAGAGAACTTTTTCCACAGTCTGTCACTTATACGTTGGGTTCAGTGTGTGCACTTTCCAAAGCGTGTATCAGACTCACTCACAGCTGAGCATCACACACGTCAATCTCTGTCTGCGTCATTTAAACAATAAAGAGATACCCACTCAGAGTTCGAATATTGCCCCATTTCACAGAATTAAACTAATTCAACCCTACGGTACACAGCCACACACCTCCAGTCATTCTGGATGCGCTGTGAACAACTCTGACATCTGTACCTCTGCTTTTCCACCCAAAACCAACTACGCAAGTCCTTGAAAACCACCGACACTTCCTGTGAATTGACCCGTGACTCTTATCAGTATGAAACTGTTCGGTCAGGTACTCCTGTTTATATTTGCATATTGATAAATTTGAAGGGATGTGGTCATCGCTGGAACACCAGCATTTATTGCTCAGGAGCAGCCCCAGTATCGTTCTCCCGGAGAGTTCCACACCTCCTCTGTCCAGACACACACCCAGACGCGGTTCCCTTTGCCTCTGTCTCCTCGGACCCACTTTGCAGAAACACGTTTCGAAATTAGGTTTGTTTCACTTTGAATGCAATTGTTGCCAATCGAAGCAAATATTAAATGGAACTGAAAATCCCGGAGCAGCAGGAGATAAGACGATGTTTATTGTTACTTACCAGCTGTGACGTTCACTGTCGTCTCTGCTCCGTCCTTATTATAAGTATTCCACTCATAGGCACAGTGATCCTGCTCTCAGTCTCCGCTGTACAAGAAGCACCCTCACCTTAATCTGTCCAGTAACCATCACCAAACTCCTCCCAATGATTCGAAGGGCTTCAGTACAATATCTAAGATACAGTGTTGTCCAATTCCTGGCTAATTGACCTGTTCCTCGTGAGAAAGCAAACTCTTCGTATAATGGCGCTGGATTGAGTGACGGAACTCGATTCCAGAAAGAAAAACAGAAAACGGATCAAGAACTACCCTTTTTTTCCAAACAAAAAAACAACTCAAAGCAGGAAATTACAATGTAATTAACCAGACGAGAAAGTGAAAATCGCGAAACATGTAATTCCAGTTCTGGACCGGGAGCTGATGTATATTAACTGTCCGGGTTATTTTGTTCAGATCTCTTCCACTGTGTGTATTCCAATCGAACACAGTATGACATCTTAGTTTCAAATCTCTCGGTACTGGGTAAGACGGGCGGGCAGGAGGTAAGGTCTCAACGATTGCGGTTTCCTATTACGTCTGTTGAAAGATGATTTCATCTGGAGTTGGGAATAAGAAAAGGGGTTCATTCATTCCTTATCGCCGTACATTAACATGAGTCTCAGGAAACGCTGCGCCATTCGCGCAAACTCTGCAGTGAGAAAACACAGTGTGTGAAATCCGCCAATCCAATCTTCTCATAATCCGGATTTTGAGGCTGGCGGGATGAGGCGGGATCGTGGGGTTTGTCGGCAGATTCACTTCGCACCTTCATCTGTTGTTGGGATAATCTGCAGTAAGAGTTTTTGTACCGCAGGAAGCCCAGGTCCATCACTGTGTTGTCCACTTGTACTCAGCTTGACAGTAATAGGTGGCGCTGTCTTCAACTCTCAGATCCCAAAATTTCCAACGAGAAAGTCATCTTATTTGTTTTGCTCTTCACAAAAAACCGTCCTCTGCTAGTGATCTGCTGCCGGTCTGACCCGGGCTGGGTCACCCTGAAGAACCGTCCAGTTTGAAAACGGTATGTACCAGTGCTACCAGGATGGAAACGGCCGGTGATGGTGACAGACTGACACTCTATCACGTTAATGGTTGTCGGGCTCTGGGTCACCGATTGACAGAAGGCGCCTGCAGATTAAACAAAGGGAAAGGTGAATGGACGTCAGAGTCAAACCACGCAACGCTGCCAAACCGCGGAGAGTGTTTGAAATTCGATATGGTTCGTGAAGATGTCTAGTAAACCCTCACAGATTGCGAGTGTGTGAACGGTACACACGCCGTAAGCAGATGCATATGGTGAAAACCAGAAAGATTTTCATCACTTTGTCTCCGGGTGCAAATGCTTTACGTTAAGGGAAGATGGAACCCGCAGTCGATAACACGCCGCAGATTGTCCCTCAGAGTTGTGCTGGGACACTTCATCGACAGGGTTGAGGAGGGATAGTTGACGGTTCTGGTCTGTGTCGTGTCCTTGAGTCTGATGTGAATGACCCTTCCACTTTCTCTGACGTAGATTGTGTGGGCGGAGTTGACCTGTCAGTGAAGGCTGCCGCTCTCCTTCACAGCAGTAAGCCCAAAGGCCTTTCCTGTTGCGGTTAGCTTAACGCTATTACAGCGTAAGCGACCCGGGATTAATTGCATCCGCTCTCCGCAAGAAGGTTGTACGTTCTCCCCGAGTGTCTGCGTGGGTTTCCTCCGGGTTCTCTGGTTTCCTCCCACATTACAGAGATGTACAGGATAGGAGATGTGAGCATGGTATGTTGACGCCTGTTGGCGGCTGACGAGTGGGGACACTTGCGGGCGGGTCCCAGCACATTCTCAGTAACACAAAAGGATGCATTTCACTGTCAGTTTCGATGTACTTGTGACGAATAAATACATATCTAATATGTGATTGTTTGGTGTTTCTCGATGTTAGGACGTGGTTCGATTGCTTGCAGAGAATCGCTAGGTTCTGAATCCAGAGACGACAGAAACCAGACCCCTCCCATGACCGTGCAGGCAGGTACTCGAGAGGAGTTTACAAGTTCTCCCTCATCCGAGGAGGTGGGTGTCGGGATTTTAACCCTTTGCTTGAACCATTGAATCTCGGGCACCTTTTTTCCACAGAAAGCAGAAAAGGAAGGAGAGCAAAGAGTGCGACGACTAGTTCAGGTTGTCCGACTGTGACGAAAACGGTATCATTAAGAATCCGTGTTTGTCCATCGTTATTGACAATCGTAATCAATAATGCGGCTTGGGCGAACAAATGCCTAAACTCCTAGTTCGTCACTGATAAATATGAAGGATTGACTGTCAAAAGGGAAGAGGGCACAGGGAGCCACAGGGAAACGAAAAGAAGTTGAACAAGTGCGCAAGACCGTGGCAAATGCAATATAAAGTTGGAAATGTGAAGATGTGCGCTGCGGTGCAAAACTAACACAGCAGGACATTTAATTAAATTGTACGAGATTGAGTTTTGTTCGTGCTCAAAGAAAAATGACCAACAGTATTTCATAACCAACGTACAGGTGCGGCAAGCTCTTCTGAAGGTAAGTAGTCTGATGGCTTTCATTGTGAGAGGATTTGATTACAGGAGTAATTGTGCCTTTCTGCCATTCCCCAGGGGCCATTGGATATCTCGCATGCAGCCGTCTGCACAGTTTTTGTCCTGTTGCATCTGGGATGCAACAGATATTTTGAAATAATGTGGAACCAACTGCCCTTTTAATTGTTATGGTTTCCACGCAGAAGATGCAGATGACCGGGAGAGTTCTCGTCCAATCAATAACAATTTTTATGGTTCAAGCAATACCGAGGATAGAAACAACTAATAAATTTCTTGACAATGACAACTTCGTAAATACTCCACCTTCTAAAAACAACAATACGAAAAACACGCAGATCGCAAGTTATTTCCTTTTATTTTGAACAAATGTCAAACTTCAGTCTGAATGAAATCATAAACGACATTAAGTAATATGTCTCAATGTGTGTCAGTTTATACGATTTACAGAAAATTTTGTAGTTTTCTGTTGAGAGCTGGAACATTGCTTGTAATCTGTGCTTCCTGTCAAGCAATTTCCTGAAATTTCTGATTCAGTTTGGAGACACAGATAATGAGATAGAATCACCACTTTGATGTTAATTGACGTGACGAATTTTCCCTGAAATTGAGAGAGCAGCAACCAAAAATATTTAAGGCAATTATGGACATCGAAATGAAAGGTAGAATCATGTTTGTGAACAGTTTTACTTTTTAAAATTTTATTTACAGCGTGGAAACAGGACCTTCCGGCCCAAAGAGTCCGCGACGCCCATTTTAAACCCCAAATTAACCTAGCCGTACGTCTTTAGCGTGTGGGAGGATACCGGAGCACCAGGCGGAAATCCACGCAGACACGGGAGAACGTACAAACTCCTCACAGACAGCGACGCGTATCGAACCCCGATCGCTGGCGCTGTAATACCGTCGAGCTAACCGCTACGCTACCGTGCCGCCCTCTGACGACACGTCATGGAGTATCAGTTGATAGCCTTCAAGCAGATATGCCTGTACAGTTCTGTTTCTGGAATTTAAATGTTCAGTATGACTTGGTGGATAATTTAAATTAAATAAACGGAATTGGTTGCATAACCACAGATAACCTATTCCACTGAATTATGTTATCAGAGCAAATGGTTTACCCCTGAGCGGCGGGTCTTTCGAAGGCACAAACTTATAACTTTATCTCCAGAACAAAAGTAAACATATTGTCGAGGTTGTATTAGGAAAAAGAAAGTGATGAGAGTATATAATTCAAGAAGGAAGGTTACGCAACAAATCGACAATGATCCAATGAATATTTGAACTGGCAGGAAATAAAGCTGAAAGGCCTTCAGTTTGCACGAAATTATTTGATAATCCGCCACATTTGCCTTGGAATTTTTCTGCATCATTCTGCACTGCAGCTCTGTGGGGATCACAGCAACTTACACATCGCCAACTGGGGGCTCCTTCACTCTCCGTTCCCAAGACGCGCTCTGGCACTTCTTCCTGCCAAAGCTTATGATGTTCGTGATACCATCCCCACTTTAGGTCACAATTTTGAAAAACGGTGCTGTTGACTCCCATGTTCGATTTCATCTTCAACTGCACTCTGGCCCCCGTGCCGTCCTACGTGGAGCCATTGTGTGGGAGAGTCACACAGCACGGAAACAGCCCTTCTGACCAACTGATGCAGTCGACCAAAATGTCTTTCCAAAACTCTCTTACTCATGTACCTGTCCAACTGTCTTTTAAACGTTGTTGTTGTACCTGCCGCAACCGTTTCAATTTGAAAATCATTCCAAAAACGTACCACACTCTGGTATAAAATGTGCTCAACCTTGCGTAATTGCCAACTGTGCGCCGATCGCAATAATGGACAAACATTAAAGAAAACGACATGTAATAACAGAAAGGACAGGACCGACACCGTCTGGAAACAAAAGTAAATTTGGATTCTGGAAATGTGCAATGAAAAAAAAACAAAACTGGAAGTGGTCAGCAGTGAGTTAGCAACTATGTGGAGCGAAACATTTATACGTTCGTAATTTGGTACCATCAGCCTCTTTGGGATGTTCTTTCAAAGGAAAGGTATTTGATTTGAGAGTAAAAAACCAATACGTAGCTTAGGTATGGAGTTACATTCGGTTCTCGGTGAATAATTGATGAGATCGGGTTAAAAGTGACACATTAGGAATACCTTCTGAAACATGGCGCCAGGGAGTGTAATTCTGAAAGGACTCCAGTTAAAATCAGATTTAGCCTTTGTGGATCAGAGAGAAGCAGGAGACTAAAAATGAACAATAGATTTGCAGTTCAGATGTCACTCTGTACGTAAATAATTAGCATCGATTCCCTCTGCTGTTCGACAGAATACCCACCTTCCTTATTTACAGTGATGGCAGGTCGAGTTAAACCTCTAGTGCAGCAGTGAGACAACGCGGTCATGCGCCCTTCTGTTCTGGTCCTGTGAACACCGCGCCAGTCAACTATTAATCGCGAAACAAGTAAAGAAATAACGATATTTAATTGGTTGGCTGGAATCAATACCACATTTTGCCAGCTGAAAATCGCAAAATGTTGAATGAACAGCTTTTGAAACTGAAGTAAGGAAAGGGCATGGTGCAAAATTCGGCAGTCGAGCGACATATATTTATCTGATGGAAGGATAAATATCAGTCTGGAATTTTTAAATGCTCATTATGACGCTAATTCTACTAGAATAAACTGTTAGTTGAAATTATACTGGACACATTCCCTGTTGGAATTGCACTATCGGTTTAAAAATATCAACATAACAGAACAGATGATTAAATCGTAACATCAGTGTAAAGGTTACTGGAGACAATACAATGTTCGCAGAGCCTGGTGTCCAGTGAGGTTGAACAAACAGAGGATCTTTGTAACTTAAATATATTGTGCCTTGGTTAATACAAATTACTACAGAGACAGTTTTGCAAACACAATGTAAATAGGGATAGCAACTAAAGTAATAAAACGATATTTGTAAACTGTGGTTAATGCAGTGATAATTCTGTTAAGGTCTGGTTTATGTTAACAATCGCTGGGCTTGTTTCGTTTCAAAACTCTAGTTATCACAAAGAGGTACGGCAACTACCGTAATGACACGGACAAAGTGAAGTATGATGAAAATCATCACAGTACTAATTCAGTGATAACTCAGAGAAGGCCAGATTTCATGCAGTCAATGACAAGATCTCGTAGTCACATCGTCAGGGACACGTTCAGCCAAAGGCCCTCATTCCCTTCTGTTGCCATGCTGTATGACAATTATCCTATTTTAAATTAAACCGTGACATGAACCTGTGCCGTAATAGTGAGAAAGGGCCCTGGGTTAGACTGTTCCGCTTTTAACACTGAACTAAACAATCGTGATTTTCACATGTGCACTTACGTCAGTCGTTCCTTGTCCTCGGTAATATTTATACGACAGTTGTCCCTGTTGCAAGTATGCTATTCTTTATGGAAGCTTGAAAACACTGCCTAGTTTATAACGACATTCTCGTTACGGACACATTTCAAAAAATACACCGCTGTGGCTGCATGATGCATCAGGATATCGGGTGGTTGTCGAATTCGGGGGCTTCTTTCCAAATGTTAACATGTTGTAATAAAATCTTTGATGATTAAAAGGCGAGACTTTATTCGTATGGACGATTCTCCTCGGGCGAGGATAGAATTTGCCGCGTTGAAATGTGTAACAGTTTCTGTAAATGGGCATCCAGTTCATAGCATCCTATTGATAACCGTCGGACTGATTTCGGTTGGGGAATTCGCAGAACCAACCTTTCAATATCCCCCGTTATCCCAATGGAGGTAAATCACAGCTTGTGCTTTTGCACAAAATGAAATCTAATGTTCTGTCCAAGAAATCTCAGGCCATTTTGCACGAGCAGGTAATAAATTTAAAACAACCGCTATGGACAGTTGAGGCAAATCAACAGGAATTCCATTGATGTATTTACTTCTGCCGTAAACACAGCTGGACGCGACGGAGCCTTTGATGTGAATCGTCTCAGAAATCGAAACCCCAGATTAGAACACAAAACGACAGAAGATTACTGGAATTGTCCCCACCAACGCAGAAGAGAATCAGAGGGAGTGACATGCAAATGTTTCACCGATCCAGCAGCAATGATTAGTGTTTCAATTTTTCTTCTTAAATTTAGGAAAATATACTGGGGATTACATGCAGTTCAAATTGCATAGAATTACCAATAATCATGGGAAATGTCAACACACTGAAAGAACGTGCTTGGAGATGTCCTGTTTGCCCCGCTCTCTCTATATTCCCCATTTATCGGCCAACTAGCTATGCGCCTCAGCAATATCTTTACCCAAATGCCAGATGCTAATGTCTGAGGGAAAGATTTCTCGGCCATAATCTCAGGCCTTGTGCAGAATGGAAAGCTCTATACTGCAATCGTTTTGCACAAATTCATGAACGATGTATTCATTTTCATACGAAAACAATATCCTCAATATGAGCCATGTTCGAATTGCCCTCGGAGTTTTTGCTGAGACGGGAAAGACGAAGCTTTTCTCCCTTCTTGATTCACACATTCACTGCCTGTGCAGTATGAATTTTCGGGGCGCAGAAGAATTAAGTTTTTTTACCTGCATGTCATTCACATAAATATTTGATGAGTTGTTGTGAAAGCCACACTTGGAAGTATTAATCCCACATCATCTTTTGTGGATATTTTATAGGACACGTGTGGGAGCCTCACTCTGAACACAATGTGTTTGACGCTACCATGGAGTATTTAATGGAGAGTGTTGATAGAACAGGCGCTACGGGCGCCCATTTCATGGGATAACATCAATCGATTACGGTGCATCCGACGAAATCTTATCTCACAGCACAGCGATACATTGCACATTCAGAGACAAGGGCTGCTGAAGCTGTCAGAGACAACGGTTTCTTATCCGCATACACGCCCTCAGAGAAGCGTACAGGGATATTTCGAGATCGATCCTTCCCGCCCTTGCCGAATCTCTTCAGTAAATATCTAGGAGATTCCCCGGGATTCTGGATCTTCCAGTAGAGGGCAGGAATATTTTCCGATGTCGACTAATTTCGCCGGTATTCTGATCTGCATTCTGGTCTATCCTTCATGAAAGAAAAATTCAGAGCAATCCTTGGAAATTGGATCTTCGCCACATTCTACTGCAAAAAAACACTGAGTTGAATCAGTCTGGGAGTGGATGTGACCCACGGGACACATAAAGACCATTTACACTGAGACTCATTGGCCAGTAGAACCACTGAGATCATCAGTGAAATGGAGGGCTGTGTGATTCCTGGAGGAGAGTCGGACTGGAAATATTTTTTTCAGCATATTCAGGCCGGAATAAAAGATTAAATAGAAAAGTCATATCAGGGGCGTGTTTCATTGATTGGAAGACCTGGGGAGTCTGCTAAGAAGATGATGAGGTCACTGCCCTGCATTTCAACCAACTGTAAACCCACCAGGAGGAACTTCAGGGACAGTCACTGCCGACTATCTTAAACTCCGTGCTCTGATTCTCTGTGGACAACAGATTCCCGCTGATAAATGTCAGGCTCTTTGACAATTGTTCTCAGCTGAACAGCGGTAGGAAGTAGCGTTGAGTTGGAAACACTGGGAAGCCGACCACAGATATTTCACGAGATAAAAAAGCCTGAGAAGGCTGCGAAAAGCTCATGAGCTTGTGCAGCATCTGTGGAAAGAGAAGCAGCGATAAGGCTTTAGACCGAATATCCTTGGTCAGAAGCAACTGAACACGCGCATATTTATTGTGCACCACACCTCAGATGCTACAAACGAATGGGGCGTCTGAGGTAACTCGAGGGTGCCCACGTGTTGCTTGGCGGCGGGAAGTATGAGCACACACTGAAAACAAACACGGGCACACAAATCCACCACTCACAGATACACACAGACACAAAACACGTTGGAGAAAAATAGACGAACATGCTCAGAAAAAAACACACAGCATTAATCAGATGGAGATGCACTCGAAAACCGTCAGCGAAGGGAGATGAACATCATTTGGAGTCAACAGTTGCAAACTGAATATTCTAAGGGACACTGTTCCGGCGATGAGAAACTGGAATAAATATCACTCCCATTACCCAGCGATTGGTCTTCCGTCCGCGCATCCCGTGATGCATCTGGGTGCAAATGGTCAACGCTATCACACCGCCGAAACCAATTGAATATCGAAGAGAAGAACAAAGAGTGTGTGTCTTAAATAGACAGAACGCTTGTTCGGCGACAGCTTCAGTATCCTGTACAATTCTGGTCACCACATGAAAAGAAGATGTCTCTGCACTGGAAAGGCTGCAAAGAAAATTACAATGATGTTCTCTGGCAGGGATATTTCAAGAAGGGTTACGATTGGTATGTTCCGGTTATATTTTTTGCAGCAGAGGAGGCGAAGGAGAAACTGAACAAAGGTGTTTGCAGCCTCGAGGAAGCCGGTGGAGAAAATGAAATTGATAAATTATCTTTCGCTCTGGGGTCATAAAACAGGGACTGTTGTTCCAACGAAAAACCAGGAACTTTAGAGAGTTGCTGCAGACGGGATTTACATTCAGGGAGAGGCAGCGGACGGGACCTCCTTTACGTAAGGGGTGTCGAGGCAGAAACCCACACAAGATTTGAAAAGAATGTGGTTGTTGCACGGGGAGCCGTAAGCTGCTGGGCTCCAGACTTAGCACTGGGAGGGGTGAAGTTATTGGTTGTTTATTTCCCGCTTTGACTAACACGATCACGTTCAATTCCATCGGGAAGCATCTATGATTGTCTGAATCCCGTTGTTTGACGCATTATTAACGCGTAGACTTTGATTCGCACATTTGCAGCACGTCGGTCCGTGTCGACAATCTCAAAATCCGGTTTGATCACTTGTTCCTGCCAGCACTGTCTCTGGGTTAATCTTCCTGTCACCGTTCTCTCTGATTCATTGCCTCAGTTACTTATTTCTCTGCGTCACTGCACTTTAATCGTTACCACCAGGGACAAGTTTAATACGAACAGTTTATTCACACAGCTGCATGTAGTATCCCAGGATATTAGGGATATCAGAAACAGTAACCCATCTCCAGGCAATGAGCCGAGCGGCCGAAGAACATTCGGAAACAATTTCGTGAATCGTGAGTCCACCAAATGCTCAGCAAAGCACAGATGTGACCCCGAACGGATCCCGGCTCCCGAGGAGGGCAGTCATGGACGGAGATTTCGCAGGGAGGTATCACGATGAGTAACGGACGAAAGGAAAGGAATCCTTCATGGAGTGAACATCACGGGGAACAGACGGATATTGGGACTGGATCTCAGGATGGGGACAAAATTGGATTTCATCCGGTGTCGGGGAGGCAGGGAGCTGAGATCCACCGGGCGACGGGAGTTTCTGGGAGAGTTTTAAGTGAGTCTCAGTGAGCAGTCTCATGAGTCTGAGAGCGCAGAAATAATATGCGGAGTAGCTCAGCTGCAGCCGCGATACAGTCAACCTGGGGAGTTTATCTGTGTGACTAATGCTGAAGGAAAGAGGTTTTGTTGAAAATATGCATTCATAATTTGTGGGTACTGCATTGACTTGCAGGATATCTCGCGCAGGAATTGTGACAGGTAATCTTAGCTTCCCTCAGTGATCGCAAACTAGATCTTTGACTACCTCCGTGCCTCGGGGATCTGAATTCCTTTCCAATATCTTAAACCTGGGCATCATTTCGGCATCGAATTGACAACAGAAGTCTGGCTCAGACCTTTCACAAGAGGGCAGGAGAAGTACAGGGTCCGCCCGGCCTGCTCAGTCTGAGAAGTCGGGATATTTCGTTCGACTGGTTTCACCAAACAATCTGCACACAATTTTCATCTAAGATTCAGTGATAAGGATTTGCCGCATTCACCGTTGCGGCACGGGTTCGATAGCCACTCAGCGAGAAACGAATTTAATGCCTTTTGTGGAACCAAAGTTTGCGTCAGAGACTGAGCCCGGGTTAGCCTCTGGATTTTCAGCGCCAACACCGCCAGGTGAATCACCACCAGCACATCTCGGTTTATAGTGTCTCTGCAGTGTAAATCCGTGGGTTTACAAGCAACACACACTGCTGACTCAAAAAGATGGCGCCGCATCAAGGCGACTCGTTGCAATCTTTGATCTGCCGATCTGCTCAATACTTCTACAAAAATCATACTACTCTTCCAAATTGAATTTCAATGTCTCAAAGAACTGCAAGTAACGTTCTCGTAAGTCCACCTACAGGGCTGATGACCTTCCGATCTGCAGGAGCGACTCCTGGGACCAAATGGAAACGACCAGCGAGGTCCAGGACGGGCCGGTCCAGGTGGAAGCTTGCGCCGGGTGAAGAGCCGAACTCACGAAACGCCCACCACCCGACTCCCATACCCCAGTGGAACACCTGACTCTGAGTCGCGAGGACCTGGAGTGACGACCAGACCAACATGAACGCCCGTCGCCGACCCCTGTTTGCAGATCAATCCGGAGGCTCGTCCATTCCTGGTAACCGAGTGCCAAGGCCCGACCAGAGTCAACGCCCAACAAACAGAGGCCGAGTCCGAGGCCCTAGCAGAAGCGATGCCGACCTGCGGCGACACCCGCTGCCGCGGGCACGACTCCAGCGTCACTCCTGATCTGAAGAACTACACTATCGAACACCCGGGGCGCGAGGGTGTACTGTAAAACGCGAAATTAATGAAAGCCGTTGTGCATTTCTGCTCGAAAATTTGATTAGTGTAGAACATGTGTATTCCCTTTTCCTATTTTGTGTCATTATGTGACGTCAAGACCCAGTGTAGTTTATGTTGTACTCTATTTTCTACTTCTTCTACATTCACGCTGCGCAACGATCCCCACCGCACTGAGGTGTGTTTTTTACAGTGGGCTACGTGCTCCGCCGTCGCGTATGTTTATGATCCAACAATTGAGTTTTTGTACAGCTCTCCCCCTGCTCTGTAGCGCCGTGTGTCTGTTCGAAACCACATTAGGGTTAATGTACAGCTCTCTCCATGGTTGGTATCAGTGTGCTGTGCGCGAAGTCAGTGCACAGTAATACACAACCGCGTCGCTCTGTTTCACTTTGGAGATCGTTAACTGACTGATTTTCTTGCCAGGATCAAGAGACGCAGAAATTCGTCCTCCCGCTGCCTTTTCCGTATCCTGATCTCCTGAAGTGTGTCTCTGAAGCAGGAAAACCGGTGCTAGCCCTGGGAACTGCCGATACCAGTGCAGAGTGTAAGGACAGAACCCGGAATATTTGCAGCTTAAAGTGACAGTTTCGCCAGCAGTAGTTTGTTGAAAAGGACTCTGAGACCCAGGGGAAATGGAATCTGCAGGAATTAACAGAGAAGAGTTTTGATGATTTACATAGTATTGTGAGAAAAGCGTACCAAGGAAAAATGGATTTACTTTTTACGCCAGTTCGATATCAATTGAAAAGTTTGCAAACTGCATTTGTCGCCCTTGTCAATGATCCTATCGACTTGCTGCGGTGGACAAATCACTGAATCATGGCCAATGGGGACAAGCTGCGATTATTGACGAGAATTTGGAGGAAGCTTTGAATCTATGGGAAAAAAAGAAAATTGGAGCAGATTCAGAGAGGCACCATCCTGACTATAGGTTAAATTAACATTCTTTGTTTTGTATATTTATGCCATTTATTTATCAGCGGATGTTATTGTGTCTCATGACGAAGGACACATAGGAAGAAAGATAGTTAACAACGTGTTTTCTTCGCAGTGATGACAGATCTTTCCAGACAACTTATTTTTTGCAGCAACCCAGTGCATGGAAAGATCCTAAGCAAAGCAATGTGATTGAAGAGCGCCGACTAAGCCAAGAGGACACTGAAGACCGGTGCTGCAACGCTTCACCTTCAAGAACATTTTATCACAACCCGTTGGAAACCCTCTGCTATCTGCACTTAAAAATGATCATCAGTGGGACACGATTATCTCCATTTTAGTTTCCTTTCAATTGGATACAGTTAGTACAATTATTGTTCCGAATCTCGTCAGTGTCTTGTTGATGCCTGCGGTTTCTACTTTGCTTGCAGAGAACTTTTCCCACAGTCTGTCAGTTCTACGCTGTGTTGTGTGTGCAGTTTCCAAAGGGTGTATCAGACTCACTCACAACTGAGCATCACCCACCTTAATCACCCTCTGCAGCATTTAAACAATAAAGAGATATCCACTCAGAGTTCCAATACCCCGGGTAAATATTGACCCATTTCACAGAATTAAACCAATTCATCCCCACTGTACACCCCGACACACCTCCAGTCAATCTGGCTGCGCTGTGACCAACCCTGACATCGGTACTTCTGCCTTTCCACGCAAAACCAACTACGCGGGTACTTGAAAACCACCTCCATTTTCTGAGAATTGACCTGTGACTCTTATCAGTATGAAACCGTTCGGTCACGAACTCCTGATTACATTGGCATATTGATAAATATTAACGGATGTGGTCATCCCTGGAATACCAGCATTTATTGCTTAGGAGCAGCTCCAGTATGCTTCTGCAGGTGAGTTCCACCCTGCCACTGTTTAGACAACAACCCCCCCCCTCCACCGAAGAAGCGGCTCCCTTTGCCGATGTCTCCTCTGGACCACTTTGCAGCAGCCCGTTTCGACATTGGGCCTGTTTCACTTTGAAGGAAATTGTTGTCAATCGATCCAAATATTAAATGAATCTGAAATGCAGGAAGCAGCAGGAGACAATTCGATGTTTATGGATACTTACCAGCTGTGACAGTTACTGTCGTTCCTGCTCCGTCCTTATAGTGAGTACTCCACTGATTGGCACACTGACCCTACTCTCAGCCTCCGCCGTACAAGAACCACCCTCACCATAATCTCTCCTGCTAACATCACCAAACTTTTCCCAATGATTCCAGGGGCTTCAATACACCACCTAAGATAGAGTGCCCTACAATTCCTTGATAATTGACACGTTCCTTGAGAGAAAGCAAACTCTTTTTATAATGGCGCTGGAGAGCGTGACGGAGATCGATTACAGAAATAAAAGCAGAAAACGGATCAGGATCCAACCTCTTTGCCAAGCAAAAACAATTGAAAGCGGGAAATTACAATGAAATTAACCAGACGAAAAAGAGAATATCACCAAACATTTAATTGCGGTTCTGGACCGGGAGCAGATATATTTTAACTGTAGGGGTTATTTTGATCAGATCTCTTCCACTGTGTGTATTCCAATCGAACACAGTATGACATGTCAGTTTCAAATCCCTGAGGTTGGGTGAGACGGGCTGACAGGAGGTAAGCTCCCAACGATTGCGGTTTTCTGTTACGTCTGTTGAAACATGATTTCATCTGGAGTTTGGAATAAGAAAAGGGGTTCGTGCATTCCCCGTCGTCATACATCAACAAGAGTCTCAGGAAACACTGAACCATCCGCGCACACTCTGCAGTGAAAAAATACAGTGTATGTTCTACACCAATGCAATCCAATCATAATCCAGACGGTGAGGCAGGAGGGATGAGGTGGGACCAAGGGCTTTATCGTCAGATTCACTTCGCGCCTTCATCTGTTGTTGGGATAATCGGCAGTAAGAGTTTTTGTACCGCAAGAAGCCCAGGTCCATCACTGTGGTGTCCACCTGTACTCAGCTTGACAGTAATAGGTGGCGCTGTCTTCAACTCTCAGATCCCGAATTTCCAACGAGAATGTCATCTCATTTATTTTGCTCCTCACAACAAACCGTCCTCCGCTGGTGATCTTCTGCCGCTCTGACCCGGGCTGGGTCGCCCTGAAGAACCGTCCAGTTTGAAAACGGTATGCACCAATGCTACCACGATGGAAACGGCAGGTGATGGTGACAGACTGACACTCCATCCCGTTAATGGTTGTCGGGCTCTGTGTCACCGATTGACTGAAGCAGCCTGCAAATTAAACCCAAGAAAGGTAAATCGACGTCACAGCCGAATCACGCAACGCTGCTAAATCCAGACAGAGTTTGAAATTCGATATGGTTCGTGAAGATGTCTATTAAACCCGCACAGTGTGGGAGTGTGTGAACTGTACTCACGCCGTAAGCAGATGCATATGGTGAAAACCAGAAAGATTTCCATAGCTTTGTCTCCGGGAGCAAATGGTTTACATGAAAGAAAGATGGAACCCACAGTCGAGACCGCTCCGAAGATTGTCCATCAGCTGGGACACATCACCGACAGGTTTGAGTAGGGATAGTTGATTGTTCTGGTTCTCTGTCGTGTCTTTGAGTCCGACGTGAAAGACACTCCCACTTTCCTCTGACGTGGACTGTGTGGGCGGAGTTGCTCGATCAGCGAAGGCTTCCGCTCTCCTTTACAAAATTAAGCCTAAAGGCCTTTACTGCAGCAGTTAGCGGAACGCACTTCCAGCGCCAGCGACCAGGGCTCAATTGCCGCCGCTCTCTGCAACGAAGTTGTACGTCCTTCCCGAGTGTCTGTGAGGTTTTCCTCCGGGTGTTCTCGTTTCCTCCCACGTTCCATTGATGTACAGATTATGAGATGTGGGCATGGTATGTTGGTGCCCGTTGGTGCCGAAGGAGTGGCGACAGTTGCGGGCTTGCCCCAGCACATTCTCAGTAACGCAAAAATAAGCATTTCACTGTGTGTTTCGATGCATATGTGAGGAATAAATACATATCTAACATGTGATTGTTTGGTGTTTGTCGACATGGGAACGTGGTTCGATTGCTTGGGGAGAATCGCTGTCCAGAGGCGACAAAAACCAGACCCCTGCCATTACCGTGCACGCAGGTACACACGAGGAGATTACAAGCTCTCCCTCATCCGAGGAGGTGGGTGTCGGTATTTTCAACCTCTGTTTGAACCATTCAATCACGGGCACCTTTCTTCCACAGAAAGCAGAGAGGGACAGAGATCAAAGAGTGCGAAGACACGTTCAGGTTGTCTGACTGTGATGAATGAGATCTCATTTGGGATCCGTGTTTGTCCATCGTATTAACAATCTTAATCAATTATGGGACTGGGGCGAAGAAATGTCTAAACTCCAAGTTTGTCACTGATAAAGTCATAAGGGAAGAGGGCAGAGGGAGGCCACAGGGAAACAAAGAGAAGTTGAACAAGTGCGCAAGACCGTAGCAAATGTAACACAATGTTGGAAATGTAAAATTGTGTGCTGTGGTGCAAAAATAACACAAAAGAACATTTAATTAAATTCTCCGAGATTGGGTTTAGTTCGTGCTCAAGGGGAAATGATCATTCAGTATTTCATAACCAACGTGCAGGCTTTCATTGTGAGAGGATTTCATTACAGGGGTAATTGTACCTTTCTGCCATTTCCCAGGGGCCCTTGGACATCCCCTAAGGAGCGGTCTGCACAGTGTTTCTCCTGTTGCATCTGGAATGCTACGGATAATTTTGATTATTGTGGAACGAACTGCCGTTTTTGTTGTTCTGGTTTCCACGCAGAAAATGCAGATGACCGGGAGAGTTCTCTTCCAATCCATAGCAATGCATATGGCTCAAGCAATACCGAGAATAGAAACAACTAATAAATTTCTTGAAAATGACAACTGAGTAAATATCAAAGCCTTGAAAAACAACAATATGAAAAACCCGCAGATCGCAAGTTATTTCCTATTATTTTGAACAAATGTCAATCTTCAGTGTGAAACGAATCAGTTACCACATTAAATAGTATCAGTCTCAATGTGTGTCATTTTATACGAACTACAGAGAATTCTGTAGTTTTCTATTGGGAGCTGGAATATTGCCTGTCATCTGTGATTTCTGGCAAGCAATTTCCTGAAATTTCTGATTCAGTTTGGAGACACAGTAAATGAGATAGAATCACCACTTTGAGGTTAATTGACGTGATAGATTTTCCCTGAAATTGAGAGAGCAGCAAACAAAAATGTATAGGGCAGTTACGGGTTTCGAAATGCAAGGTGAAATCATGCTTGTGAACACTTTTAGCTGGACAGTGCATGACAGAAAAGGTGGACGAATAGCTAATCTGGAAACACATCTTCTAGACGATCGGATCCCTCAGGAGATGACAGGGACTCTGGAATGGATGGGATATATAGCGTACCTCATCCATTGTCGAAGTACATTTGGAAAGTTCTTGCAACACACATCGAGTGGTTGTATTATTTCTATTTAGCTTTCAAATTACATGTCACCCTTCCTGCAACAGAAGTTTGAAGTAACAGAAGTTTCAGTTCACTGCAGATGACATTAACAGTCGTGATTCAGTTCACAACTGAACACATGGAGAAGAAAAACCTGAACTTACATGTTTTTCCACTTCGAATCGTTTAGTGCATTGCTGGAATTTCAACACGGGACTCTGCAATTGACAACAGAAACATGTGACTTGAAGGAGAATAAATTGCCTCGTGATACTCTGAAAAGTTTGACGAAACGTGGTGGAATATCAGTTGATAGCCTTCAAACAGATATGCAACTGAAGTTCTGTTTCTGGAATTTAAATGTTCAGAATGACTTTGTGGATATTTTAAAATAAATTAACGGAATTGGTTTCATAACCTCAGGTAACCTATTCCACTGAATTAAGTTATCAGAGCACAATGTTTACCGCTAAGCGAGTGGTCTTCCGAGTGCACAAACCAATAACTTTTTCTCAAAAGGCAGGTATCGCCAGAACAAACGTAAACATATTGTCGAGGTTTTATGAGTAAAATGAAGTGATGGGAGTAAATATTTTAAGAAGGAAGGTCACGTTACAAATCGACAATAATCCATTGAATATGTGAACTGGAAGGAAATAAAGCTAAAAGGCCTTCACTTTAAAAGAAATTATTTGATAATCCTCAGCCTTTTCCTTGATTTTTTTCTGCATCATTCGGCACGGCAGCTCTCTGGGGATCACAGCAACGTACACATCGCCAGCAGGGGGCTCGTTCACTCTCCGTGCCCAAAAAGCACTCTGGCACTTCTTCCTGCCAAAGTTCATGATGCTCGTGATACCATCCCCACTAATGGTCATAATTTTGAACAACGATGCTGATGACTACCATGTTCGCTTTCATCTTCAACTTCACTCTGGCCCCTGTACCATCTTACGGGGAGCCATGATGTCGTAGAGTTATACAGCACGGAAACAGCCCTTCAGCCCAGCTGGTCCATGTCGAGCAAGTTGTCCATCCAAGGTAATCTCATTTTCGTGCGTAGGCCCATATCCTTCCAAAACTCTCTTATTCATGTACCTGTCCAACTGTCTTTTCAACGTTGTTATTGTATCTTCCGCAACCATTTCATTTCGAAAATCATTCCCAAACCGTACCACATTCTGTGTATGAAATGTGATCAACCTGCCGCACTTGCCAACACTTCACCGATCGCAACAATGGACAAACACTAAAGAAAAGGACGTGTAATACGCTCATGGACAGGACCGATACCATCTGGAAACAAAGGGAAATTTGGATGCTGGAAATGTGCAATAAAAAAAAGAGAAAACTGGAAATTGTCAGCAGGGAGCGCGCAGCTATGTGGAGTGAAAATTGTATACGTTCGTTATTTTGTGCCGTCAGCCTCTTTGGGATGTTCTTTGACAGGAAAGGTATTTGATTTGAGAGGATCAAGCTAAAACGGAGATTAGGTATGGAGTTACATTCTCCTATCCGTAAATAATTATTGAGATCGGGTTAGAAGTGACACATTGGGAAAACCTTCTCAAATATAGCGCCAGGGAGGAAGATTCTGGAAGAACTCCAGTTAAAATCAGATTTAGCCTTTGTGGCTCAAAGAGAAGCATGAGAGAGAAAACATGAACAATAGATTGGCAGTTCAGATCCCACACTGTACGTAAATAATTGGCATTGTATCCCTCTGCTGTTCAGCAAATAACTACCCTCCTTATTTACAGTGATGGCAGGTCGAGTAAACCCTCGAGTGCAACAGCAAGACAACACTGTTATCCGCCCCTTCTGTTCTGGTCCTGCGAACACCGCGCCAGTCAACTATTAAAATCAAAACAAATAAATAAGTATCGACATTTAATTGGGTGGCTGGGGTCAGTACAGCATTTTGCCGGATGGAAATCGCACATTGTTGAACGAACAGCTTACTGAAACTGAAGTAAAGAAAGGGTATGCTGCGAAATTCAGGAGTTCATCGACATATATTTATCTAATGGAAGGATAAATATCAGTCTGGAGTTTTTAAATGCTCATTATGACACTAATTATGCTAGAATAAACTATTAGTTTAAATTACACTGGACACATTCCCTGCTGAAATTGCACTATCCCTTTATAAACTTATCAACATAATAAAACAGATGATTAAATCGTAATATCAGTGTAAATGAAACTGGAGACATTACAATATTTGCAGAGGCTAGTGTCCAGTGAGATTTAACAAGCAGAGGATCGTTGTAACTTAAATAAATTTCGCATTGGTTAATACACATTAATACAGAGACAATGTTGATAACGAAGTGTAAATAGGGACAGCAACTAGAGTAATAAAACGATATTCTTAAACTTTGGTTAATCCAGTGATAATTCTGTTAAGGTCCGTTTTAAAGAAAAAAACAGTCGCTGGGCCTTGTTTCGTTTGAAAACTCTATTGATCAAACAGAGATGTGGCAACTGCCGTAGTGACACGGCAACGTGAAGAAAATCATCACAGATACTAATTCAGTGATAACTCAGCGATGGCCAGATTTCATGCAGTCAATAAAAGATCTCGTAGTTACATCGCCAGGGACACGTTCAGCCAAAGGTCATAATTCCGTGCTGTTCCCATGCTGTATGAAGATTAGCCTATTTCAAAATGAACCGTGACATGGACCTGTGCGATAATAGTGAGACCGGGCCGTGGATTAGACTGTTCCGCTGTTTACACTGAAGTAAACAATCGTCCTTTTCACATGTACACTTACATCAGACGTTCCTTGTCCTCGCTAATATTTGTTTACCGTTGTCCCCGTTGCAAATATGTTATTGTTTCTGGAAGCTTGAACACAGAGCCTAGTTTTTCATGACATTCTCGTTACGGACACGCTTCAGAAAAACACCGCAGAAGTTGAATGATGCATCAGGATATCGGGTGGTCGTCGAATTCGGGGCCTTCCTTCCAAATGTGTATATTTTGTAATAAAATTTTTGATGATTCAATGACGAGACTTCATTCGTCTGAACGATTCTCCTCGAGAGAGGATTGAAGTAGCCGAGTTCAAATGTGCAACAGTTTCTGTAAATGGGCATCCGGCAGACAGCATCCTGTTGATAACTCTTGGACCGATTTCGGTTGGGGAATTCACAGAACAGACCTTTCATTATCCCCCGTTATCCCAATGGAGGCAAATCACAGCTTGTCCTTTTGCACAAAATGAACTATGCTGTTTTGTCCAAGAAATCTTAGGCCATTTTGCACTGGCAGGTAATAATTTTAAAACAACCCCTCTGGACAGTTGATGCAAATCAACAGGAACTTCGCTGATGTATTTGCTTCTGTCGAGAACACAGCTGGACGCGACGGAGCATTTGATGTGAATAATCTCAGAAATCGAAACCCCAGGTTCTAATACAAAACGACAGAAAGGATTAAAATTGTCCCCACCAACGCAGAAGAGAATCAGAGAGAGTGAGATGCAAATGTTTAACTGATCCAGCAGCAATGCTCAGTATCCAAAATTTTCTCCTGTAAACTTAGGTAAATATACTGGGGATTACATGCAATTCAAATTGGACAGAATTCCCAATAATCAAAGGAAATGCCAACGCTCTGAAAGAAAGGGCTTGGAGATGCCATGTTTGCCCCGCTCTCTCTATTTCCCCCATTTGTCGGAGAGCCAGCCATGCGCCTCAGCAATGTCTTTACCCAAATGCCAGATGCTAAAGTCTGAGGGAAATATTTCTCGGCCAGAATCTCAGGCCTTGTGCAGAATGGACGGGTGTAAACTGCAAACGTTTTGCAAAAATATTGAAGGATGTGTTCAATGATCAAACGAAATCAATATCCTCAATATGAGCCATGTGCGAATTGCCCTGGATATTTTTGCTGAGACGGTATAGACGAAGTTGTCTCCCTTCTTGATGCACCCCTTCACTGCCTGGACAGTATGTTTTTTCGGGGCACAGAAGAATTAAGTTTTATTTCTGCATGTCATTCATGTAAATGTTTGATGAGCTGTTGTGAAAGACACACCTGGAAGTATTATTCCGACATCATCCTCTGTGGATATTATATAGGACTCTTGTAAGAGCCTCACTCTGAACACAATGTGTTTGACCCTGGCCCTGCAGTACTGAATAGAGAGTGTTGAGCGAGCAGGGGCTATTGATTGCCATTTCATGGAATAACATCAATGGGTAACGGTGCATCCGATGAAGTCTGATCTCACAGCGCAGCGATACATTGCACAGTCAGAGACAAGGGCCACTGAGGCTGTCAGAGACAACGGTTTCTTATCCGCATACACGCCTTCAGAGAAGCGGACAGGGATATCTCGATACCGATCCTTCCCGCCCTTGCCGAAACTCTTCAGTAAATATCTCGGAGATAACCCAGGCTTATGGATCTTCCAGTAGAGGGCAGGAATATTTTCCGATGTTGACTAAGTACATCAGTATTCTGGTCTGTATTCTGGTCTGTCCTTCCTGAAACAAAAGTTCAGAACAATCCTGGGAAATCGGATCTTCGCCACACGCTGCTGCAAAAACGCACTGAGCTGAATCAGTCTGGGAATGGATGTGACCCCCGGGACACGTACAGACCATTTACACTGAGACACATTGGCCAGTAGAGCCACTGAAATCAGCAGTGAACTGGAGGGTTGCGTGATTCCTGGTGGAGAGTCGGACTGGAAATATTTTTTTCAGCATATTCAGCCCGGAATCAAAGAATAAATAGTAAAATCATATCAGGGGCGGTTTTCTTTGATTGGAAGAGCTGGGAGTCTCCGAAGAAGATGATAGGGTCACTGTCCTGCATATCAACCAACTCTAAACCAATCAGGAGCAACTTCAGGGACAGTCATTGTCGACTATCTTCAACTCCGCGCTCTGATTCTCTCTTTACAACGGATTCCATCTGTTCGATGTCAGGCTCTTTGACAATTGTTCTCAGTCAGTAGCGTTGAGTTGCAAACAGTGGGAAACGGACCACAGACGTTTCACGAGATAACACGTCCTGAAAATGCTGCGAAAAACTCATGAGCTTGTGCAGCGTCTGTGGAAAGAGAAGCAGCGATCAGGCTTTAGATCGAAGATAATTTGTCAAACGCAACTGAACACAAGCGTTTTTATTGTGCATCACATCTCAGATGCTACAAACGAATGGGGTGTTTGAGGTAACTCGAGGGTTCCCTCGTGTTCCTTGGCGGCGGGAAGTATGAGCACACACCGAAAACAAACACGGACACACAAATCCACGCCTCACAGATACACACAGACACAAAACGTGTTGGGGAGAAATAGACGAACATGCACATAAAAAACACACAGCATTAATCAGATGTAGGTGCACTCGAACATCGTCAGCAAAGGGAGATAAACATCACCGAGAGTCAACAGTTGCAAACTAAATATTCTAAGGGACACTGTTCCGGCGATGAGAAGCTAGAATATATATCACCCTCATTACCCAGCGATTGGTCTTCCGCCCGCGCATCCTGTATGCATCTGGGTGTAAATGGTCAACGCAATCACACCGCCAAAACCCAATGGAATATAGAATAGAAGAACAAAGAGTGTGTGTTTGAATTAGACACAAAGATTGTTCGGCGACAGCTTGCGTCTCGTGTACAATTCTGGTCACCATATTAAACGAAGATGTCTCCACACTGGAAACACAGCAAAGAAAATTACAATGATGTGCTCTGGCAGGAAATTTCAGGAAGGGTTAACATTGGGCATGCTCTTGTTTTGTTTCCTTTGCAACAGACGAGGCTGAGGAGAAACTGAACAACGGTGTTTGCAGCCTCGAGGAGGCCAGTGGAGAGAATGAAGTTGATCAATTATCTCTAGCTCTGGGGTCACAGAACAGGGACTGTTGTTCAAAAGAAAAATACAGGAAGTTTAGAGGGTTGCTGCAGACGGGATTTCCATTCAGGGAGAGGCAGTGGACAGGACCTCCATTGCGTAAGGGATGTCGATGCAGAAACCCACACAAGATTTGAAGAGTATGTGGTTGTTGCTCGGGGACCCGTAAACTGCTGGGCTCCGCTCTCAGCACTGGGAGGGGTTAAGTTATTGGTTGTTTTTTTTCCCGCTTTCTCTAACACGGTCACGTTCCATTACATCGTACAGACTCTCTGATTATCTGAAGCTCGTTGTTTGACACATTATTAACGCGACGACATTGAGTCGCACATTTGCAGCACATCGGACCGTGTCGACAATCTCAAAACTCTATTTTGATCACTTGTTCCTGACATCACTCTCTCTGGGTCAATATTCCTGTTAACACTCTCTCTGATTCATTGTCTCAGTTCATTATTTCTCTGCGTCACTGCACTTTAATCATTACCACCAGAGACAAGTTTAATACGAACAGTTTATTCACACAGCTGCATGTTGTATCCCAGGATATTAAAGATATCAGAAACAGTATCCCATCTCCCGGAAATGAGCCGAGCAGCCGGAGAACATGCGGAAACAATTTCGTGAATCGTGAGTCCACCAAATGCTGAGCAAAGCAGAGATTAGATCCCGAACGGATCCCGGCTCCAAACTGGTGGGGATGCACGGTGACACTGAGAAAAAGGGTGAGGGCAGTCATGGATGGAGATTCCGCAGGGAGGTATCACGATGAGTAACGGACGAAAGGAAAGGAATCCTTCATGGAGTGAACATCACGGGGAACAGACGGATATTGGGACTGGATCTCAGGATGGGGACAAAATTGGATTGCATCCGGTGTCGTGGAGGCAGGGAGCTGAGATCCACCCGGCGACGGGAGTTGCTGGGACAATTTTAAGTGAGTCTCAGTGAGCAGAGTCTCATGAGTCTGAGAGCGCAGAAATAATCTGCGGAGCAGCTCAGCTGCAGCCGCGATACAGTCAACCTGGGGAGTTTATCTGAGTGACTAATGCTGAAGGAAAAAGGTTTTGTTGAAAATATACATTCATAATTCGTGGGTACTGCATTGACTTGCAGAATATCTCGCGCAGGAATTGTGACAGATAATCTTAGCTTCCCTCAGTGACCTCAAGCTAGATCTTTAACTACCTCCGTGATTCGAGGATCTGAATTCCTTTCCAATATCTAAATTCTGGGCATCATTTCGGCATCGAAATGGCAACAGAAGTCTGGCTCAAACCTTCCACAAGAGGGCAGGAGAAGTACAGGGTCCGCCCGGCCCGCTCAGTCTGAGAAGTCAGGATATTTCTTTAGTCCGGATTCACCAAACAGTCTGCACACAATTTTCATCTAAGATTCAGTGATAAGGATTAGCCGCATTCACCGCTGCGGCACTGGTCCGATAGCCACTCAGAGAGAAACGAATTTAATGCCTTTTGTGGAACCAAAGTTTGCGTCAGAGACTGAGCCCGTGTGAGCCTCTGGATTTTCAGCGCCACCACCGCCAGGTGAATCACCACCAGCACATCTCGGTTTATAGTGTCTCTGCTGTGTAAATTCGTAGGTTTAAAAGCAACACAAACTGCTGACTCAACAAGATGGTGCCCCATCAAAGCGACTCGTTGCAATCTTCTATCTGCCGATCTGCTCAATACTTCTACAAAAATCATACTACTCTTCTAAATTGAATTTCAATGTCTCAAAGAACTGCAAGTAACGTTCTCTTAAGTCTTCCTACGGTGCTGATGACCTTCCGATCTGCAGGAACGACTCCATGACCCAAAAGGAAACGACCAGCGAGGTCCAGGAAGGGACCGTCCAGGTGGAAGCCTGCGCCGGGTGAAGAGCCGTCCTCACGAAGAGCCCACCACCGAGACGCGACTCCCGTACCCCAGTGGAACACCTGACGCTGAGTCGCGAGGACAAAGAGTGACGACCAGGCAAACAGGACCGCCCGACGCCGACCCCTGTTTGCCGATCTATGAGGATGCTCTTCCATTCGTGGCAACGGACTCCCAAGGCCCGACCAAAGGAAGGCCCAACAAGCGGAGGACCAGTCCGGAGGACTTACCCGAAGCGATACCCACCTGCGGAGACGCCCGATGCCGCGGTTCCGACACCAGCGTCACTCCTGATCTGAAGCACTGCACTGTCGAGCACACGGAGCGCGAGGGTGTACTGTAAAACGCGAAATTAATGAAAGCCATTGTGTATTACTGCTCGAAATATTGATTAGTGTAGAATATATGGCTTCCCTTTTCCTGTTTCGTGTCAATATGTGACTTTAAGACCCAGTGTAGTTTAATGTTGTACTGTATTTTTTACTCCTTCTACATTCACGATGCGCAAAGATCCCCACTGCACTGGTTTGCTTTTAACAGTGGGCTCCGCGCTCCGACTTCGCGTTTGTTTATGACTCAACATTTGAGTTTTTGTACAGCTTTCCCCCTGCTCTGTAGCGCCGTGTGTCTTTGCCAAACCACATTAGGGATATTGTACAGCTCTCTCCATGGTTTGTTTCAGCGTGCTGTGCGCGAAGTCAGTGCACAGTAATACACAGCTGCGTCGCTCTGTTTCACTTTGGAGATCGTTAACTGGCTGATTTTCTTTCCAGGATCAAGAAAAGCAGAAATTCGTCCTCCCGCTGCCTTTTCCGTATCCTGCTCTCCTGAAGTGTGTCTCTGAAGCAGGAAAATCGGTGCTTGCCCTGGGACCTGCCGATACCAGTGTAGAGTGTCAGCACAGAACCCGGAATATTCACAGCTTAAAGTGACGATTTCGCCAGCAGTAGATTGTTGAACAGGACTCTGAGACCCCGGGAAAATGGAATCTGCAGGAATTAACAGGGAAGAGTTTTGATGATTTACAGATGATTGTTAGAAAAGCATAGCGAAGAATGCATTTCATTTTTACGCCAGTTCGATATCAATTGAAAAGTTTGCAAACTGCATTTGTCGCCCTTGTCAATTATTCTATCGACTTGCTGCGGTGGAAAAATCACTGAAGCATGGCCAATGGGGACAAGCTGCGATTATTGACGAGAATTTGGAGGAAGTTTTGAATCTATGGGAAAAAAAGAAAATTGGTGGAGCAGATTCAGAGAGGCACCATCCTGACTATAGGTTGAATTGACTTTCTCTGTTTTGTATATCTCTGCCATGTATTTATCAGCGGATGTTATTGTGTCTCCTGACGAAGGACACATAGGAAGAAAGATTGTTAACAACTTGTTTTCTTCGCAGTGATGAAAGATCTTTCCAGGCACCTTATTTTTTGCAGCAACCCAGTGCATGGAAAGATCCTAAACAAAGCAATGTGACTGAAGAGCTCCGACTGAGCCGAGCGGACACTGAAGACCTGTGCTGAAACTCTTCACCTTCAAAAACATTTTATCACAAACCATTGGAAACCCTCTGCTATCTGCACTTAAAAATGATCATCAGTGGGACACGATTATCCCCATTATAGTTTCGTTTCAATTGGATACAGTTAGTACAATTATTGTTCCGAATCTCGTCACTGTCTTGTTGATACCTGCGGTTTCTAAATTGCTCGCAGAGAACTTTTCCAACAGTCTTTCAGTTGTACGTTGGGTTCAGTGTGTGCAGTTTTCAATGGGTGTATCATACTCACTCTCAACTGAGCATCACGCACGTCAATATCCCTCTGTAGCATTTAAACAATAAAGAGATACCCACTCAGAGTTCGAATACCCCGGGTAAATATTGACCCATTTCACATAACTAAACCAATTAACCCCACTGTACACCTCGACGCACATCCAATCAATCTGGCTGCGCTTTTACCAACCCTGACATAGGTACTTCTGTCTTTCCACGCAAAACCAACTACGCGGGTACTTGAAAACCACCTCCACTTTCTGAGAATTGACCCGTGACTCTAATTTGTATGAAACCGTTCGGTCACGAACTCCTGATTACATTTGCATATTGATAAATTTTAAATGATGTGGTCATCCCTGGAACACCAACATTGATTGCTCAGGAGCAGCTCCAGTATGCTTCTGTCGGAGAGCTCCATCCCGCCAATGTCTAGACACCAACCCACACACCGCACCCCCACCACCAAACAAGTGGCTCCCTTTGTCAATGTCTCCTCTGGACCACTTTGCAGCAGCCCGTTTCGAAATTGGGCCTGTTTCACTTTGAAGGAATTTGTTGTCAATCGATCCAAATATTAAATGAATCTGAAATGCAGGAAGCAGCAGGAGTCAATGCGATGTTTACGGATACTTACCAGCTGTGACAGTTACTGTCGTCCCTGCTCCGTCCTCATAGTCAGTACTCCACTGATTGGCACACTGAACCTACTCTCAGCCTCCGCTGTACAAGAACCACACTCACCATAATCTCTCCTGCTAACATCACCAAACTTCTCCCAATGATTCCAGGGGCTTCAATACACCACCTAAGGTACAGCGCTCTACAATTCCTTGCTAATTGACATGTTCCTTGTGAGAAAACAAACTCTTTGTATAATGGCGCTGGAGAGCGTGCCGGAGCTCGATTACGGAAAAAAAAACAGAAAATGCATCAAGAACGATCCTCATTGCCAAACAAAAAACAATTGAAAGCGGGAAATTACAAAGAATTTAAAAAAGTGAATATCACCAAACCTTTAATTCCAGTTCTGGACCGGGAGAAGATATATTTTAACTGTAGGGTTTATTTTGATCAGATCTCTTCCACTGTGTGTATTCCAATCGAACACAGTATGACATGTCAGATTCAAATCCCTGAGGACTGGGTAAGATGGGCTTGCAGGAGCTAAGCTCCCAACGATTGTGGTTTCCTGTTACATCTGTTGAAACATGATTTCATCTGGAGTTGGGAATAAGAAAAGTGGTTCATTCATTACCTGTCGCTATACATTAACAAGAGTCTCAGGAAACGCTGAAGCATCCGCGCACAATCTGCAGTGAGAAACAACAGTGTGTGTACTCCACCAATCGAATCCAATCATAATGCAGACTGTGAGGCTGGCGGGATGAGGCGGGACCGGGGCGGTTATCGGCAGATTCACTTCGCCCCTTGATCTGTTCTTGGGATAATCTGCAGTAAGAGTTTTTGTACTGAAAGAAGCCCAGATCATTCACTGTGTTTCCACCTGTACTCAGCTTGACAGTAATAGGTGGCGCTGTCCTCAACTCTCAGATCCCGAATTTCCAACGAGAAAGTCATCTCATTTCTTTTGTTTCTCACAGCAAACCGTCCTCCGCTAGTGATCTTCTGCCGCTCTGACCCGGACTGGGTCACCCTGAAGAACCGTCCAGTTTGAAAACGGTTTGTAAAAGTGCTACGAGGATGGAAACGGCAGGTGATGGTGACAGACTGAAACTCCATCCCGTTAATGATTGTCGGGCTCTGGGTCACCGATTGACTGAAGGAGCCTGCAAGGTAAACACAGGGAACGGTAAATGGACGTCAGAGCCGAAAAACACAACACTACTAAATCCAGACAGAATTTTAAATTCGATATGGTTCGTGAAGATGTCTATTAAACCCGCACAGTGTGGGAGTGTGTGAACGGTACTCACGCCGTAAGCAGATGCATATGGTGAAAAACAGAAAGATTTCCATTGCTTTGTCTCCGGGTGCAAATGCTTTACATTAAGGGAAGATGGAACCCACAGTCGAGACCGCTCCGCAGATTGTCCCTCAGAGTTGAGCTGGGTCACATCACCGACAGGTTTGTGGAGGGATAGTTGATGGTTCTGGTTCTGTGTCTGGTCTTTGAGTACGATGTGAAAGACGCTCCCACTTTCCTCTGACGTGGATTGTGTGGGAGGAGTAGCCCTGTCAGCAAAGGCTTCCGCTCTCCTTTACAGCAATAGGCCCAACGACCTTTACTGCAGCAGTTAGCGTAACGCTCGTCCAGCCGCAACGACCAGCGCTCAATTCCCGCCTCTCTCTGAAAGGAAGTTCTACGTTCTCCCCGAGTGTCGGTGAGGTCTTCCTCCGGGTGTTCTCTTTCCCTCCCACATTCCAGAGATGCACAGGTTAGGAGATGTGGGCATGGTATGTTGGTGCATGTTGGTGCCGAAGGAGTGGCGACAGTTGCGGGCTTGCCCCAGCACATTCTCAGTAACGCAAAAAGAAGAATTTCACAGTGTGTGTCGATGCACATGTGACGAATAAATACATATCTAACATGTGATTGTTTTGTGCTTGTCGACGTTGTGACGTGGTTCGATTGCTTGCGGAGAATGGCTAGGATCTTACTCCAGAAGCGACACAAACCAGACACCTCCCATTACCGTGCAGGCAGGCACTCAAGAGGAGATTACAAGCTCTCCCTCATCCGAGGAGGTGGTTTCGGTATTTTCAACTTTTGTTTCAACCATTAAATCACGGTCACCTTTCTTCCACAGAAAGCAGAGAGGGACAGAGAGCAATGAGTGCGGAGACACGTTCAGGTTGTCTGACAGTGACGAATCTGGTATCATTTGGGATCCGTGATTGTCCATCGCAATTCGCAATCTTAATCAATCATTGGACTGGGGCGAAGAAATGACTAAACACCAAGTTTATCACTGATCAAGCTGAAGGTTGGACTGTCAAAAGGGAAGAGGACAGAGGGAGGCCACAGGGTAACAGAGAGAAGTTGCTCAAGACCGTGGCAAATGTAATACAATGTTGGAAATGTGACGATGTGTGCTGCGGTGCAAAAATAACACAGCAGAACATTTAATTAAATTGTCCAATATTGGGGTTTGTTCGTGCTCAAGAAGAAATGACCATTCAGTATTTCATAACCAACGTGCAGGCTTTCATTTTGAGAGGATTTAATTACAGGAGCAATTGTGGCTTTCTGCCATTCCCCAGGGGCCCTTGGACATCCCGTATGGAGCAGTCTGCACATTTTCGTCCTGTTGCATCTGGGGTGCAATGGATAATTTTGAATACTGTGGAACCAACTTTTTGTTGCATGGATTCCACGCAGAAAATGCAGATGACGGGAGGAGTTATCTTCCAATCCATAGCAATGCTTATGGCTTAACAATACCGAGAATAGAAACAACTAATAAATTTCTTGGCAATGACAACTGAGTAAATATTCCACCCTTGAAAAACAACAATATGGAAAACCTGCAGATCGCAATTTATTTCCTATTATTTTGAACAAGTGTCAATCTTCCGTGTGAAACGACTCAGTTACCACATTAAATAGTATCAGTCTCAATGTGTGTCATTTTATACGATTTACACAGAATTATGTAGTTTTCCAGTGGGAGCTGGAATATTGCTTTTCATCTGTGCTTTCTGTCAAGCAATTTCCTGAAATTTCTGATTCAGTTTGGAGACACAGATAATGAGAGAGAATCACCACTTTCAGGTTAATTGACGTGATAGATTTTCCCTGAAATTGAGAGACCAGCAAACAAAAATATGTAAGCCAGTTACGGGCTTCGAAATGCAAGGTGAAATCAAGTTTGTGAACACTTTTAACTGGACAGTGCATGACAGATAAAGGTGGACGAATAGCTAATCTGCAAACACATCTTCTAGGCGATAGGTTCCCTCAGGAGATGACAGGGACTCTAGAATGGATGGAATATATAATGTACCTCAGACATTGAAGAAGTAGATTTTGAACGTTCTTTCAACACACATGGAGTGGTTGTATTATTTCTATTTAGCTTTCAAATTACATGTCACCCTTTCTGCAAAATAATTTTTAAGTAACAGAGGATTCAGTTCACTGCAAATGACATTAACAGTCGTGATTCAGTTCACAAATGAACACATGGAGAAGGAAAACCTGAACTGACATGTTTTTTCCACTTCTAATCGTTTAGTGCATTGCTGAAATTTCAACAAGGGACTCTGCAATTGACAACAGAAACATGTGATTTGAAGGAGAATAAATTGCCTCGTGTTACTGTGAAAAGTTTGACGAAACGTCATGGAATATCAGTTGAGAGCCTTCAATAAGATTAGCCAGTGCAGTTCTGTTTCTGGAATTTAAATGTTCCGTATGACTTGGTGGATATTTTAAAATAAATTAACGGAATTGGTTGCATAACCTCAGGTAACTTAGTCCACTTAATTATGTTATCAGAGCATAACGTTTAATGCTGAGCGACGGGTCTTCCGAGTGCACAAACCTATAACTTTTTCTCAAAAGGCAGGTATCGACAGAACGAACGTAAACATATTGTGGAGGTTTTATGAGTAAAATGAAGTGATGGGTGTATATAATTCAAGAAGGAAGGTTAGGCTACAAATCGACAATAGTCCAATGAATATGTGAAATGCAAGCAAATAAAGTTAAAAGGCCTTCAGTTTATTCGAAATTATTTGATAACCCTCCACCTTTGTCTTGAATTTTTTCTGCATCATTCGGCACGGCAGCTCTGTGGGGATCACAGCAACTGACACATTGCCAATATGGGCTCGTTCACTCTCCGTGCCCAAGAAGCGCTCTGGCACTTCCTTCCCAAGCCCATGATGCTCGTGATACCATCCCCACTAATGGTCATAATTTTGAACAACGATGCTGATGACTCCAATGTTCGTTTTCATCGTCAACAGCACTCTGGGCGCCGTACAGTCTTACGGGGAACAATGGTGTGGTAGAGTTATACGGCACGGCAACAGCCCTTCAGCCCAACTGGTCCATGTCGAGCAAGTTGTCCATCCAAGGTAATCTCATTTTCGTGCGTTGGCCTAATACTTTCAAATCTCTCTTGTTCATGTACCTGTCCAACTGTCTTTTAAACGTTGTTATTGGATCTTCCGAAATCGTTTGATTTTGAACATCAATCCCAAACCGTACCACACTATGTGTATACAATGTGCTCAACCTGCCGCACTTGCCAACTGTTTGCCGATAACAATAATGGACAAACACTAAAGAAAAGGAAGTGTAATATCCGAAAGGACAGGACCAATACCATCTGGAAACAAAGGGAAATTTGGATGCTGGAAATGTGCAATGAAAAAAAAGTGAAAACTGGAAATGGTCAGCAGGAAGCGTGCAATTATGTGGACTGAAGCTTGTCTACGTTCGTTATTTTGCACCGTCAGCCTCTTTGGGATGTTCTTTAAGAGGAAAGGTATTTAATTTGAGAAGATCAAGCTAACGGTGCTTAGGTATGGAGTTACATTCCCCTATCCGTAAATAATTGTTGAGATCGGGTTAGCAGTGACACATTGGGAATACCTTCTCACACATAGCGCCAGGGAGTAGGATTCTGAAAGAACTCCAGTTAAAATCAGATTTAGCCTTTCTGGATCAAAGAGAAGCATGAGAGGAAAAAAACATGAACACTATATTTGCAGTTCAGATTCCACACTGTACGTAAATAATTGGCATTGTCTCCCTCTGCTGTTCCACAAATAACTACCCTCCTTATCTAAAGTGATGGCAGGTCGAGTAAATCATCGAGTGCAACAGTGCGACAACACCGTTATCCCCCGCTTCCGTTCTGGTCCTGCGAACACCGCGCCAGTCAACTATTAAAAGCAAAACAAATAAATAAGTATCGACATTTAATTGGGTGGCTGGGGTCAGTACAACATTTTGCCGGATGGAAATCGCAGACTGTTGAATCAATAGCTTATTGAAACTGAAGTAAAGAAAGGGCATGCTGCAAAATTCGGCAGTTCATCGACATATATTTATCTAATGGAAGGATAAATATCAGTCTGGACTTTTTAAATGCTCATTATGTTACTAATGATGCTGGAATAAACTGTTAGTTTAAATTACACTGGCCACATTCACTGCTGAAATTGCACTATCCCTTTGAAAACTTATCAACATAATAACACAGATGATTAAATCGTAATATCAGTGCAAAGGTAACTGGAGACAATACAATATTTGCAGGGGCTAGTGTCCAGTGAGATTTAACAAACAGAGGATCGTTGTAACTTCAATAAATTGCGCATTGGTTAATACAAATTAATACAGAGACAATTTTGCAAACACAATGTAAATAAGGACAGCAACTAGAGTAATAAAACGATATTTGTAAACTTTGGTTAATACAGTGATAATTCTGTTAAGGTGTGCTTTAAAACAACAGTTGCTGGACCTTGTTTAGTGGAGGAGCCTCAGTCTGAACACAATGTGTTTGACCCTGATCCTGGAGTATTTAATAGAGAATGTTGAGGGAACAGGCGCTACTGCTGCCCATTTCATGGGATAACATCAATGGATTACGGTGTATCCCATCAAATATTATCTCACAGCGCAGCGATACATTGCCCATTCAGAGACAAGGCCCGCTGAGGCTGTCTGAGAAAACGGTTTCTTATCCGCATCCACGCCCCAGAGAAGCGGGCAGGGATATCTCGATACCGCTCCTTCCCGCCCTTGCCGAATCTCTTCAGTAAATATCTCGGATATTCCCCGGTATTCTGGATGTTCCAGTAGATGGCAGGAATGTTCTCCGATGTAGACTAAGTACATCGGTATTCTGGTCTGTCCTTCCTGAAATAAAGGTTCAGAACAATCCTGGGAAATCGGATCTTCGCCACACTCTGCTGCGAAAAATCACTGAACTCAATCAGTCTGGAAGTGGATGTGACCTACAGGACACATACTGACCATTTACACTGAGATTCAGTGGGCAGTAGAACCACTGAGATCAGCAGTGAACTGGAGGGGTGTGTGACTCCTGCTGGAGATTCAGACTGGATACATTTTTAAAGCATATTCAGTCCGGAGTAAAAGATTAAATAGGAAAGTCATATCATGGGCGGGTTTCATTGATTATAAGTCCTGTGGAGTCTGCAAAGAAGATGATGGGGTCACGGCCCTGGATGTCAACCAAATTTAAACCAATCAGGAGGAACTTCAGGTACAGTCAGTACCGATTCTCTTCAACTCCCTGCTCTGATTCTCTGTGGGCAAGGGATTTCCGCTGTTAGATGTCGTGCTCTTTGACAATTGCTCTCAGGTGAACAGCCGCAGTAAGTAGCGTTGTGTTGGAAGCACTGGGAAACGGACTACATACATTTCACGGGATAAAACAGCCTGAAAAGGCTGCGAAAATCTCATGTGCTTGTGCAGCGTCTGTGGAAAGAGAAGCAGCGATATGGCTTTGGATCGAAGATCCTTGCTCAGAAGCAACTGAGCACGCGCATTATTATTGTGCACCGCATCTCAGATGCTTCAAACGAGTGGGGTGTTTGAGGTAACTCAAGGTTGCCCTCGTGTTGCTTGGCGGCGCGAACTATGAGCACACACCGAAAACAAACACGGACGCTCAAAGCCACGCCTCACAGATACACACAGCCACAAAACTTGTTGGAGAGAAAGGGACGAAAAGTCAGAGAAAAATAGCACACATCATTATTCAGATAGTGATGCACTCGAACATAGTCACCGTTGGAAGATTATCATCATTTGGCATCAATAGTTGCATATTGAATATTCTAAGGGACACTGTTTCGGCGATGAGAATCTGGAATAAATCTCACTCCCATTACCCAGCATTTGGTCTTCCCCCGCGCATCCTGTGATGTATCTGGGTGTAAATGGTCATCGCTCTCACACCGCCGAAAGCCAATGGAATATAGAATTGAAGAACAAAGAATGTGTGTCTAAATTAGACACAACGCTTGTTCGGTGACAGCTTGCGTATGGTGTAAAATTCTGTTCACCATATTAAACGAAGATGTCTCTACAATGGAAAGACAGCAAATAAAAGTACAATGATGTGCTCAGGCAGGGAATTTACAGGAAGGGTTACGATTGGGTATGCTCTGGTTGTTTTCTTTGCAGCAGAGGATGCTGAGGAGAAACTGAACAAAGTTGTTTGCACCCTCGAGGAGGCCAGTGAAGAAAATTAAATTGATAAATAATCTTTAGCTCTAGGGTCATAAAACAGGAACTGTTTTTCTAAAGTAATCTACAGGAAGTTCAGAGGGTTGCTGGAGACAGGATTTCTATTCAGGGAGTGGCAGTGGACCGGACCTCCTTTGCCTAAGTGAGGACGAGGCAGAAACCCACACCTGATTTGAAGAGTATGTGATTATTGCTCAGGGAGCCGTGAAATTCCGGGCTCCGGTCTCAGCGCTGGGATGGGTGAAGTTATTAGTTGTTTACTTCCCGCTTTCACTAACACGGCCACGTTCCATTGCATCGGACAGTCTCTATCATTGTCTGAATCTCGTTGTCTGACTCATTATTAACGCGGAGACATTGAGTTGCACATTTGCAGCATGTCGGACCAAGTCGACGATCTCAAAATCTGGTTTGATCACTTGTCCCTTCTAACACTATCTCTGGGTCAATCTTCCTGTGTCCCCTCTACCTGAGTCATTGTCTCCACTACATCATTCTCTGCGTCACTGCACTTTACTCGTTACCACTAGGTACTAGTTTAATACGAACAGTGTATTCACACAGCTGCATGTTGTACCCCAGGAAATGAAACGAGAGGCCGGCGATCATTCGAAAACAAATTGGTGAATCGTGAGTCCACCAAATTTTGAACAACGCAGAGATGGAACCCCGAACGGATCCCAGTATCCCAACTGGTGGGGTACACCGGCGACACTGAGAAGATGGGTGACGGCAGTAATCGACGGAGATTCCGCAGGAAGGTTTCACACTGAATAACAGATGAAGCGCAAGGAATCCTGCATGGAGTGAAACTCACGGGGAACTGAGACACATTAGGACTGGATCTCAGGATGGGGACAAATTACGGTTGCATCTGGTTTCGGGGGGCATAGAGAAAACGTCCACCGGAGGCGGGAGTTTCTGGAGTGGTTTACATGAGTCTCAGTGCGCAGAGTCTCATGAGTCTGAGAGCGCAGAAATAATTTGCAGAGTAGCTCAGCTGCAGCCCCGAGACAGTCAATCTGGGGAGTTTATCTGAGTGACTAATGCTGAAGAAAAGAGGTTTTGTTGAAAATATACATTCATAATTTGTGGGTACTGCATTGAATTGCAGAATAACTCGCGCAGGCATTGTGACAGATAATCATATGTTCCCTCAGTGGTCTCAAACTACATCTTCGACCACCTCCGTGCCTCGGGGATCTGAATTCCTTTCCAATATCGAAAAACTGGGAAAGATTTTGGCATCGAATTGACAACAGAAGTCTGGCTCAGAACTTCCATAAGAGGGCAGCCGAAGTACAGGGTCCGCCCGGCCTGCTCTGTCTGGGAAGTCGGGACATTTCTTTCGACTGACTTCACCAAAGAATCTGGAAATATTTTTCACTGAAAATTCAGTGATCAGGATTTGACGCATTTCCCGTTGCGGCACGGGTCCTATAGCCACTCAGTGAGAAACGGATTTAATGCTTTTTGGGGAAACAAAGTTTGTGTCAGAGACTGAGCGCGGGTTAGCCTCTGGAATTTCAGCGCCACCACCGCCAGGTGAACCAACAGCAGCACATCTCAGTTTACAGTATTACTGCTGTGTAAATCCGTGGGTTTAAAAGCAACACACACTGCTGACTCAACAAGATGGCGCCGCATCAAGGCGACTCGTTGCAATCTTCTATCTGCAGATCTGCTCAATACTTCTGCAAAAATCGTTCTATTCTTCTAAATTGAAATTAAATGTTTCAAAGAATTGCAAATAACATTCTTTTAAATCTTCTTACAGGGCGGACGACCTGCTGACTTTCAGGAACACTCCTGGACACAGATGGAAACGACCAGCGACGTCCAGGACGGGCCCGTCCAGGTGGAAGTCTGCACAGGGTGAAGAGTCGACCTCTCGAAGCCCTCACCACCGCGCCCCGACTCCAGTACCCCAGTGGAACAACTGACGCTGAGTCGCGTGGACCCGGAGTGAAGACCAGACGAACAGGATTCCCGACGCCTACCATAGTTTCCCGACCTATCCGGAGGCTTGTCCATTCGACGCAACCGAGACTTGACCAGAGGCAAGTCCCGACAAGCCGAGGCCGAGTCCGGAGGCCCTACCCGAAGAGATGCCGGATGCATGGGTGGACACCAAGGCCACACCAGTTCGGAATCCCAACCCTATTGAGTACCAGGGTGCGCGAGTGTACTGTAAAACGCGAAATCAATGAAGGCGCTTGTGTGTTTCTGCTCGGGGAATTGATTAGTGTGGAATATATGTCTTCCCCTTTGCTGTTGCGTGTCAATATGTGACTTTGAGACCCAGTGTGGTTTAATGCTGTGCTCACTTTTTACTTCTTCTACATTCACGCTGTGCAAAGATCCCCATCGCACTGAGGATGCTTTTTTACAGTGGGCTCCGTGCTCCGTAGTCGCTTATGTTTATGATCCAACATATAAGTTTTTGTACAGCGCTCCCCCTGCTCTGCAGCACCGTGTGTCTGTCGGAAAGCACATGAGGGTTATTGTACAGCGCTCTCCATGGTTGGTATCAGTGTGCTGTGCGCGAAGTCAGTGCACAGTAATACACAGCCGCGTCGCTCTGCTGTATTGTGGAGATCGTTAACTGGCTGATTTTCTTTCCAGGATCAAGAGACGCGGAAATTCGTCCTCCCGCTGCCATTTCCGTATCCTGCTCTCCTGAAGTGTGTCTCTGAAGTAGGAAAATCGGTGCTTCTCCTGGGAACTGCCGATACCAGTGTAGAGTGTAAGGACAGAACCCGGTATATTCGCAGCTTAAAGTGACGGTTTCGTCAGCAGTAGATAGTTGAACAGGAATCTGAGACCCCGGGGAAATGGAATCTGCAGAGAATAACAGGAAAGAGTTTTGATGATTTACAGATGATTGTTAGAAAAGCGTAGCACGGAAGAATCAATTTCATTTTTACGCCAGTTCGATTCAATTGAAAAGTTTGCAAATTGCATTTGTCGCTCTTGTCAATGACCCTATCGACTTGCTGCGGTGGGCAAATCACTGATGCATGTCCAATGGGGACAAACTGGGATTATTGACGAGAATTAGCGGGAAATTTTGAATCTATGGGAAAGAAACAAAGTAAATTGGTGGAGCAGCTTCAGAGAGCCACTACCTGACTATGGGTTGAATTAACTTTCTTTGTTCTGTAAGTTTCTGTCATTTATTTTTCAGTGGAGTATATTGTTTCTCATGACGAAGGACACAAAGGAAGAAAGATTGTTAACAACGTGTTTTCTTCTCAGTGATGAAAGATCTTTCCAGACATCTGATTTTTTTGCAGAAGCAGCAGCCCAGTGCATGGCAAGATCCTAAACAAAGCAATGTGATTTAACAGCGACGACTGAGCCAAGCGGACACTGAAGACCTGTGCTGCAAAGCTTGACCTTCAGAAGCATTTTATCGCAACCTGTTGTAAAACCTCTGCTCTCTGCCCTTAAACATTATCATCAGTGAGACACGATTTTCTCCATTTTAGTTTCGCTTCAATTGGATAGAGTTAGTATCACTATATTTCTGAATCTCGTCGCTGGCTTGTTGATGCCTGCGGTTTATACTTAGCTTTGCATAGAACTTTTCCCACAGTCTGTCACTTATACGTTGGGTTCAGTGTGTGCACTTTCCATTGCGTGTATCAGACTCACTCACAGCTTAAAATCACCCATGTCCATCTCTCTCTGAGGCATTTAAACGATAAATAGATACCCACTCAGATTTCGAATATTGACCCGATTCACAGAATTTAACTAATTCAACCCTACGGTACACACCTCAGACACCTCCAGTCAATCTGGCTGCGCTGTGAACAACTCTGACTCTGTACTTCTGCTTTTCCACCCAAAACCAACTACGCGAGTCCTTGAAAACCACCGACACTTCCTGTAAATTGACCCGTGACTCTTACCAGTATGAAACCGTTCAGTCAGGTACTCCTGTTTGCATTTGCATATTGATAAATTTTAAGAAAATGTGGTCTTCGCTGGAACACCAGCATTTATTGCTCAGGAGCAGCCCCAGTATGCTTCTCCCGGAGAGTTCCACACCTCATACACCAGACATACACCCAGACGCAGTTCCCTTTGCCTCTGTCTCCTCGGGCCAACTTTTATAGAAATACGTTTCGAATTAGGTTTGTTTCACTTTGAAGGACATTTTTGCAATCGATCCAAATATTAAATGGAACTGAAAATCGCGGAGCAGCAGGAGATAAGACGATGGTTATTGTTACTTACCAGCTGTGACGGTCAATGTCGTCCCTGCTCCGTCCTTATTATAAGTATTCCACTCATAGGCACAGTGACCCTGCTCTCAGTCTCCGCGGTACAATAAGCACCCTCACCTTAATCTGTCCAGAACCATCACCAATCTCTTCCCAATGATTCCAGTGGCTTCGGTACAATACCTAAGATACAGTGCTCTGCAATTCCTGGCCAATTGACCTGTTCCTTGTGATAAAGCAAACTCTTCGTATAATGGCGCTGGAGAGCGTGACGGAGCTCGATTCCAGAAAGAAAAACAGAAAACGGATCAAAAACCACCCTTTTTTCCAAACAAAAAAACAACTCAAAGCAGGAAATTACGATGTAATTAACCAGACAAGACAGTGAATATCGCCAAACATTTAATTCCAGTTCTGGACCGGGCGCAGATATATTTTAACTTTCGGGGTTATTTTGTTCAGATCTCATCCACTGTGTGTATTCCAATCGAACACAGTATGACATGTTAGTTTCAAATCTCTGGGTACTGGGTGAGACGGGCAGGCAGGAGGTAAGCTCTCAACGATTGCGGTCTCCTCTTACGTCTGTTGAAACATGATTTCATCTGGAGTTGGGAATAAGAAAAGGGGTTCATTCATTGCCTGTCACCGTACATTAACATGAGACTTAGGAAACGCTGCGCCATTCGCGCACACTCTGCAGTGAGAAAACACAGTGTGTGAAATGCACCAATCCAATCTTCTCATAATCCAGACTGTGAGGCTGGCGGTATGAGGCGGGATCGTGGGGTTTATCGGCAGATTCACTTCGCACCTTCATCTGTTGTTGGGATAATCTGCAGTAAGAATTTTTGAACCGCAGGAAGCCCAGGTCCATCACTGTGTTGTCCACTTGTACTCAGCTTGACAGTAATAGGTGGCGCTGTCTTCAACTCTCAGATCACGAATTTCCAATGAGAAAGTCATCTCATTTCTTTTGCTCCTCACAACAAACCGTCCTCTGCTGGTGATATGTTGGCGCTCTGACCCGGGCTGGGTCACCCTGAAGAACCGTCCAGTTTGAAAACGGTATGTACCAGTGCTACCAGGATGCAAACGGCAAGCGATGGTGACAGACTGACACTCCATCCCGTTAATGGCTGTCGGGCTCTGGGTCACCGATTGACAGAAGGCGCCTGCAGATTATACAAAGGGAAAGGTGAATGGACGTCAGAGTTAAACCAAGCAACGCTGCTAAAACCTGGACAGTGTTTGAAATTCGATATGGTTCCTAAAGATATCTATTAAACATGCACAGATTGCAAGTGTTTGAACGGTACTCACGCCGTAAGCAGATGCATATGGTGAAAACCAGAAAGATTTTCATCGCTTTGTCTCCGGGTGCAAATGCTTTACATGCAGGGAAGATGGAACCCACAGTCGAAACCACTCCGCAGATTGTCCCTCAGAGTTGTGCTGGGACACTTCACCGACAGGGTCGAGTAGGGATAGTTGATGGTTCTGGTTCTGTGTCGGGTGTTTAAGTCCGATGTGAAAGACCCTCCCACTTTCTCTGACATAGACTGTGTGGGCGGAGATGATCTGTCAGCGAAGGCTGCCGCTCTCCTTCACAGAAGTAAGCCCAAGGGCCTTTCCTGTTGCAAACAGCTGAACGCTATTACAGCGCAAGAGACCCGGGCTTAATTGAAGCCGCTGTCCGCAAGTAAGTTGTACGTTCTACTCGAGTGTCTGCGTGGGATTCCACCGGGTGCTCTAGTTTCCTCCCACATTCCAGAGATGTATAGGATAGGAGATGTGGGCATGGTATGTTGGTTGTTTTTTGCGACTGAAGAGGGGCGACACTTGCGGGCTGGCCCCAGCAACATTCTCAGTAACACAAAAGGATGCATTTCACTGTCAGTTTCGGTGTACTTGTGAAGAATAAATACATATCTAATATGTGATTGTTTGCTGTTTCTCGATGTTAGGACGTGGTTCGATTGCTTGCGGAGAATCGCTAGGTTCTTAGTCCAGAGACGACAGAAACCAGACCCCTCCCATAACCGTGCAGGCAGGTACTAGAGAGGAGATTACAAGTTCTCGCTCAACCGAGGAGGTGGGTGTCGGGATTTTTACCCTTTGTTAGAACCATTCAATCTCGGGCACCTTTCTTCCACAAAAAGCAGTAAAAGGACGGAGAGAAAAGAGTGCGAAGACTCGTTCAGGTTGTCCGACTGTGACGAATGCGGTAAAATTAGGAATCCGTGTTTGTCCATCGTTGTTCACAATCTTAATCAATAATGCGGCTTGGGGGAACAAATGCCTAAATTCCAAGTTCGTCACTGATAAATATGAAGGATTGACTGTCAAAGGGCACAGGGAGCCACAGGGAAACGAAAAGAAGTTGAACAAGACCGCAAGACCGTGGCAAATGCAATATAATGTTGGAAATGTGAAGGTGCGTGCTGCAGTGCAAAACTAACACAGTAGAACATGTAATTAAATTGTACGAGATTAGGTTTTGTTCGTGCTCATGGATACATGACCATCAGTATTTCATAACCAACGTACAGGTGCGGCAATTTCTTCTGAAGGTAAGTAGTCATGGATTTCATTGTAAGAGGATTTGATTAAAGGAGTAATTGTGGCTTTCTGCCATTCCCCAGGGGCCCTTGGACATCTCGCATGGAGCGGTCTGCACAGTTTTTGTCCTGTTGCATCTGGGATGCAACAGATAATTTTAAATAATGTGGAACGAACTGCCATTTTTGTTGTTATGGTTTCCACGCAGAAAATGCAGGTGACCGGGAGAGTTCTCGTCCAATCAATAACAATGCTTATGGTTCAAGCAATACCGAGGATAGAAACAACTTATAAATTTCTTGACAATGACAACTGTGTAAATATTCCACCCTTGAAAAACAACAATATGAAAAACACGCAAATCGCAAGTTACTTCCTTTAATTTTGAACAAATGTCAATCTTCAGTGTGAATGAAATCATTTACCACATTAGGTAATATCAGTCTCAATGTGTGTCAGTTTATACGATTTACAGAAAATTCCGTAGTTTCCTGTTGAGAGCTGGAATATTGCTTGTTATCTGTGCTTTTTGTCAAGCAATTTCCTGAAATTTCTGATTCAGTTTGGAGACACAGATAATGAGATAGAATCACCACTTTGATGTTAATTGACGTGACGAATTTTCCCTGAAATTGAGAGAGCAGCAAACAAAAATATGTAAGGCAATTATGGACTTCGAAATGCAAGGTGAAATCATATTTGTGAACAGTTTTATTTTCTTAAATTTTATTTACAGCGTGCAAACAGGCCCTTCCGGCCCAAAGAGTCCGCGCCGCCCTTTTTAAACCCCAAATTAACCTATCCGTACGTCATTAGCGGGTGGGTGGATACCAGAGCACCCGGCGGAAACCCACGCAGACAAGGGAAAACGTAAAAACTCCTCACAGACAGCGACGCGTATCGAAACCCGATCGCTGGCGCTGTAATACCGTTGAGCTAACCGCTACGCTACCGTGCCGCCCTCTGACGACACGTCATGGAGTATCAGTTGATAGCCTTCAAGCAGATATGCCTGTGCAGCTCTGTTTCTGGAATTTAAATGTTCAGTATGACTTGGTGGGTAATTTAAATTAAATAAACGGAATTGGTTGCATAACCACAGATAAACTATTCCACGGAATTGTTATCAGAGCAAAATGTTTACCGTTGAGCGACGGGTTTATCGAGTGCACAAACCTTTAACTTTATCTCAAAAGGCAGTTATCGCCAGAACAAACGTAAACATATTGTCGAGGCTTTATTAGTAGAAAGAAAGTGATGAGAGTATATATTTCAAGAAGGAAGTTTACGCTACAAATAGACAACGATGAAAGGAGTATATAAACTGGCAGGAAATAAAGCTGAAAATCCTTCATGTTGCACGAGATCATTTGATAATCCACCACATTTGCCTTGGAATTTTTCTGCATCATTCTGCACTGCAGCTCTGTGGGGATCACAGCAACTTACACATCGCCAACAGGGGGCTTGTTCGCTCTCCGTGCCCAAGAAGCGCTTCTTCCTGCCAAAGCTTATGATGCCCTTGATACCTTCCCCACGAATGGTCATAACTTTGAAAAACGGTGCTGTTGACTCCCATGTTCGATTTCATCTTCAACTGCACTCTGGCCCCCGTGCCATCCTACGGGGAGCCATTGTGTCGCAGAGTCATACAGCACGGAAACAGCCCTTCTGACCAGCTGGTGCAGTCGACCAAAATGTCTTTCCAAAACTCTGTTACTCATGTTCCTGTCCAACTGTATTTTAAACGTTGTTATTTTATCTGCCGCAACAGCTTCATTTTGAAAATCATTCCAAAAATGTACCACACTCTGGTATAAAATGTGCTCAACTTTGTGTAATTGCCAACTGTGCGCCGATCGCAATAATGGACAAACATTAAAGAAAACTACATGTAATACCAGAAAGGACAGGACCGATACCGTCTGGAAACAAAAGGAAATTTGGATTCTGGAAATGTGCAATGAAAAAAAAATAAAATTGGAAGTGATCAGCATTGAGCTAGCAACTGAGTGGGGCGAAGCTTTTATACGTTCGTGATTTTGTACCATCAGCCTCTTTGGGATGTTCTTTGAAAGGAAAGTTATTTGATTTGAGAGGATCAAACTGAAACCTATCTTAGGTATGGATTTACATTCGGTTCTCCGTGAATAATTGATGAGATCGGGTTAAAAGTGACATGTTAGGAATACCTTCTCAAACATTGCGCCAGGGAGTCGAATTCTGAAAGGACTCCAGTGAAAATCAGATTTAGCCTTTGTGGGTCAGAGAGAAGCATAAGACTAAAAATGAACACGAGATTTACAGTTCAGATGTCACTCTGTACGTAAATAATTAGCATCGTTTCCCTCTGCTGTTCGACAGAATACCCACCTTCCTTATTTACAGTGATGGCAGGTCGAGTTAAACCTCGAGTGCAACAGTGAGACAACACGGTTATGCGCCCTTCTGTTCTGGTCTGTGAACACAGCGCCAGTCAACTGTTAATCGCGAAACAAATGAAGAAATATCGACATTTAATTGGGTGGCTGCAGTCAATACCACATTTTGCTGGATGGAAATCGCACATAGTTGAATGAACAGCTTATTAAAACAAAAGTAAAGAAAGGGCATTGTGCGAAATTCGGCAGTTCAGCGACATATATTTATCTGATGGAAGAATAAATATGTCTGGAATTCTTAAATGCACATTATGACGCTAATTATACTAGAATAAACTGTTGGTTTAAATCATACTGGACACATTCCCTGTTGAAATTGCACTATCCGTTTAAAAACATCAACATAATAGAACAGATGATTAAATCGTAAGATCAGTGTAAAGGTTACTGGAGACAATACAATATACGCAGAGGCTGGTGTCCAGTGAGGTTGAACAAACAGAGGATCTTTGTAACTTAAATATATTGTGCCTTGGATAATATAAATTCATACAGAGACAGTTTTGCAAACACAATGTAAATAGGGATAGCAACTTGAGTAATAAAACGATATTTGTAAACTGTGGTTAATGCAGTGATAATTATGTTAAGGTCTGGTTTATATAAAGAATCGCTGGGCTTGTTTCGTTTCAAAACTCTATTTATCACACAGAGGTACGGCATCTACCGTAATGACACGGACAACGTGAAGTGTGATAACTCAGCGAAAGCCAGATTTCATGCAGTCAATGACAAGATCTCGTAGTCGCATCGTCAGGGACACGTTCATCCAAAGGCCCTTATTCCGTGCTGTTGCCATGCTGTATGAGATTTAACCTATTTTAAATTAAACCTTGACATGAACCTGTGCCGTAACAGTGAGAAAGAGCCCTAGATTAGACTGTTCCGCTTTTAGCACTGAACTAAACAATCGTCATTTTCACATGTACACTTACGTCAGTCGTTCCTTGTCCTCGCCAATATTTATACGACAGTTGTCCCCGTTGCAAATATGGTATTGTTTATGGAAGCTTTACAACACTGCCTAGTTTTTCACGATATTCTCGTTAAGGACACGTTTAAAAAAATACACCGGAGTGGTTGCATGGTGGATCAGGATATCGGGTGGTTGTCGAATTCGGGGGCTTCTTTCCAAATGTTAACATGTTGTAATAAAATCTTTGATGATTAAAAGGCGAGATTTTATTCGTCTGGACGATTCTCCTCGGGCGACGATTGAATTTGCCGAGCTAAAATGTGTAACAGTTTTTGTAAATGGGCATCCAGTTCACAGCATCCTATTGATAACCGTCCGACTGATTTCGGTTGGGGAATTCCCAGAACCGACCTTTCAATATCCCCCTTTATCCCAATGGAGGTAAATCACAGCTTGTCCTTTTGCTCAAAATGAAATCTGATGTTCTGTCCAAGAAATTTCGGGACACTTTGCACGAGCAGGTAATAATTTTAAAATCACCCCTCTGGACAGTTGAGGCAAATCAACAGGAACTTCATTGATGTATTTGCTTCTGCCGAGAACAGAGCTGGACGCGACGGAGCCTTTGATGTGAATAATCTCAGAACTCGAAACCCCAGATTAGAACACAAAACGACAGAAAAGTACTGGAATTGTCCCCACCAACGCAGAAGACAATCAAAGAGACTGAAATGCAAATGTATCACCAATGCAGCAGCAATGCTTAGTGTTTCAAATTTTCTTCTTAAATTTAGGAAACTATAATGGGGATTACATGCAGTTCAAAATGCATAGAATTCCCAGTAATCATAGGAAATGTCAACACACTGAAAGAACGTGCTTGCAGATGTCCCGTTTGCTCCGCTCTCTCTATATTCCCCATTTATCGGCCAACTAACCATGCGCCTCAACAATGTCTTTACCCAAATGCCAGATGCTAATGTCTGAGGGAACGATTTCTCGGTCAGAATATCAGGCCTTGTGCAGAATGGATAGCTGTATACTGCAAACGTTTTGCACAAATCCATGAAAGAAGTATTCATGATAAACGAAAACAATATCCTCAATATGACCCATGTTTGAATTGCCCTGGGAGTTTTTGCTGAGACGGGTAAGACGGAGCTTTTCTCCCTTCTTGATACTCAGCTTCACTGACTGTGCAACATGAATTTTTCGGGGCACAGCAGAATTAATTTTTTTCTGCATGTCATTCACGTAAATATTTGATGAGCTGTTGTGAAAGACACACTTGGAAGTTTTAATCCCACATCATATTCTGTGGATATTTTATAGGACACGTGTTGTAGCCTCACTCTGAACACAATGTGTTTGACCCTGCCATGATGTATTTAATGGAGAGTGTTGAGGGGACAGGCGCTACTGGCGCCCATTTCATGGGATAACATCAATGGATGACGGTGCATCCGACGAAATCTTATCTTACAGCACAGCGATACATTGCACATTCAGAGACAAGGGCTGCTGAGACTGTCAAAGGCAACGGTTTCTTATCCGCATACACGCCCTCAGAGAAGCGGACAGACATATCCCGAGACAGATCCTGCCCGCCCTTGCCGAAACTCTTCAGTTAATATCTCGGAGATTCCCCGGGATTCTGGACCTTTCCAGTAGAGGGGAGGAATATTTTCCAATGTAGACTAAGTGCATCGGTATTTTGATCTGTATTCTGGTCTGTCCTTCCTGAAACAAAAGTTCAGAACAATACTGGGAAATCGGATCTTCGCCACAGGCTACCGCAAAAAAAGCACTGAGCTGAATCAGTCTGGGAGAGGATGTGACCCACTGGATACATACAGATCATCTACACTTATTGGCCAGTAGAACCACTTGATCAGCAGTGAACTGGAGGGGTGTGTGATTCCTGGTGGAGAGTTGGACTGGAGATACTTTTTTCAGCATATTCAGGCCGGAATAAATAGTAAAATCATATCAGGGGCGGGTTTTATTGATTGGAAGAGATGGGGAGTCTGCGAAGAAGGTGATGGGGTTATTGCCCTGTATTTCAACCAACTGCAAACCAATAAGTAGGAACTTCAGGGACAGTCACTGCCGACTATCTTCAACTCCTCGCTCTGATTCTATGTGGACAACGGATTCCCGCTGATAGAAGTCAGCCTCTTTGACAATTGTTCTCAGCTGAACAGCGGTAGGAAGTAGCGTTGAGTTGGAAACACTGGCAAGCGGACCACAGATATTTCATAAGATAAAAAAGCCTGAGAAGGCTGCGAAAAGCTCATGAGCTTGTGCAGCTTCTGTGGAAAGAGAAGCAGCGATAAGGCTTTAGATCGAAGATCCTTGGTCAGAAGCAACTGAACACGCGCATATTTATTGTGCACCACATCTCAGATGCTACAAACGAATGGGGTGTTTGAGGTAACTGGAGGGTGCCCTCGTGTTGCTTGGCGGCGGGAAGTATGACCACACACCGAAAACAAACGCGAACACACAAATCCATGCCTCACAGATACACAGAGACACAAAACACGTTGGAGAAAAATAGACGGACATGCAAAGAAAAAACACACAGCATTAATCAGACGGAGATGCACTCGAAAACCGTCAGCGAAGGAAGATAAACATCATTTGGAGTCAACAGTTGCAAATTGAATATTCTAAGGGACACTGTTCCGGAGATGAGAAGGTAGAATGAATATAACTCCCATTAGCCAGCGATTGGCCTTCCGTCCGCGCATCCCGTGATGCATCTGAGTGCAAATGGTCAACGCTACCACACCGCCGAAACCAATGGAATATCGAAGAGAAGAACAAAGAGTGTGTGTCTGAATTAGACACAACGCTTGTTCGGCGACAGCTTGAGTATCCTGTGCAATTCTGGTCACCACATTAAACGAAGATGTCTCTGAACTGGAAAGAATGTAAAGAAAATTACAATGATGTTCTCTGACAGGGAAATTTCAGGAAGGGTTACGATTGGTATGCTCCGCTTATATTTTTGCAGCAGAGGAGGCGAAGAAGAAACTGAACAAAGGAGTTTGCAGCCTCGAGGAGGCCGGTAAAGAAAATTAAATTGATAAATTATCTTTAGCTCTGGGGTCATAAAACAGAGACTGTTGTGCAAAATAAAAAATCAGGAAGTTTAGAGGGTTGCTGCAGACTGGATTTCCATTCAGGGAGAGGCAGTGGACGGTACCTCCTTTGCGTAAGAGATGTCGATGCAGAAACCCAAACAAGATTTGAAGAGTATGTGGTTGTTGCTCGGGGAGCCGTAAACTGCTGGGCGCCAGTCTTAGCACTGGGAGGTTCTGAAGTTATTGGTTGTTTCTTTCCAGCTTTCACTAACACGGTCACGTTCCATTGTATCGGACAGACCTTTATGATTGTCTGAATCTCGTTCTTTGACGCATTATTAACGCGGAGACACTGAGTCGCACATTTGCAGCACGTCGGACCGTGTCGACAATCTCAAAATCTGGTTTGATCACTTGTTCCTGCCAGCACTGTCTCTGGGTTAATCTTCCTGTCAACCCTCTCTCTGACTTATTGTCTTAATTACCTATTTCTTTGCGTAACTGCACTTTAATCGTTAACACCAGGGACAAACTTAATATGAACAGTTTATTCACACAGCTGCATGTTTTATCCCAGGATATTAAGGATATCAGAAACAGTAACCCATCTCCAGGAAATGAGCCGAACGGCCAGAGAACATTCGGAAACAATTTCGTGAATCGTGAGTCCATCAAATGCTGAGCAAAGCACAGATGTGACCCCGAACGGATCCCGGCTTCCAAGGCGGGCAGTCATGGACGGAGATTCCGCAGGGAGGTATCACGACGAGTAACGGACGAAAGGAAAGGAATCCTTCATGGAGTGAACATCACGGGGAACAGACGGATATTCGGACTGGATCTCAGGTTGGGGACACAATTGGATTGCATCCGGTGTCGGGGAGGCAGGGAGCTGAGATCCACCCGGCGACGGGAGTTTCTGGGAGAGTTTTAAGTGAGTCTCAGTGAGCAGAGTCTCATGAGTCTGAGAGCGCAGAAATAATCTGCGGAGTAGCTCAGCTGCAGCCGCGATACAGTCAACCTGGGGAGTTTATCTGAGAGACTAAAGCTGAAGGAAAGATGTTTTGTTGTAAATATACATTCATAATTTGTGGGGACTGCATTGACTTGCAGAATATCTCGCGCAGGACTTGTGACAGATAATCTTAGCTTCCCTCAGTGATCTCAAACTGGATCTTTGACTACCTCCGTGCCTCGGGGATCTGAATTCCTTTCCAATATCGAAAAACTGGGAAAGATTTTGGCATCGAATTGACAACAGAAGTCTGGCTCAGACCTTTCACAAGAGGGCAGGAGATGTACAGGTTCCGCCCGGCCTGCTCAGTCTGAGAAGTCGGGATATTTCGTTCGACTGGTTTCACCAAACAATCTTTACACAATTTTCATCTAAGATTCAGTGATAAGGATTTGCCGCATTCACCGTTGCGGCACGGGTTCGATAGCCACTCAGCGAGAAACGAATTTAATGCCTTTTGTGGAACCAAAGTTTGCGTCAGAGACTGAGCCCGGGTTAGCCTCTGGATTTTCAGCGCCAACACCGCCAGGTGAATCACCACCAGCACATCTCGGTTTATAGTGTTTCTGCTGTGTAAATCCGTGGGTTTAAAAGCAACATACACTGCTGACTCAAAAAGATGGCGCCACATCAAAGCGACTCGTTGCAATCTGCTATCTGCCGATCTGCTCAATACTTCTTCAAAAATCGTTCTACTCTTCTAAATTGAATTTCAATGTCTCAAAGAACTGCAAGTAACGTTCTCTTAAGTCCTCCTGCAGGGCTGATGACCTTACGATCTGCAGGAACGACTCCTGGACCCAAATGGAAACGACCAGCGAGGTCCAGGACGGGCAGGCCCAGGTGGAAGCCTGCGCGGGGTGAAGAGCCGAAATCACGAAGAGCCCACCACCGAGACCCGACTCCAGTACCCCAGTGGAACACGTGACGCTGAGTCGCGAGGACGCGGAGTGACGATCAGACCAACAGGACCGCCCGACGCCGACCCCTGTTTGCGGATCAATACGGAGGCTCGTCCATTCTGGGCCACCGAGTGCCAAGGCCTGACCAGAAGCAAGGCCAAACAAGCGGAGGCGGAGTCCGACGCCCTACCCGAAGCGATGCCCGACATGCGGCGACGCCAGCTGCTGCGGGCCCGACACCAGCGTCACTCCTGATCTGAAGCACTACACTATCGAGCACACGGGGCGCGAGTGTGTACAGTAAAACGCGAAATTAATGAAAGCCATTGTGCATTTCTGCTCGAAAAATTGATTAGTGTAGAAAATGTGTATTACCTTTTCCTGTTTCGTGTCAATATGTGACTTTAAGACTCAGTGTAGTTTATGTTGTACTCGATTTTTTTACTACTTCTACATTCACGCTGCGCAAAGATCCCCACCGCACTGAGGTTTGTTTTTTACAGTGGGCTTAGTGCTCCGTCGTCTCCTATGTTCATGATCCAACATTTGAGTTTTTGTATAGCTCTCCCCCTGCTCTGTACCGCCGTGTGTCTGTTGCAAACCACATTAGTGTTATTGTAGAGCCTTCTCCATGGTTGGTATCAGTGTGCTGTGCGCGAAGTCAGTGCACAGTAATACTGAGCCGCGTCGCTCTGTTTCACTTTGGAGATCGTTAACTGGCTGATTTTCTTGCCAGGGTCAAGAGACGCAGAAATTCGTCCTCCCGATGCATTTTCCGAATCCTGCTCTGCTGAAGTGTGTCTCTGAAGCAGGAAAATCGGTGCTTGCCCTGGGACCTGCCGATACCAGTGTAGAGTGTCAGCACAGAACCCGGAATATTGACAGTTTAAAGTGACGGTTTCGCCAGCAGTAGATTGTTGAACAGGACTCTGAGACCCCGGGAAAATGGAATCTGCATGATTTAACAGGGAAAGTTTTGATTATTTACGGACGATTGTTAGAAAAGCGTAGCGAATAATGGATTTCATTTCATTCGATATCAATTGAAAAGTTTGCAAACTGCATTTGTCGCCCTTGTCAATGATTCTATCGACTTGCTGCGGTGGACAAATCACTGAAGCATGGCCAATAGGGACAAGCTGCGATTGTTGACGAGAATTTGGAGGAAATTTTGAAGCTATGTGAAAAAAAAAGAAAATTGGTGCTGCAGATACATGAGCCACCATCCTGACTATAGGTTGAATTAACTTTCGATGTTTTGTATATTTCTGCCATGTATTTATCAGCGGATGTTATTGTGTCTCCTGACGAAGGACACATAGGAAGAAAGATTGTTAACAACGTGTTTTATTCGCAGTGATGAAAGATCTTCCAAGGCACCTTATTTTTTTGCAGCAACCCAGTGCATGGAAAGATCCTAAACAAAGCAATGTGACTGAATAGCTCGGACTGAGCCGAGGCGAGACTGAAGACCTGTGCTGCAAAGCTTCACCTTGAAAAATATTTCATCACAACCCGTTGGAAACCCTCTGTTATCTGCACTTAAAAATGATCATCGGTGGGACACGATTATCTCCATTTTAGTTTCGTTTCAATTAGATACTGTTAGTACAATTATTGTTCCGAATCTCGTCACTGTCTTGTTGATGCCTGCGGTTTCTACTTTGCTCGGAGAGAACTTTTCCCACAGTCTGTAAGTTGTACGTTGGGTTTAGTGTGTGCAGTTTCCAAAGGGTGTATCAGACTCACTCACAACTGAGCATCACGCACGTCAAAACTCCATCTGCAGCATTTAAACAATAAATAGATACCCATTCAGAGTTCGAATACTCCGGGTAAATATTGACACATTTCACATAACTAAACCAATTCAACCCACTGTACACCCCGACGCACCTCCAGTCAATCTGGCTGCGTTGTGACCAACCCTGACATCGGTACTTCTGCCTTTCCACGCAAAACCAACTACGCGGGTACTTGAAAACCACCTCCACTTTCTGAGAATTGACCCGTGACTCTTATCAGAATGAAACCGTTCGGTTACGTACTCCTGATTACATTTTCATATTTATAAATTTTAAATGATGTAGTCATCAATGGAACACCAACATTTATTGCTCAGGAGCAGCTCCAGTATGCTTCTGTCGGAGTGCTCCATCCAGCCACTGTCTAGACACCACCACCCCCCGCCAACAAACAAGTGGCTCCCATTGCCAATGTCTCCTCTGGAACACATTGCAGCACCCTATCGAAATTGGGCCTGTTTCACTTTGAAGGAAATTGTTGTCAATCGATCCAAATATTAAATGAATATGAAATGCAGGAAGCAGCAGAAGGACATGCGATGTTTATGGATACTTACCAGCTGTGACCATCACTGTTGTTCCTGCTCCGTCCTTATAGTCAGTACTCCACTGATTGGCACACTGACTACACTCTCAGCCTCCGCTCTACAAGAACCACCCTCACATTAATCTCTCCAGCTAACATCCCCAAACTTCTCCCAATGATTGCAGGGGCTTCAATACACCACCTAAGCACAGCGCTCTACAATTCCTTGCTAATTGACATGTTGCTTGTGAGAAAACAAACTCTTTGTATAATGGCGCTGGAGAGCGTGTCGGAGCTCGATTACGGCAAAAAAAAAATAGAAAACGGATCAAGAACCATCCTCTTTGCCAAACAAAAAACAATTGAAAGCGGGAAATTACAATGAAATTAAAAAAGTGAATATCACCAAACATTTAATTCCAGTTCTGGACCGGGAGAAGATATATTTTAACTGTAGGGTTTATTTTGATCAGATCTCTTCCACTGTGTGTATTTCAATCGAACACAGTATTACATGTCAGATTCAAATCCCTGAGGACTGGGTGAGATGGACTGGCCGAACGTAAGCTCCCAACGATTGTGGTTTCCTGTTACATCTGTTGAAACATGATTTCGTCTGGAGTTGGGAATAAGAAAAGTGTTTCATTCATTACCTGTCGCCATACATTAACAAGAGTCTCAGGAAACGCTGAAGCATCCGCGCACAATCTGCAGTGAGAAAACACAGTGTGTGTACTCCACCAATCGAATCCAATCATAATCCAGACTGTGAGGCTGGCGGGATGAGGCGGGACCAGGGCGGTTATCGGCAGATTCACTTCGCACCTTCATCTGTTCTTGGGATAATCTGCAGTAAGAGTTTTTGTACCGAAAGAAGCCCAGATCAATCACTGTGTTTCCACCTGTACTCAGCTTGACAGTAATAGGTGGCGCTGTCTTCAACTCTCAGATCACGAATTTCCAACGAGAAAGTCATCTCATTTCTTTTGCTTCTCACAACAAACCGCCCTCCGCTGGTGATCTTCTGCCGCTCTGACCCGGACTGGGTCACCCTGAAGAACCGTCCAGTTTGAAAACGGTATGCACCAGTGATACCGGGATGGAAACGGCAGGTGATGGTGACAGACTGACACTCCATCCCCTTAATGGTTGTCGGGCTCTGGGTCACAGATTGACTGAAGGAGCCTGCAAATTAAACACAGGGAATGGTAAATGGACGTCAGAGCCGAAAAACGCAACACTACTAAATCCAGACAGAGCTTGAAATTCGATATGGTTCGTGAAGATGTCTATTAAACCCGCACAGTGTGGGAGTGTGTGAACGGTACTCACGCCGTAAGCAGATGCATATGGTGAAAAACAGAAAGATTTCCATTGCTTTGTCTCCGGTTGCAAATGCTTTACATTAAGGGAAGATGGGACCCACATTCGAGACCGCTCCGCAGATTGTCCCTCAGAGTTGAGCTGGGACAGATCACCGACAGGTTTGAGGAGGGATAGTTGATGGTTCTGGTTCTCTGTCGGGTCTTTGAGTCGGATGTGAAAGACACTCCCACTTTCCTCTGACGTGGATTGTGTGGGCGGAGTTACTCTGTCAGGAAAGGCTTCCGCTCTCCTTTACAGCAATACGCCCAACGGCCTTTACTGCAGCAGTTAGCGTAACGCTCTTGCAGCCCCAGCGACCAGCGCTCAATTCCCGTCGAAATCTGCAACAAAGTTGTACGTTCTCCCCGAGTGTCTGTGAGGTCTTCCTCCGGGTGTTCTCGTTCCCTCCCACATTCCAGAGATGCACAGGTTAGGAGATGTAGGCATGGTATGTTGCTGCCTTTTGGTGCCGAAGGATTGGCGACAGTTGCGGGCTTGCCCCAGCACATTCTCAGTAACGCAAAACGAAGCATTTCACAAAGTGTTTCGATGCGCATGTGACGAATAAATACATATCTAACATGTGATTGTTTTGTGTTTGTCGACATTTTGACGTGGTTAGAATGCTTGCGGAGAATGACTAGGTTCTTAGTCCAGAAGCGACAGAAACCAGACACCTCCCATTACCGTGCAGGCAGGTATTCGAGAGGAGATTACAAGCTCTCCCTCATCCGAGGAGGTGGTGTCGGTATTTTCAACCTTTGTTTCAACCATTCAATCACGGTCACCTTTCTTCCACAGAAATCAGAGAGGGACAGAGAGCAATGAGTGCGAAGACACGTTCAGGTTTTCTGACTGTGACGAATGGGGCATCATTTGGGAACCGTGTTTGTCCATCGCAATTCACAATCTTAATCACTCATGGGACTGGGGCGAAGAAATGTCTAAACCAAGTTTATCACTGATCAAGCTGAAGGTTGGACTGTCAAAAGGGAAGAGGACAGAGGGAGGCCACAGGGAAACAGAGAGAGGTTGAACAAGTGCGCAAGACTGTGGCAAATGTAATACAATGTTCGAAATGCGAAGCTGTGTGCTGCGGTGCAAAAATAACACAGCAGAACATTTAATCAAATTGTCCGAAAGTTGGCGTTTGTTCGTGCTCAAGAAGAAATGACCATTCAGTATTTCATAACCAACGTGCAGGTGCGACATGCTGATCGGAAAGTAAGTATTCGGATGGCTTTCATTGTGAGACGTTTTCATTACAGGAGTAATTGTGGTTTTCTGCCATTTCCCTGGAGCCCTTGGACATTCCGTATGGAGCAGTCTGCACAGTTTTCGTTGCATCTGGGGTGCAACGGATAATTTTGAATACTGTGGAACCAACTTTTTGTTGCATGGATTCCACGCAGAAAATGCAGATGACGGGAGGAGTTCTCTTCCAATACATAGCAATGCTTATGGCTTAACAATACCGAGAATAGAAACAACTAATAAATTTCTTGGCAATGACAACTGAGTAAATATTCTACCCTTGAAAAACAACAATATGAAAAACCTGCAGATCGCAAGTTATTTCCTATTATTTTGAACAAATGTCAATCTTCAGTGTCAAACGACTCAGTTACCACATTAAATAGTATCAGTCTCAATGTGTGTCATTTTATACGATTTACACAGAATTATGTAGTTTTCCAGTGGGAGCTGGAATATTGCTTTTCATCTGTGCTTTCTGTCAAGCAATTCCCTGAAATTTCTGATTCAGTTTGGAGACACAGATAATGAGAGAGAATCACCACTTTCAGGTTAATTGACGTGATAAATTTCCCTGAAATTGAGAGAGCAGCAAACAAAAATATGTAAGCCAGTTACGGGCTTCGAAATGCAAGGTGAAACCATGTTTGTGAACACTTTTAACTGGACAGTGCATGACAGATGAAGGTGGACGAATAGCTAATCTGCAAACACATCTTCTAGGCGATAGGTTCCCTCAGGAGATGACAGGTACTCCAGAATGGATGGAATATATAATGTACCTCAGACATTGAAGAAGTAGATTTTGAACGTTCTTGCAACACACATGGAGTGGTTGTATTATTTCTATTTAGCTTTCAAATTACATGTCACCCTTTCTGCAAAATAATTTTTAAGTAACAGAAGATTCAGTTCACTGCTTATGACATTAACAGTCGTGATTCAGTTCACAACTGAACACATGGAGAAGAAAAACCTGAAATTACATGTTTTTTCCACTTCTAATCGTTTAGTGCATTGCTGAAATTTTAACACGGGACTCTGCAATTGACAACAGAAACATGTGATTTGAAGGAGAATAAATTGCCTCGTGTTACTGTGAAAAGTTTGACAAAACGTCATGGAATATCAGTTGAGAGCCTTCAATCAGCTATGCCAGTGCAGTTCTGTTTCCGGAATTTAAATGTTCCGTATGACTTGGTGGATATTTTAAAATAAATTAACGGAATTGGTTGCATAACCTCAGGTTACTTATTCCACTGAATTATGTTGTCAGAGCATAACGTTTACTGCTGAGCGACGGGTCTTCCGAGTGCACAAACCTATAACTTTTTCTCAAAAGGCAGGTATCGACAGAACGAACATAAACATATTGTGGAGGTTTTATGAGTAAAATGAAGTGATGGGTGAATATAATTCAAGAAGGAAGGTTACGCTACAAATAGACAATAGTCCAATGAATATGTGAAATGCAAGCAAATAAAGTTAAAAGGCCTTCAGTTTATACGAAATTATTTGATAACCCTCCACCTTTGCCTTGAATTTTTTCTACATCATTCGGCACGGCAGCTCTGTGGGGATCACAGCAACTGACACATTGCCAATATGGGCTCGTTCACTCTCCGTGCCCAAGAAGCGCTCTGGCACTTCTTCCTTCCCAAGCCCATGATGCTCGTGATACCATCCCCACTAATGGTCATAATTTTGAACAACGATGCTGATGACTCCAATGTTCGTTTTCATCGTCAACAGCACTCTGGGCGCCGTACAGTCTTACGGGAAACAATGGTGTGGTAGAGTTATACGGCACGGAAACAGCCCTTCAGCCCAAATGGTCCATGTCATGCAAGTTGTCCATCCAAGGTAATCTCATTTTCGTGCGTTGGCCTAATACTTTCAAATCTCTCTTGTTCATGTACCTGTCCAACTGTCTTTTAAACGTTGTTATTGTATCTTACGAAATCCTTTGATTTTGAACATCATTCCCAAACCGTACCACACTATGTGTATAAAATGTGCTCAACCTGCCACACTTGCCAACTGTTTGCCGATCGCAATAATGGACAAACACTAAAGAAAAGGAAGTGTAATATCCGAAAGGACAGGACAGATACCATCGGGAAACAAAGGGAAATTTGGATGCTGGAAATGTGCAATGAAAAAAAAGTGAAAACTGGAAATGGTCAGCAGGAAGCGTGCAATTATGTGGAATTAAGCTTGTCTACGTTCGCTATTTTGCACCGTCAGCCTCTTTGGGATGTTCCTTAAGAGGAAAGGTATTTAATTTGAGAAGATCAAGCTAACGGAGCTTAGGTATGGAGTTACATTCCCCTATCCGTAAATAATTGTTGAGATCGGGTTAGCAGTGGCACATTGGGAAAACCTTCTCACACATAGCGCCATGGAGTAGAACTCCTGTTAAAATCAGATTTAGCCTTTCTGGATCAAAGAGAAGCATGAGAGGAAAAAGAATGAACACTATATTTGCAGTTCAGATTCCACACTGTACGTAAATAATTGGCATTGTCTCCCTCTGCTGTTCCACAAATAACTACCCTCCTTATCTAAAGTGATGGCAGGTCGAGTAAATCCTCGAGTGCAACAGTGCGACAACACCGTTATCCCCCGCTTCCGTTCTGGTCCTGCGAAAACCGCGCCAGTCAACTATTAAAAGCAAAACAAATAAATAAGTATCGACATTTAATTGGGTGGCTGGGGTCAGTACAACATTTTTCCGGATGGAAATCGCAGATTGTTGAATCAATAGCTTATTGAAACTGAAGTAAAGAAAGGGCATGCTGCGAAATTCGGCAGTTCATCGACATATATTTATCTAATGGAAGGATAAATATCAGTCTGGAGTTTTTAAATGCTCATTATGTTACTAATGATGCTGGAATAAACTGTTAGTTTAAATTACACTGGACACATTCACTGCTGAAATTGCACTATCCCTTTGAAAACATATCAACATAATAACACAGATGATTAAATCGTATTATCAGTGCAAAGGTAACTGGAGACAATACAATATTTGCAGGGGCTAGTGTCCAGTGAGATTTAACAAACGGAGCATCGTTGTAACTTCAATAAATTGCGCATTGGTTAATACAAATTAATACAGAGACAATTTTGCAAACACAATGCAAATAAGGACAGCAACTAGAGTAATAAAACGATATTTGTAAACTTTGGTTAATACAGTGAAAATTCTGTTAAGGTGTGTTTTAAAACACCAGTCGCTGGACCTTGTTTAGTGTAGGAGCCTCACTCTGAACACAATGTGTTTGACCCTGATCCTGGAGTATTTAATGGAGAGTGTTGAGGGAACAGGAGCTACTGGTGCCCATTTCATGGGATAACATCAATGGATTATCTCACAGCGCACCGATACATTGCACATTCAGAGGCAAGACCTGCTGAGGCTGTCAGAGAAAACGGTTTCTTATCCGCATCCACGCCCCCAGAGAAGCGGGCAGGGATATCTCTAGACCGCTCCTTCCCGCCCTTGCCGAATCTCTTCAGTAAATATCTCGGAGATTCCCCGGTATTCTGGATGTTCCAGTAGATGGCAGGAATGTTCTCCGATGTAGACTAAGTACATCGGTATTCTGGTCTGTCCTTCCTGAAATAAAGGTTCAATACAATCCTGGGAAATGGGATCTTCGCCACACTCTGCTGCGAAAAATCACTGAACTCAATTAGTCTGGAAGTGGATGTGACCTACAGGACACATACTGACCATTTACACTGAGATTCAGTGGGCAGTAGAACCACTTAGATCAGCAGTGAACTGGAGGGGTGTGTTACTCCTGCTGGAGATTCGGACTGGATACATTTTTAAAGCATATTCAGCCCCGAGTAAAAGATTAAATAGGAAAGTCATATCATGGGCGGGTTTCATTGATTAGAAGTCCTGTGGAGTCTGCAAAGAAGATGATGGGGTCACGGCCCTGGATTTCAACCAACTTTAAACCAATCAGGATGAACTTCAGGTACAGTCAGTACCGATTCTCTTCAACTCCCTGCTCTGATTCTCTGTGGGCAAGGGATTTCCGCTGTTAGATGTCGTGCTCTTTGACAATTGCTCTCAGCTGAACAGCCGCAGTAAGTAGCGTTGTGTTGGAAGTACTGGGAAACGGACTACAGACATTTCACGGGATAAAACAGCCTGAAAATGCTGCGAAAATCTCATGTGCTTGTGCAGCGTCTGTGGAAAGAGAAGCAGCGATATGGCTTTGGATCGAAGATCCTTGCTCAGAAGCAACTGAGCACGCGCATTATTATTGTGCACCGCATCTCAGATGCTTCAAACGAGTGGGGTGTTTGAGGTAACTCAAGGTTGCCCTCGTGTTGCTTGGCGGCGCAAACTATGAACACTTACCGAAAACAATCACGGACGCACAAAGCCACGCCTCACAGATACACACAGCCACAAAACTTGTTGGAGAGAAAGGGACGAAAATGCAGAGAAAAAAAGCGCACATCATTAATCAGATAGTGATGCACTCGAACATAGTCACCGATGGAAGATTATCATCATTTGGCATCAATAGTTGCATATTGAATATTCTAAGGGACACTGTTTCGGCGATGAGATTCTGGAATAAATCTCACTCCCATTACCCAGCATTTGGTCTTCCCCCGTGCATCCTGTGATGTATCTGGGTGTAAATGGTCATCTCTATCACACCGCCGAAAGCCAATGGAATATAGAATTGAAGAACAAAGAATGTGTGTCTAAATTAGACACAACGCTTGTTCGGTGACAGCTTGCGTATGGTGTAAAATTCTGTTCACCATATTAAACGAAGATGTCTCTATACTGGAAAGACAGCAAATAAAAGTACAATGATGTGCTCAGGCAGGGAAATTTCAGGAAGGGTTACGATTGGATATGCTCTATTGGTTTTCTTTGCAGCAGAGGATGCTGAGGAGAAACTGAACAAAGTTGTTTGCACCCTCGAGGAAGCCAGTGAAGAAAATTAAATTGATAAATAATCTTTAGCTCTGGGGTCACCAACATGGACTGTTGTTCGAAAGTAATCTACAGGAAGTTTGGAGGGTTGCTGGAGACAGGATTTCCATTCAAGAAGTCGCACTGGACCGGACCTCTTTTGCCTAAGCGAGGTCGAGGCAGAAACCCACACCTGATTTGAAGATTATGTGATTATTGCTCAGGGAGCCTTGAAATTCCGGGCTCCGGTATTAGCACTGGGAGGGCTGAAGTTATTAGTTGTTTGTTTCCCGCTTTCACTAACACGGCCACGCTCCATTGCATCGGACGGTCTCGATCATTGCCTGAATCTCGTTGTTTGACGCATTATTACCGCGGAGACATTGAGTTGCAAATTTGCAGCACGTCGGACCGTGTCGACAATCTCAAAATCTGCTTTAATCGCTTGTCCCTGCTAATACTGTCTCTGGGTCAATCTTCCTCTCTCCCCTCTACCTGAGTCGTTGTCTCAACTACATCATTCTCTGCGTCACTGTACTTTACTCGTTACCACTAGGTACAAGTTTAATACGAACAGTGTATTCACACAGCTGCATGTTGTACCCCAGGTTATTTAAGAAATGAACCAAGCGGCCGCAGAACATTCGGAAACAAATTCGTGAATCGTGAGTCCACCATATGCTGAGCAACGCAGAGATGGGACCCCGATAATATCCCGTATCCCAACTGGTGGGGTACCCCGGCGACACTGAAAAGATGGGTGAGGGCAGTAAAGGACGGAGATTCCGCAGGGGGGTTGCACAATGAGTAACAGATGAAGCGCAAGGAATCCTGCATGGAGTGAACCTCACGGGGAACAGAGGGACATTAGGACTGGATCTCAGGATGGGGACAACTTACGTTTGCGTCTGGTGTCGGGAAGGCAGGGAGCGGAGATCCACACGAGGCGGGAGTTTCTGGGAAAGGTTTAACTGAGTCTCAGTGCGCAGAGTCTCATGAGTCTGATACCGCTGGAATAATCCGCGGAGTAGCTCAGCTGCAGCCCCGAGGCAGTCAATCTGGGGAGTTTATCTGAGTGACTAATGCTGAAGAAAAGAGGTTTTGTTGAAAATACACATTCATAATTTGTGGGTACTGCATTGAATTGCAGAATAACTAGCGCAGGCATTGTGACAGATAATCATATGTTCCCTCAGTGGTCAGAAACTACATCTTCGACCACATCCGTGCCTCGTGGCTCTGCATTCCTTTCCAATATCGAAAAACTGGGAATGATTTCGGCATCGAATTGACAACAGACGTCTGGCTCAGACCTTCCACAAGCGGGCAGCCGAAGTACAGGGTACGCCCGGCCTGCTCTGTCTGGGAAGTCGGGACAATTCCTTCGACCGGTTTCACCAAACAATCTGGACATATTTTTCAATGAAGATTCAGTGATCAGGATTTGACGCATTCTCCGTTGCGGCACGGGTCCGATAGCCACTCAGTGAGAAACGGATTTAATGCCTTTTGTGGAAACAGAGTTTGTGTCAGAGACTGAGCCCGGGTTACCCTCTGGAATTTCAGCGCCACCACCGCCAGGTGAACCACAAGCAGCACATCTCGGTTCACAGTATCTCTGCGGTGTAAATCCGTTGGTTTAAAAGCAACACACACTGCTGACTCAACAAGATGGCGCCGGATCAATGCGACTCATTGCAATCTTCTATCTGCAGATCTGCTCAATATTTCTTCAAAAATCGTTCTATTCTTCTAAATTGAAATTAAATGTTTCAAAGAATTGCAAATAACATTCTTTCAAATCTTCATGCAGGGCGGACGACCTGCTGACTTTCAGGAATACTCCAGGACTCAGATGGAAACTACCAGCGAGGTCCAGGTCGGGCCCGTCCAGGTGGAAGTCTGCACAGGGTGAAGAGTCGACCTCACGAAGCCCCCACCACCTAGCCCCGACTCCAGTACCCCAGTGGAACAACTGACGCTGAGTCGCGAGGACCCGGAGTGAAGACCAGACGAACAGGAGTGCCCGACGCCTTCCACAGTTTCCCGACCTATCCGGAGACTCGTCCATTCGACGCAACCGAGACATGACCAGAGGCAAGTTCCGACAAGCAGAGGCCGAGTCCAGAGGCCCTAGCCGAAGAAATGCCGGATACATGGGTGGACACCAGGGCCACACCGGATCGGAATCCTAACCCTACTGAGCATCCCGCTGCGCATGTGTACTGGAAAACGCGAAATTAATGAAGGCGATTGTGCATTTCTGCTCGGGGAATTGACTGGTGTGGAATATATGTCTTCCCCTTTGCTGTTGCGTGTCAATATGTGACTTTAAGACCCAGTGTGGTTTAATGTTGTTCTCACTTTTTACTTCTTCTACATTCACGCTGCGCAATGATCCCCACCGCACTGAGGATTTTTTTTTTTACAGTGGGCTCCGTGCTCCGTAGTCGTTTATGTTTATGATCCAACATATAAGTTTTTGTACAGCGCTCCCCCTGCTCTGCAGCACCGTGTGTCTGTCGGAAAGCACATGAGGGTTATTGTACAGCGCTCTCCAGGTTTGGTATCAGTGTGCTGTGCGCGAAGTCAGTACACAGTAATACACAGCCGCGTCGCTCTGCTTCACTTCGGAGATCGTTAACTGGCTGATTTTCTTTCCAGCATCCAGAGACGCGGAAATTCGTCCTACCGCTGCATTTTCCGTATCCTGCTCTCCTGAAGTGTGTCTCTGAAGTAGGAAAATCGGTGCTTCTCCTGGGAACTGCCGATACCAGTGTAGAGTGTAAGGACAGAACCCGGTATATTCGCAGCTTAAAGTGACGGTTTCGTCAGCAGTAGATGGTTGAACAGGACTCTGAGACCCCGGGGAAATGGAATCTGCAGCGAATAACAGGGAAGAGTTTTGATGATTTACAGATGATTGTTAAAAATGCGTAGCACGGAAGAATCGATTTCATTTTTACGCCAGTTCGATTCAATTGAAAAGTTTGCAAACTGCATTTGTCGCTCTTGTCAATGACTATATCGACTTGCTGCGGTGGGAAAATCTCTGATGCAGGTCCAATGGGGACAAGCTGCGATTATTGACGACAGTTTATGACAAGTTTTGAATCTATGGGAAAGAAACAAAGAAAATTGGTGGAGTAGATTCAGAGAGCCACCACCTGACTATGGGTTGAATTAACCTTCTTTTTTCTGTAAATTTCTGTCATTTATTTTTCAGCGGAGTATATTGTTTCTCATGACGAAGGACTCAAATGAAGAAAGATTGTTAACAATGTGTTTCCTTCTCAGTGATGGAAGATCTTTCCAGACATCTTAATTTTTTTTGCAACAGCAGCCCAGTGCATGGCAAGATCCTAAACAAAACAATGTGATTGAACAGCGCCAACTCAGCCAAGCGGAGAGTAAAACCTTTGCTTCAACGCTTGACCTTCAAAAGCATTTTATCACAACCCGTTGGAAAACCTCTGCTCTCTGCCTTTAAACATTATCATCAGTGGGACACGACGTTTTTCCATTTTAGTTTAGCTTCAATTCGATAGAGTTAGTATCATTGTTTTTATGAATGTCGTCGCTGGCTTGTTGATGCCTGCGGTTTATACTTTGCTTTGCAGAAAACTTTTCCCACAGTCTGTCACTTATACGTTGGGTTCAGAGTGTGCACTTTCCAAAGCGTGTATCAGACTCACAACTGAGCATCACACACGTCAATCTCTGTCTGCGGCATTTAAACAATAAAGAGATACCGAGTCAGAGTTCTAATACCCCGTTAAAATAATGACCCATTTCAAAGAATTAAACTAATCCAACCCTACGGTACACCCCAACAAACCTCCAGTCAGTATGGCTGCGCTGTGAACAACTCCGGCATCGGTACTTCTGCGTTTCCACCCAAAACCAACTACGCAAGTACTTCAAAACCACCTAGACTTTCTGTGAATTGACCCGTGACTCTTATCAGTATGAAACTGTTCGGTCAGGTACTCCTGTTTACATTTGAATATTGATAAATTTTAAGGGATGTGGTCATCGCTGGAACTCCAGCATTTATTGCTCAGGAGCAGCCCCAGTATCCTTCTCCCGGAGAGTTCCACACCTCCTCTGTCCAGACACACACCGAGACGCGGTTCCCTTTGCCTCTGTCTCCTCCGGCCCACTTTGCAGAAATTCATTTAGAAATTAGGTTTGTTTCACTTTGAAAGAAATTGTTGCCAATCGATCCAAATATTAAATGGAACTGAAAATCACGGAGCAGCAGGAGATAAGACGATGTTTATTGTTACTTACCAGCTGTGACGGTCACTGTCGTCCCTGTTCCGTCCTTATTATAAGTATTCCACTCAGAGGCACAGTGACCCTGCTCCCAGTCTCCGCGGTACAATAAGCACCCTCACCTTAATCTGTCCATCAACCATCACCAAGCTCTTCCCAATGATTCCAGGGGCTTGAGTACAATACCTAAAATACAGTTCTCTGCATTCCTGGCTAATTGAGCTGTTCCTTGTGAGAAAGCAAACACTTCGTATAATGACGCTGGAGCGTGTGACGGAGCTCGGTTCCAGAAAGAAAAATAAAACAGATCAAACCATCCTTTTTTCCAAACAAAAAGCAACTGAAAGCAGGAAATTGCAATGTAATTCACCAGACGAGAAAGTGAATATCGCCAAACATTTAATTCCAGTTCTGGACCGGGAGCAGATATATTTTAACTGTCGGGGTTATTTTGTTCAGATCTCTTCCACTGTGTGTATTCCAATCGAACACAGTATGACATGTTAGTTTCAAATCCCTGGGTACTGGGTGAGACGAGCGGGCAGGAGGTAACCTCTCAACGATTGTAGTTTCCTGTCACGTCTGTTGAAACATGATTTCATCTGGAGTTGTTTATCAGAAAAGGGGTTCATTCATTCCTTGTCGCCGTACATTAACATGAGTCTCAGGAAAGGCTGCGCCATTCGCGCACACTCTGCAGTGAGAAAACACAGTGTGTGAAATCCACCAATCCAATCTTCTCATAATCCAGACTGTGAGGCTGGCGGGATGAGGCGGTACCGTGGGGTTTACCGCCAGATTCACTTCGCACCTTCATCTGTTGTTGGGATAATCTGCAGTAAGAGTTTTTGTACCGCAGGAAGCCCAGGTCCATCACTGTGTTTTCCACCTGTACTCAGTTTGACAGTAATAGGTGGCGCTGTCTTCAACTCTCAGATCACGAATTTCCAACGAGAAAGTCATCTCGTTTCTGTTGCTCCTCACAACAAACCGTCCTCTGCTGGTGATCTGCTGGCGCTCTGACCCGGGCTGGGTCACCCTGAAGAACCGTCCAGTTTGAAAACGGTATGTACCAGTGATACCAGGATGGAAACGGCAAGTGATGGTGACAGACTGACACACCATCCCGTTAATGGCTGTCGGGCTTTGGGTCACGGATTGACAGAAGGCGGCTGCAAATTAAAACAGGGAAAGGTTAATGGACGTCAGAGTCGAAATACGCAACGTTGCTAAAACGCGGGCAGTGTTTGAAATTCGATATGGTTCGTGAAGATGTCTATTAAACTCCGTACAGTGTGGGAGTGTGTGAACGGTACTCACGTCGTAAGCAGATGCATATGGTGAAAAACATAAAGATTTCCATCGCTTTGTCTGCGGGTTCAAATGTTTTACATTAGGGGAAGATGAAACCCACAGTCGAGACCACTCCGCAGATTGTCCCTCAGAGTTGGTCTGGGACACTTCACCGACACTATTGAGGAGGTATAGTTGATGGTTCTGGCATGTGTCGGGTCTTTGAGTCCTATGTGAAAGACCCTCCCACTTTCTCTGACGTGGACTGTGTGGGCGTAGTTGCCCTGTCAGCGTAGGCTGCCACTCTTCTTCACAGCAATAAGCCCAAGGGACTTCTGTGTAGCGGTTAGCGTAACGCTATTACAGCGCAAGCGACCCGAGCTTAATTGCAGTCGCTGTCCGCAAGAAAGCTATACGTTCTCCCCGAGTGTCTGCGTGGGTTTCCTCCGGGTGCTCTGGTTTCCTCCCACATTGCAGAGATGTACAGGTTAGGAGATGTGAGCATGGTATGTTGACGTCTGTTGGCGGCTGAAGAGTGGCGACACTTGCGGGCTGATCCCAGCACATTCTCAGTAACGTAAAAAGTTGCATTTCACTGTCAGTTCCGATGTACTTATGACGAAGAAATAATTATCTAATATGTGATTGTTTGATATATGTCGATGTTGGGAGGTGGTTGGATCGCTTGCGGAGAATCACTAGGTTCTTAGTACAGAGACGACAGAAACCAGACCCCTCCCATGATCGTGCAGGCAGGTACTCGAGAGGAGATTACAATTTGTCCCTCATCCGAGGAGGTGGGTGTCTGTATTTTCTCCCATTGTTTGAACCATTGAATCTCGGGCACCTTTTTTCCACAGAAAGCAGAAAGGGACAGAACAAAGAGTGCGACGACACGTTCAGGTTGTCCGACTGTGACGAATGGGGTATCATGAGGGATCTGCGTTTGTCCATCGCTGTTCAGAATTTTAATAAATCATGCGGCTGGTCGAGCAAATGTCTAAACTCCAAGTCTGTCACTGATAAATATGAAGGATGGACTGTCAAAAGGGAAGATGGCAGAGGCAGGCCACAGGGAAACAAAGGGAAGTTGAACAATTGCGCAAGACTGTAGCAAATGTAATACAATGTTGGAAATGTAAAAATGTGTGCTGCGGTGCAAAAATAACGCAGCAGAACATTTAGTTAAATTGTACGATATTGAGTTTTGTTCGTGCTCAAAGAGAAATGACTATCAGTATTTCATGCCCAACGTGCAGGTGCGGCAAGCTATTCGGAAGGTAAATACTCTGATGGCTTTCATCGTCAGAGGATTTGATTACAGGAGTAACTGTGCCTTTCTGCCATTCCCTAGGGGCCTTTGGACATCTCGCATGGAGAGGTCTGCACATTTTCAGTCCTGTTGCATCTGGGATGCAACGGATAATTTTGAATAATGTGAGCCAACTGCCCTTTTTGTTGCATGGATTCCACGCAGAAAGTGCAGATGACCGGGAGAGTTTTCTTCCAATCCATAACAATGCTTATGGCTCAAGCAATACCGAGAATAGAAACAACTAATACATTTCTTGGCATTGACAACTGAGTAAATATTCCACCCTTGTAAAACAACAATATGAAAACACGCAGGTCGCAAGTTATTACCTTTTATTTTGAACAAATGTCCTTCTTCAGTGTGGAACGGAGCAGTTGCCACATTAAATAGTATCAGTCTCAATGTGTGTCATTTTATATGATTTACAGAAAATTCTGTAGTTTTTTTGTTGAGAGCTAGAATATTGCTTGTCATCTGTGCTTTCTGTCAAGCAATTCCCTGCAAGTTCTGATTCAGTTTGGAGACACAGATAATGAGATAGAATCACCACTTTGAGGTTAATTGACGTGATCAATTTTCCCTGAAATTGAGAGAACAGCAAACAAAAATAAGTAAGGCTGTTATGGACTTCGAAATGCAAGGTGAAAATATGTTTGTGAACACTTTTAATTTCTTTTAATTTTTTAAATTTTATTTACAGCGTGGTAGCAGTCCCTTCCGGCCCAAAGAGTACGCGCCGCCCATTTTAAACACCAAACTAACCTACCCGTACTTCTTTAGTATGTGGGAGGATACCGGATCACCCGGCGGAATTTCCACGCAGACACGGGGCTAACGTACCAACTCCTCACAGACAGCGACGGGTATCTAACCCTGATCTCTGGCGCTGTAATAGCGTCGCAATAACCGCTACGCTACCGTGCCGCCCTCTGAAGGCACGTAATGGAGTATTAGTTGATAGTCTGCAGGCAGATATGCTTGTCCAGTTTTGTTTCTGGAATATAAATGTTCAGCATGACTTGGCGGATATTTTTAAATAAATCAACGGAATTGTTTGCATAACCACAGATAAACTATTCCACGGAATTAAGTTATCAGAGCAAAATGTTTACCGTTGAGCGACGGGTTTATCGAGTGCACAAACCTCTAACTTTATCTCAAAAGGCAGGTATCGCCAGAACAAACGTAAACATATTGTCGAGGCTTTATTAGTAGAAAGTAAGTGATGAGAGTATATATTTCAAGAAGGAAGTTTACGCTACAAATAGACAACGATGAAAGGAGTATATAAACTGGCAGGAAATAAAGCTGAAAGGCCTTCAAGTTGCACGAGATCATTTGATAATCCACCACATTTGCCTTGGAATTTTTCTGCATCATTCTGCACTGCAGCTCTGTGGGGATCACAGCAACTTACACATCGCCAACAGGGGGCTTGTTCGCTCTCCGTGCCCAAGAAGCGCTCTTGCACTTCTTCCTGCCAAAGCTTATGATGCCCTTGATACCTTCCCCACGAATGGTCATAACTTTGAAAAACGGTGCTGATGACTCCCATGTTCGATTTCATCTTCAACTGCACTCTGACTCCTGTACCGTCTTACGGGGAGCCATTGTGTCGTAGAGTCATACAGCACGGAAACAGCCCTTCAGCCCAACTGGTCCATGTCGGCCAATTTGTCCATCCGAGGTAATCTGATTTTCGTGCTTTGTCACATATCCTTCCAAAACTCTCTTATTCATGTACCTGTCCAACTGTCTTTTAAACGTTGTCATTGTATCTGCCGCAACCGTTTCATTTTGAAAGTCATTCCAAAAACGTACCACACTCTGGTATAAAACGTGCTCAACCTTGCTCACTTGCCAACCGTGCGTCGATCGCAATAATGGACAAACATTAAAGAAAACTACATGTAATACCAGAAAGGACAGGGCCAATACCGTCTGGAAACAAAAGGAAATGTGGATGCTGGAAACGTGCAATGCAAAAAAGAGAAAACTGGAAATGGTCAGCAGTGAGCGAGCAACTATGTGGAGTGAAGCTTTTATACCTTCGTGATTTTGTAACGTCAGCCTCCTTGGGATGTTCTTTGAAAGGAAAGGTATTTGATTTGAGAATATCAAACTAAAACGTAGTTTAGGTATGGAGTTACAGTCGGCTCTCCGTCAATAATTGATGAGATCGGGTTAAAAGTGACACATTAGGAATACTTTCTCAAACATGGCGCCAGGGAGTGGGATTCTGAAAGAACTCCAGTTAAAATCAGATTTAGCCTTTGTGGATCAGAGATAAGCAGGAGACGAAAAATGAACACGAGATTTGCAGTTCAGATGCCACTCTGTACGTAAATAATTAACATCAGAATAACCACCTTCCTTACTTACAGTGATGGCAGGTCGAGTTAAACGTTGAGTGCAACAGCGAGATAACACGGTCATGCGCGCTTCTGTTGTGGTCCTGCGAGCACCGCGCCAGTCAACTATTAATCGCAAAACAAATAAAGAAATATCGACATTTAATTGGGTGGCAGGAGTCAATACAACATTTTGCCGGATGGAAATCGTACATTCTTGAACGAACAGCTTATTGAAACCTAAGTAAAGAAAGGGCATGGTGCGAAATTCGGCAGTTCATCGACATATATTTATCTGATGGAAAGATAATTATCAGTCTGGAATCTTTAAATGTTCATTATGACGTTAATTATACTAGAATAAACTGTTAGTTTAAATTACACGAACACATTCCCTGCTGAAATTGCACCGTCCATTTAAAAACTTATCAATAAAATAGAACAGATTAATAAATCGTAATATCAGTGTAAAGGTTACAGGAGACAATACAATATTCGCAGAGGCTAGTGTCCAGTGAGGTTGAACAAACAGAGGATCTTTGTAAGTTAAATATGTTGTGCCTTGGTTAATACAAATTAATACAGAGACAATTTTGCAAACACAATGTAAATCGGGACAGCAACTAGAGTAATAAAACGATATCTGTAAACTGTTGGTAATGCAGTGAAAATTCTGTTAAGGTCTGGTTTAATATAAACAGTCGCTGGGCCTCTTTCGTTTCAAAACTCTATTTATCACAAACAGGTATGGCAACTACCGTAATGACGCGACAACGTGAGGTGTGATAAGAAACAGCACATATGCTAATTCAGTGATAACTCAGCGAAGTCCAGATTTCATGTAGTCAATGACAAGATCTCGTAGTCACATTTTCAGGGCCACGTTCACCCCAAAGGCCCTCATCCGTGCTGTTGCCATGCTGTATGAAACTTAACCTATTTTAAATTAAACCTTGACATGAACCCGTGTCGTAATAGTGAGAAACAGCCCTGGATTAGACTGTTACGCTTTTAACACTGAACTAAACAATCGTCATTTTCACATGTACACTTACGTCAGTCGTTCCTTGTCCTCGGTAATATTTATACGGCAGTTGTCCCCGTTTCAAATATGGTATTGTTTGTGGAAGCTTGAACACACTGCCTAGTTTTTCACGACTTTCTCGTTACGGACACGTTTCAAAAAACACCGCAGTGGCTGCATAATGCATCAGGATATCGGGTGTTTATCGAATTCGGGGGCTTCTTTCCAAATGTTAACATGTTGTAATAAAATCTTTGATGATTAAAAGGCAAGACTTTCTTCGTCTGGACGATTCTCCTCGGGCGAAGATTGAATTTGCCGATTTGAAATGTGTAACAGTTTTTGTAAATGGGCATCCAGTTCACAGCATCCTATTGATAACCGTCGGACTGATTTCGGTTGAGGAATTCCCAGAACCGACCTTTCAATATCCCCCTTTATCCCAATGGAGGTAAATCACAGCTTGTCCTTTTGCTCAAAATGAAATCTGATGTTCTGTACAAGAAATTTCAGGACACTTTGCACGAGCAGGTAATAATTTTAAAATCACCCCTCTGGACAGTTGAGGCAAATCAACAGGAACTTCATTGATGTATTTGCTTCTGCCGAGAACAGAGCTGGACGCGACGGAGACTTTTATGTGAATAATCTCAGAACTCGAAACCCCAGATTAGAATACAAAACGACATAAAAGTATTAAAATTGTCCCCACCAACGCAGAAGACAATCATAGAGAGTGGCATGCAGATCTTTCACCGAGCCAGCAGCAATGATCAGTGTTCCAAATGTTCTTCTTAAATTTAGGAAAATATACTGTGGATTACATGAAGTTCAAATTGGATAGATTTCCCAGTAATCATGGGAAATGTCAACACACTGAAAGAACGTGCTTGGAGATGTCTTGTTTGCCCCGCTCTCTCTATATCCCCCATTTATCGGCCAACTAGCCATGTGCCTCAGCAATGTCTCTACCCAAATGCCAGATGCTAATGTCTGAGGGAAAGATTTCTCGGCCAGAATCTCAGGACTTGTGCAAGATGTATAGGTGCATACTGCAAACGTTTTGCACAAATTTCTGAACGATGTATTCAATGATCAAACGGAAAAAATATCCTCAATATGACCCATGTTAGAATTGCCCTGGGAGTTTTTGCTGAGACGGGAAATATGTAGTTGTTCTCCCTACTTGATGCACTTCTTCACTGACTGTGCAGTATGATTTTTTCGGGGCACAGAAGAATTACGTTTTTTTTATTCTGCATGTCATTCATGTGAATATTTGATGAGCTGTTGTGAAAGACACAGTTGGAAGTATTAATCGCACATCATCTTCTGTGGATATTTTGTAGGACACGTGTAGGAGCCTCTCTCTGAACACAATGTGTTTGACACTACCATTCAGTATTTAATGGAGACTGTTGAGGGAACAGGCGCTACTGGTGCCCATTTCATGGGATAAAATTAATGGATTACGGTGCATCCGATGAAATCTTATCTCACAGCGCAGTGATACATTGCACATTCAGAGAAAAGGGCCGCTGAGGCTGTCAGAGAAAACGGTTTCTTGTCCGCATCCATGCCCCCAGAGAAGCGGGCAGGGACATCTCGAGACCGATCCCTCCCGCCCTTGCCGAAACTCTTCAGTAAATATCTCTGAAATATCCCGGGATTCTGGATGTTCCAGCAGATGGCAGGAATGTTCTCCGATGTAGAGTAAGTACATTGGTATTCTGATCTGTATTCTGGTCTGTCCTTCCTGAAACAAAAGTTGAGAACAACCCTGGGAAATCGGATCTTCGCCACACGCTGCTGCAGAAAAGCACTGATCTCAATCAGTCTGGGAGTGGATGTGACCCACGGGACACATACTGATCATTTACACTGAGCCTCAATGGGCAGTAGAACTACTGAGATCAGCAGTGAACTGGAGTGGTGTGCGATTCCACAACAGATTTGAAGAGTATGTGGTTGCTGCTCAGGGAGCCGTAAACTGCTGGGCTCCGCTCTCAGCACTGGGAGGGGTGAAGTTATTGGTTCTTTCTTTCCTGCTTTCACTAACACGGCCACGTTCAATTGCTGGGACTGTATCCACGATTGTCTGAATCTAGTTGTTTGACGCAATATTAGCGCGGAGACATTGAATCGCACATTTGCTGCACATCTGTCCGCGTCGACAATCTCAAAATCTGGTATGATCACTTGTTCCTGCCAACACTGTCTCTGGGTCAAACTCCCTATCACCCCTCTCTCTGAGTGAATTTCTCAGTTAGTCCTTTCTCTGCGTCACTGTATTTTACTTGTTACCACCAGGTAAAAGTCTAATACGAACAGGTTATTCACACAGCTGCATGTTGTATCCCAGGATATTAAGGATATCAGTGACAGTAACCCATCTCACGGGGAACAGAGTGACAGTGGGACTCGATCTCAGGATGGGGAAAAATTCGGGTTTCATGCGGTGGCGGGGGGGGGGGCGGGCAGGGATCGGAGAACCACCGGGCGACCGAAGTTTCTGGGAGAGGTTTAAATGAGTCTCAGTGCGCAGAGTCTCATGAGCCTGAGAACGCAGAAATAATCTGCGGACTAGCTCAGCTGTAGCCCCGATCCAGTCAATCTGGTCAACAAAAAAGGTTTTGTTGAAAATATACATTCATAATTTGTGGGTACTGCATTGAATTGGAGAATATCTCGCGCAGGCATTGTGACAGATAATCTTATGTTCCCTCAGTGATTCAAACTACATCTTCCACTTTCTCCGTGCCTCAGGAATCTGAATTCCTTTCCAATATCAATAAACTGGGAATCATTTTGGCATCGAATTGGCAAGAGAAATCTGGCTCAGACCTTCCACCTGGGGGAAGCAGAAGTACAGGGTCCGCCCGGCCTGCTCCGTCTGGGAAGTCGGGACATCCCATTCGACCGGTTTCACCAAAAAATCTGGTCATAATTTTCACTGAAGATTCAGTGATCAGGATTTGGCGCATTCACCTTTGTGGCACGGGTCCGATAGCTACTCAGTGAGAAACGGATTTAATGCCTTTTGTGGAACCAAAGTTTGCGTCAGAGACTGAGCCCGGTTAAACCTCTGGAATTGCAGCGCTACGACTGCCAGGTGAACCACCACCAGCACATCTAGGTTTGCAGTGTCTCAGCTGTGTAAATCCGTAGGTTTAAAAGCAACACACACTGCGGACTCAACAAGATGGGGTCAGATCAAGGCGAATCGTTGCAATCTTCTATCTGCAGATCTGCTCAATACTTCTGCAGAAATCGTTCTACTAAATTGAAATTCGATGTCTCAAAAAATTGCAAATAACGTTCTTTTAAATCTTTTACAGAGCTGACGAACTTCCGACCTCCAGGAATGACTCCTAGACTCAAGTGGAAACGACCAGCGAGGTCCAGGACGGGCCCATCCAGGTGGAAGCCTGCGAAGGGTGAACAGCCGACCTCACGAAGCCCCCACCACCGTGACCCGACCCGACTAACGTATCTGAAGCTGAGACGCGAGGACACGGACTGAAGACCAGACTAACAGGAGCGCCCTATGCCGACCCCTCTTTCCCGATCTATCCGGAGCCTCTTCCATTCGTGTCAACCGAGACGAAAGTCCCGACCAGAGGCAAGGCCCGACAAGCGGATGCAGAGTCCGGAGGCCCTACCCGAAGCGATGCCCGACCTGCGGAGACGCCCGATACCGGGGACCGACACCAGGGCCACTCCGGATCGGAAGCTCGACACTATGGAGAACCCGGGCGCGCGGGTGTACTGTAAAACGCGAAATTTGATGAAGGTAAATGTTCATTACTGCTCGTGGAATTGATTGGTGTGGAATATGTGTCTTCCCATTTCCTGTTTCTTTTCAAAATGTGACTTTAAGACCCAGTATGGTTTAATGTTGTCACCTATTTTTACTTCTTCTACATTCACGCTACACAAAGATCCTCAACGCACTTAGGTTTTTCTTTACAGAGGGCTCCGTGCTCCGTAGTCCCGTATGTTTATGATCCAACATATGAGTTTTTGTACAGCTCTCCCTCTGCTCTGTAGCACCGTGTGTCTTTTGGAAACCACATTAGGGTTATTGAAGAGCTTTCTCCATGGTTGGTATCAGTGTGCTGTGCGCGAAGTCAGTGCACAGTAATACTGAGCCGCGTCGCTCTGATTCACTTTGGAGATCGTTAACTGACTGATTTTCTTTCCAGGGTCAAGAGACGCAGACATTCGTCCTCCCGCTGCATTTTCCGTATCCTGCTCTCCTGAAGTGTGTCTCTGAAGCATGAAAATCGGTGCCTGCCCTGGGAACTGCCGATACCAGTGTAGAGTGTAAGGACAGAACCCGGAATATTCGCAGTTTAAAGTGACGGTTTCGCCAGCAGTAGATGGTTGAACAGGAATCTGAGACCCCGGGGAAATGGAATCTGCATGAATTAACAGGGAAGAGTTTTGATGATTTACAGATGATTGTTAGAAAAGCGTAGCACGGAAGAATGGATTTCATTTTTACGCTGTTTCGATTCAATTGAAAAGTTTGCAAACTGCATTTGTCGCCCTTGTCAATGACCCTATCGACTTGCTGCTGTGGGCAAATCACAGAAGCATGGCCAACGGGGACAAACTGCGATTATTGACGAGAATTTGGAGGAAGCTTTGAATCTATGGGAAAGAAACAAAGAAAATTGGTGGAGCAGATTCAGAGAGCCACCACCTGACTATGGGTTGAATTAACTTTCTTTGTTCTGTAAATTTCTGTCATTTATTTTTCAGCGGATGTTATTGTGTCTCATGACGAAGGACACAGAGGAAGAAAGATTGTTAACAACGTGTTTTCTTCTCAGTGATGGAAGATCTTTCCAGACATCTTTTTTTTTTTGCGGCAGCCCAGTGCATGGAAAGATGCTAAACAAAGCAATGTGATCGAACAGCGCAGACTGAGCCAAGCGGATAATGAAGACCTGTGCTGCAACGCTTGTCCTTTTAAAGTATTTGATCACAACCCGTTGGAAAACCTCGCTCTCTGCCCTTAAACATTATCATCAGTAGGGCACGACGTGCTCCATTTAAGTTTCGTTTGCATTGGATAAAGTTAGTATCATTATTTTTCCGAATCTCTTCGCTAGCTTGTTGATGCCTGCGGTTTATACTTTGTTCTGCAGAGAACCTTTCCCACGGTCTGTCACTTAAACGTTGGGTTAAGTGTGTACAGTTTCCAAAGGGTGTATCAGACTCACTCACAACTGAGCATCACCCACGTCAATCTCCCTCTGCAGCTTTTAAATAATAAAGAGATACCTACTCATATTTCGAATACCCCGGTAACATATTGACCCATTTCACAGAATTAAACTAATTCAACCCCACTATACACCCCCACAGACCTCCGGTCAATCTGGCAGCGCTGTAAATAACCTGACATCTGTACCTCTGCCTTTCCGCCCATAACCAACTAGGTGGGTACTTGAAATGCACCTTCAATATCTGTGAATTGACCCGTGACTCTTATTCAGTATGACACCGTTCGGTCAGTTACTCCTGTTTACGTTTGCATATTGACAGACTTTAAAGGATGTGGTCATCGCTGGAACACCAGCATTTATTGCTCAGGAGCAGCCCCAGTATGGTTCTCTCAGAGAGTTCCACACCTCCTCTGTCCAGACACCACCCAGTCGCGGCTCCCTTTGCCTATGTCTCTTCTGGACCACTTTGCAGAAACCCGTTTAGCAATTGGGCTTGTTTCACTTTGAAGGAAATTGTTGTCAATCGATCCAAATATTAAATGGAACTGATAATCCCGGAAGCAGAAGGAGATAAGCCGATGTTTATGGATACTTACCAGCTGTGACGGTCACCGTCGTCCCTGTTCCGTCCTGTTTATAAGTACTCCAATAAAAGGCACAGTGATGTTGCTCTCACTCTCCGCGGTACAAGAACCACCCTCACCTTAGTCTCTCCAGCAAATATCACCAATCTCTTCCCAATGATTCCAGGGACTTCAATACAACACATAAGATACAGTGCTCTACAATTCCCGTCTAATGCAGCTTTTCCTGGTGAGAAAGCAAACTCTTTGTATAATGGCGCTGGAGACCGAGCCGGAGCTGGATTCCGGAAAAAAAACAGAAAACAGATCAAGAACCACGCTTTTTGCCAAACAGAAAACAACTGAAAGCGGGAAATCACAATGAAATTAACCAGAAGAGAAAGTGTATATCGCCAAACATTTAAACCCGGTTCTGGACCCTAGGCAGATATATTTTAACTGCAGGGATCATTTTGTTCAGATCTCTTCCACGGTGTGTGTTCCCATCGAACACAGTGTGAAATGTCAGTTTCAAATCCTTGGGGACTGGGTGAGATGGGCTGGCAAGAGGTAGGCTATCAACGATTGCAGTTTCTTGATACGTCTGTTCAAACATGATTTTTGCTGGAGTTGGGAATAAGAAAAGGGATTCATTCATTCCCTGTCACCGTATATTAACATGAGTCTCAGGAAACGCTGAGCCATCCGCGCACACTCTGCAGTGAGAAAACACAGCGTGTGAATTTCACCAATTCAATCGTCCCATAATCCAGAATGTGAGGCTAACGGGATGAGGCTTCACAGGCAGATTAACTTTGCCCCTTCGTCTGTTGTTGGGATAATCTGCAGTAAATGTTTTTTGTACCGCAAGAATCCCAGGTCCATCACTGTGTGTTCCACCTATACTCAGCTTGACAGTAATAGGTGGCGCTGTCTTCAACTCTCAGATCACGAATTTCCAACGAGAAAGTCATCTCGTTTCTGTTGCTCCTCACAACAAACCGTCCTCTGCTGGTGATCTGCTGGCGCTCTGATCCGGGCTGGGTCACCCTGAAGAACCGTCCAGTTTGAAAACGGTATGTACCAGTGATACCAGGATGGAAACGGCAGGTGATGGTGACAGACTGACACTCCATCCCGTTAATGGTTGTCAGTGTCTGGGTCACCGTTTGACTGAAGGAGCCTGCAAATTAAACACAGGGAAAGGTAAATGGGCGTCAGGGTCGAACCACGCAACGCTGCTAAAACGCGGACAGTGTATGAAATTCGATATGGTTCGTGAAGATGTCTTTTAATTCCGCACAGTGTGGGAGAGTGTGAACGGTACTCACTCCGTAAGCAGATGCATATGGTGAAAAACAGAAAGATTTCCATTGCTTTGTCTCCGGGAGCAAATGGTTTACATTAAGGAAAGATGGAACCCACAGTCGAAACCGCTCCGCAGATTGTCCCTCAAAGTTGAGCTGGGACACATCACCGACAGGTTTGTGGAGGGAAAGTTGATGGTTCTGGTTCTGTGTCGGGTCTTTGATTCCGATGTGAAAAACCCTCCCACTTTCTCTGACGTGGACTGTGTGGGCGTAGTTGCCCTGTCAGCGAAGGCTGCGGCTCTCCTTCACAGCAATAAGCCCAAGGGCCTTTCCTGTAGCGGTTAGCGTAACGCTACTACATGCACAAGCGACCCGGGATGAATTGCAGCCGCTGTACGCAATGAAGTTGTACGTTCTCCCCGAGTGTCTGCGTAGGTTTCCTCCGGTTGCTCTGATTTCCTCCCATATTCCAGTGATGTACAGGTTAGGAGATGTGGGCTTGGTATGTTGACGACTGTTGGCGGCTGAGGAGTGCGACACTTGGGGGCTTGTCCCACACATTCTCAGTAACGCAAAAAGATGTATTTCACTGTCAGTTTCGATGTACGTGGCGAATAAATACCGGACGGAAATCAAACATTGTGGAATGAAGAGCTCATTGAAACTGAAGTAAAGAAAGGGCATGGTGCGAAATTCGGCAGTTCATCGACATATATTATTCTAATGGAAGGATAAATATCAGTCTTGAGTTTTAAAATGCTCATTATGACGTTAATTATACTAGAATAAATTGTTAGTTTAAATTATACTGGACACATTCCCTGCTTAAATTGCACTATCCGTTTACAAACCTACCAACATAATAAAACAGATGATTAAAAGTAATATCAGTGTAAAGATACATAGAGACAATACAATATTCGCAGAGGTTAGTGTCCAGTGAGGTTGAACAAACAGAGGATCTTTGTAGCTTAAATTAATTGCGTCATGGTTAAAACAAATTAATACAGAGACAATTTTGCAAACAAAATCTAAATAGGGAGAGCAACTAGAGTAATTAAACGCTATCTGCAAACTGTGGTTCATGCAGTGATAATTTTGTTAAGGTCTGGTTGCATATAAAGAGTCGCTGGGCATTGTTTCGTTTCAAAACTCTATTATCATGGCAACCACCGTAATGACACGGACAAGGTGAAGTGTGATGAGAAACAGCACAGATACTAATTCAGTGATAACTCAGCGAAGGCCAGATTTCATGTACTCAATGACAAGATCTCGTAGTCACATCGCCAGGGACAGGTACAGCCAAAGGCAATCAATCTGTGCTGTTGCCATGCTGTATGAAGATTAGCCTATTTTAAATAAAACCGTGACAAGCACCTGTGCGGTAAGAGTGAGACCGGGCCCTGGATTAGACTGTTCCGCTGTTTACACTGAACTAAACATTCGTCATTCTCACATGTACACTTACGTCAGTCGTTCCTTGTCCTCACTAATATTTATACGACAGTTGTCCCCGTTGCAAATATGGTATTGTTTATGGAAGCTTGAACACACTGCCTAGCTTTTCACGACATTCTCGTTACGGACACGTTTCAAAAAAAATACCGCAGTGGCTGCATGATGCATCAGGATATCGGGTGTTTATCGAATTCGGGGGCTTCTTTCCAAATGTTAACATTTTGTAATAAAATCTTTGATGATTAAAAGACAAGACTTTATTCGTCTGGATGATTCTCCTCGGGAGAGGATTGAAGTTACCGAGTTCAAATGTGTAACAGTTTCTGTAAATGGGCATCCAGTACAAAGCATCCTACTGATAACCGTCCGACTGATTTCGGTTGGGGAATTCACAGAACCGACCTTTCAATATCTCCTGTCATCCCAATGGAGGTAAATCACAACTTGTCCTTTTGCTCAAAATGAAATCTGCTGTTCTGTACAAGAAATCTCAGGCTATTTTGCACTAACAGGTAACAATTTTAAAACAACCCCTCTGGACATTTGAGGCAAATCAACAGGAACTTCATTGATGTATTTGCTTCTGTCAACAACACATCTGGACGCGACGGAGCCTTTGATGTGAATAATCTCAGAAAACGAAACCACAGATTATAACACAAAACGACAGAATAGTAATAAAATTGTCCCCACCAACTAGAAGAGAATCATAGAGAGTGAGATGCAAACATTTAACCAATCCAGCAGCAATGCTCAGTGTTTCAAGTTTCCGTCTGTAAACGTTGGAAAATATACTGGGGATTACATGCAGTACAAATTGCATAGAATTCCCAATAATCACGGGAAATGCTAACACACTGTATGAACGTGCTTGAAGATGTCCTGTTAGCCCCGCACTCTCTATATCCCCCATTTATCTGCCAACCAGCCATGCGGCTCAACAATATCTTTACCCCAATGCCAGATGCTAATGTCTGAGGGGAAGATCTCTCGGCCAGAATCTCAGGCCTTGTGCAGAATGGACAGGTGTATACTGCAAACGTTTTGCACATATTCATGAACGATGTATTCAATGATGAAACGAAAACAATACCCTCAATATGACCCATGTTCGAATTGCCCTGAGTGTGTTTGCTGAGAAGGTATAGATGAAGTTTTTCTCCCTTCTTGATGCACCGCTTCTTTGCCTAGACAGTATGTTTTTTTTTCCGGCACAGAAGAATGAGTTTATTTTTCTGTATGTCATTCACGTGAATGTTTGATGAGATATTGTGAAAGACACACTTGTAAGTATTAATCCCACGTCATCTTTTGTGGATATTTTATCGGACACGTGTAGGAACCTCACTCTGAACAGAATGTGTATGCCTCTGACCCTGAAGTATTTAATGGAGAGTGTTGAGGGAACAGGCGCTACTGGTGCCCATTTCATGGGAAAACATCAATGGATTACGGTGCATCCGATGAAATCTGACCTTTCCCTAAAAGTACTTAATGGAATACAGTGATAGGACGTTTGCTCTGTATATAACCAATGGTTCTATTGCGCCGGGAGTATTTGAAGGAACACAGTGTGCATCTCACTCGGGTTGTCAATACATTTGGAGTGACTGGAGTGGAAATGCTGAGAAAGCGCAGTCTGGATGATACGCTTATTTTGTTTCCAAGAAATTTTATTGTCAGCAATCAAAGTGATTGCATTTCGCAATGTCAGAGAATCTGTGATAAGACTATTGAACTGTTCACTTATACGATGAGATGGACTCTTGACCTCACAATCTACCTTGTGTTTATCTTGCACCTTATTATCTGCTTGCAATGCACTTCCCTGTAACCGTGACAGATTAATTTCTATTCTGTTATTGTTTTTGCCTTCCACTGCCTCAATTCACTGTGCAATGTATTGATCTGTACGAACGACATTCATGACAACTTTTTCAATGTCCCTCGGTAGAAGTGCTAAAAATAAACCAATACCAACAACAAGACCAAACAAGCGACCAACCGGACACTGAACATACAATATAATTTTTATTTGTGGGATGGAATTAAATCTTTCACATTGATTGGTTGGACGCACGCGCTCAAGGCAGAGTGTGGACGAAGGGAGCATTCCTGTCAATCTTAATAGTCAGGAATAGTTGACTGATGAACGATCCAGGAGGTCACACTGGGGACACTCTCAACCTCCATTGCTCGGATAGTAAAATATCTGTGTTCTCTGGCTGACGAATATGCACTCCAGACCAAACTGTTCGTTCCAGCTATGTTTCATATCTTCGCACTTGTCGGCTTGAATTCAGCCAGCGACCTTCACACATCGGGGTTCTCTTTACTGAGGGTCAATATACGCGTGGCGACCGACTGTGGACATTTTAGGACTTCTATATTGGAAAGAGGCACTTACTGCGTGGTATCTGACTCCCAATCCTTCTCAGCAACTGAGCTCCCTTCTGGCGTTTTGTGAAATCATGTCCAAACTCGGAATCTGTAGAGCATCTGTGTCTGGGATACCCATTGTCGCCTTGACAGTATCCCAATCAGTCCCAACGGCTCAGTTCCCATTCGCTCACAATTAGTACAACTTGCAATTCAATTGGAATAATGCACCATGACACCAATTGGAACGTTTGCTGGCAGTAGGAGAGATACGTTGCTGGGCAAATTTGAATCTTGTTCGATCCTATTCATCAAAGATACCTTTCTCTTTATGAACAATGGGCTGGAAACCACTCATTAATCTATGTGCACAGGACGCACAGGTGCTTCCTTTCAGTTAAACTGTGAGCTGAGAGTGAAATATTAGACTCCACCACAGAATTTGAAGGAGAGATGTCGGCTGATTGTGAATTTTCCAATTTGCCTTCATGATTTCAAAAGATGTATTTTGTCATCAAGTTATGGAAGCGATTGGTTAATCATCGTCCTGTTCTGTTAACCTTCAAATGCTAAAAGCGAAGTGTGTCCCTCCGTCTTGTGTTACGGCATCAATTTACCATGAGATGTGAGTTACTGGGTTTGAAAATCCAGGGAATGTCATTCTATGGGTTTACACGTTTATTGACAGTAACGGTAAATTGCTGGGTGCTGAAGTCAGCTTTGCCCAATTAAATCGCAGTTTACTTCGAAATAATCTGCCACTTGAGGTGACTGGGCAGCAAATATAAATCAAAGATTCTCTCAGTGATATATTCCACAGATCTTTTTTTTCGAACTGGTGGTTTTGCAACGTTGGTGCTGCCTGTTTTCGCGCAAAAATGAGATAATATTCAGTTATGGAAGAAACGGTGTCTTGACTTCCCTATTCTTACACTCCGTATCTCTGTCTATAAAGGTCACAACTTTGCATCCTTTCAACAAGGTTTTAATTGTCCTTCCCCATTCAAAGAACTACACACATAAACCTTGCTCTGATTATTGCATCCATCTTAAATTAATCATCTACAGTTCATATTGGTTCACCTCCATCATTCCAGAGGAATACAATACGCGCCATTTCTCAGCTTCATTTCCCATCTACCACCATCTCTCCATTCGATCAGACTGTCAATACTTCCTCGAACTCTGTTACCATTCTCCTTGCAGTTCAATGGAAATCCATAATTTGCGATATGCAGTGTAAATTTCAAATGTTGCATTCTCTCTCCCTCTTTCTCTCTCTCTCTCTTTCTCTCTCTCTCTCTCAGCCACTGGGATTGAGGGGTATGTTCATATTCAAGGGAATATTGAAATTAAAAAAGAGAAGACATAACATTTCCTGAAGAACTTGACAGAGCTCCTTTTGCACTTTTTAGCTTGTGCCGAGGTCCCAGAGGACTGTTGTGTAGCCATATTTTCCCTTTGTTTCAGGACAAAAACAACAACCACGAAACTGTAGACCCTTCCAACAGGGGTAGGAAATTATTAAAGATGACTTTTAAGTATTATATGTACAAGCGATTTGAAAATATTTGACTTATGATGGATAGTCCGCAAGGGAGGACATGTCTGATACAGTTGTTCGGTGTTTTGAGGAAGTAATGAAGAGGATTGGTGAGAGCAGGGCAGCAGATATTGTACACATTGGTAAAGCATTCGACTATGCTCCTCATGGCAGGCTGATCCAAAAAATGAAGGCACATAGTATCCACGTTGAATTGCTCAATTGTATTCCAAGGGTGAGCTGATTATGCGTTTGCATGTGACACAAAATTTGGCAGATTTGAGGATAGTGAAGTTGTTGAAGAATACAGAGGATTAGTTTTCAGTTGGAAATATGGACGGTAAAATGACAGAGAGAGTTTGAAACCGACAGATTTTATGTGTCACACAGCGGGAGGTCAAAAGTAGGAGGAAAATGTAGAGTAAAGGGCAGGGCCCGAGGAAAATTCATACATAGAGGCATTAGGGGTAGAAGTCTACAGCTCCCTGAATGTGTCAAAAGAAGTAGAGAGAGCGGTTAAAAAGGGGTCCGGCATGATTGCATTAATCGGTCGGGAAACTGAGTGTCGGAGTCAGGAAGTCATGTTGTATCTGTATAAAAGCTTGATTGGCCCATTTATGCAATATTGTGTACAGTTATAGTCGCCGCGTCATATGGTGTGGAGCAGACAATATTCAAGAGGAGTTTGGCTGGATTACAGAGCATTATCTGTAAGCAATGGTTGAACAAAGTTGGGTTGTTTTCTCCAGAGAGTCGGAGGATGAGGAGCGACCTGATACAAATTTATAAAATGATCAGAGGCATGGAGAGGTTGCTATTCAGAGTGTCCTCCCCTATGGTGGAAATTACAAACTCCAGAAGGCATAGGGTTAAGATGAGTGGGGATTAATTAAAGGAGATTGGCGAGGCAAGATTTTCCACCGAGAGAGGTAGGCTCCAGGAACGCACTACCGGAGAGATGGTGCAAACAAAAACCACGGCAACCTTTAAGAGGAATTTAGACAGATACATTTACAGACAGTGCATAGAGAGACATATATCATGTATTTCATTCACTTGTCCATTGCTGCTTTGATCTATAACTTTCATTCGTTCCATTTTTGACTGTGAGTGACATATCCGATCTGGAACCAGATCGTTATTACTTTGAGTGCATTCGCTTAGATTAATTAATTAGGCATGAAAGTGGGTTTCATGGTTGTTTTTCAGAAACAATTTAATTAACAGCCAGTATGATGCAAGCTAATTGCGGCTCCAGAGGTTGACATCTAATATAAGTGACGGCGCGGAACTCAGAGGCTACATCGGAACACCGCGTGGACACAGTTGACATCACGTGATAACATTCTGCGCTGCGAAAAATGCATGCGCCTGGAAAGGGGCCGATATTTGCTGTTTATTATACTATGCTTGCGGTTTTAGGTGTTCCAGGTAACGCTTCACAGCAAGTGAATAAGTGGACAATGCTTACTGCTGTACTTGTGTATTTAGCTGCATGTTCTAAGCATGGATCTTCCTTTTCAGCAGCCGTTCGTTACACTGGACAGATCGCATCAATTCCTCGCCGTTTGTTCGTTGTGATCATTTAATAAAAACAAATCTAGCCGCATTTCACAACACAGGGGATCCACATAAAAATCGTACTTTCTCAAGCTTTGTTTATTCAGACGCAACTCTTCTGTTTCATGCCGCGTCCAAAATGTTCCTTGATTTAGCTATTTGCCTTACTGTCTCTTCGCTCGTTCAATACCTGTTGATCTAGTTACTGGCTAATATCACAGAATTAATTGTTTGTAATGATGGAATAGCTGCAATACTGTCACTTCAACGAGCTCTGTGCGAGGAGGCGTTTTATTATTTTCTGTGTTAGTTTTTTCTGTCTATATTTTATGTTTTCTGAGCTCTCGGGGCCGTAATTCCAAAACTAATTATCTATCGTACACAGATATTTATACCTTGCTTTACATTTGTGTCTACTGCATCATCTGGCTGTCATAAACGAGATGAATGGCGATGCCTTCGTCAATGAACGCCCATAAAACCGGTGTAAACCTGCATCTCGCATATTTGAAAATTAAGCTTAGAAGCCGTTGCTAAAAAAATAAATTTAGGCATCTATAATGTCAGGTTTTGTGCGATTTTCGGCAGTGGAACGTCATTGTCTTTTGCACAGATTTTTTGTTTGTTTGTTTCGTGAAACCACTTTGGAAATCGCCGCCACGTTTCAGGTGTTCATGTGTTTGATTTCTCTCTGAGGAAGTGAACTGACTATTCTGTTCATCTTACTGGCACAGTTATGAGTGTCTGTTCTTGGTGTGATTATGTCTGATCCGTCTTTCTACCAGTGAGATGTTTAACCGATTAAGGATCCCATGAATTCATTACATGTTCAGTGGTAGCAGTCCTCGCATCAAGACCACAATCCCTCCATGAAACACCTACAAAATATCTGTGAATGTTTGCTATGTTATTTTCCATTTGTGAGGTATCCCTGTCATTAACATCCACTGATACCCTCAAAGCCCGGTCACATCGCCTCTCCAGGAATCACAACAGTTATGTTTCTGATCCCTTTTGACCTGTTTCCCTTGCTGGCATAATGCACCGTATCGATGCCAAATGCACCGCTTTGCCTTTTCAATCTCGATTGTCCAGTTGCTTCAAAGTTAATTCCATTGGAGTCGTTGTTCTTTTTCGTTTTGTTATTTTGTGATTTATCTGATTTAAGTTCGTCGTTATTTCTTCACGTATTTCTTGTTTCACTCAGTAATGGTTTTTTCTATTTGATATGATCATTCGGTTTGTTGTGAAATGTAAAATGACCGATGCAAAACAAGGCATATTTTGTTTTACATTGAGTTAATGACACGTATGCCAGTTGACCATCTTATCGGTAAACAAGTATCCACTGGCAAAACCATCGCTTTCAATCGCTGAATCATCTAACACAGAAACAAAATTTATCTAGGCCACCCAATAAACGCTGAGGTAATAGGTTGCCTGATCACTAATTACCGTGTATCTCCCTTTCTGCTGCAGCGAACATGGTGACGATTGTGATTCTGTCCCGGGGAAGGTGCGGCCTCTCCAAATGTATCACTCACTACCTGGTGTCCATGGCGCTGATGGATTTCATGGTCATTATCACGGCTGTGATATTAAGCCGGCTTCGTGCTATTTATTTCCCTGTCAGTTACTTGTCCACCACTCGCGGCTGCAGTCTTGTTATTGCATCTAGCTGTCTTTCCAAAGACACTTCCGTCTGGCTAACGGTCGCTTTCACATTCGATCGGTTCATCGCCATTTGCTGTCAACAGTTAAAACTCAGATACTGCACGGAGAAAACAGCGGCTGTAGTTATCGGAATAGTTTGTGTAATTTGTTGCATAAAAAATATACCATTCTTGTTTACATATGAACCTTTGTATATCGTAGATAATGTACCATGGTATTGTAGCATAAAGGAAAGCTATTACACTTCAATTGCATGGATAGTATATGACTGGCTGATCTATATGGTAAACCCATGTGTCCCCTTCGTGTTGATTTTGCTGTTCAACGTTATGACCGTCAGAAACATTCTTGCGGCCAGTGCTGCACGCAGGAGGCTCCGAGCCCAGAGCAATGGAGACAAACAGAGTGACCCAGAAATGGAGAGCCGGAGGAAGTCCATCGTTATACTATTCGCTATCTCTGGCAGTTTTCTGCTCTTGCGTTTGGCGACTGTTGTGAATTTTGTACTTGTGCAATTTTCAAGCTACAATTATGCCGGCAATTCCAATTCCACTGACCCAAGGTTTATTCTGCAAGAAGGTGGATATATGATGGAGCTTCTCAGCTCCTGCACCAACACGGTCATCTATGCGGGGACACAGACTAAATACAGGGAGCAGTTGAAGAATGTGGTTAAATACCCTATAGAACTAATAAGACATAGGTTAAAACATTGAGTATGAGTTAAATTTTCCTACTCAGCTTCAAAACACTTTAAAAACTAATGAGGTGAATTTCCATTGGAACTATGTTCTATTTCTAGTTTACTGCCAACTGTGTCGTAAATGTGAGCTGGTTGTGAAGGATGGGTACTGAAGAAACATGGTTACACTATTGGCTTGGAAAACAAGAGTTATGACGTCACTGAAAATTATTGAATAAAATTATATCAACCAGTTATCTTTCCCGTGTGATTTTTTTTAAAAGGATGTAAATGTCACTTGTCATGAAATCATGTGTTGTCCGCCGTTTATTGGTCTTAAATCGAGTGAGAATCCTAGTGTTATCTAACGACAATCAAGAGACCGCCGCACCCATGTATGCATCGAATCTCATGTTGGCATATCAAGGCAAACACGAGCCCAATTAACATACTTTACATCCGTTTGAAAAACACTTGACCCGACTGCAATTCCTGATCCCATCCCTACTACACAACGCTCAGATTATCCTTGTTGATCCTTCAGCCGATCCAATGTTTGTATATATCAACTGACACGGACAACCTCTCCTGTTAGAATTGACCACTTTCCCCCATGTTATGAAGATCCTTTAGTCTTCTCTGTTAGTTTCAGAAATACTGATGTCATTATTTGCTGCTGAATTGTAACAGACTGTTTTTGTAATGATCCATCATTTCCAGCCGATCCAACGAAACCTAGCCTCAGTTTATGCTACTCTAAACCCTCGCTGGTTGACGGTGAAACGGAAATTTATTTGCTTGGCGCAAGCCGCCTTATTTATCCTTTGCAGTTTGGCTCTGTCAGTGATTAATGAACGCACTGCCCTGCCTCATTATATTTTGCATTAGTTTCTGTCTCTGACAATACCACATCAACGCAGTCGCTCTGCTGCATGACGCTGGGGTTGGTAACTGTTTAAATAACACTGCTCCTATTCCTAGTTGGCGCAGCCGCATGGAAGTGCATTTTCTACGGTTTTAAAGAGGAACGTTCCACACTTCACTTGACGGTCAGCCCTGCCCCATCACGCCCACTTCAAAATAAGTCGATAGTTAGATTGCTCACTGCAGGAGAAAGGGGGGGGGGGGGGGGGGGTTTCAGCTCATTAAGACCATGCCCAGCTGCAAGCAGAAAAATTACATCAGACCCATTCCCGATCTCCTTATTTGCTGGAGAACCTTGCAGCCCTTCCCTCTCTCACCTGCCTATCACCTCCCCAATGATTGTTTTCGTACTTCACTTCAATAAGAAGGAATTTTACAGCAAATAAACAAACGCTCCACATATATTTGGGTATTGAGATGAAACCAGATCACTGTGTGGAACCCAGACGATCATGAGGAGAACATGCGAAGACCACACGGACAGCACCTTAGGTCAGAATGGATAAGGGTGCCTGGAGGGTAAATCTGGCAAGCGTGTTCTTGCTTCAGCAGACAATGTTTCTTAGGCTCGACCTGACCAGGCCATTGCAATTAACACAGCAGCAGTCACTGTCTTCGTATTTACAGCACAAGAACTCTCTAAGATCATTTTCCACCAGGGTCTTCCTTAATAAACCTTGCGTTAGTCCATATATTATATGGTTTTACACCGGGCGCATCTCAGGGATACCACCACTGAACCATACATAAATGACTGTTGCATTTACTATCTCCCATTTGGATTGATAAACAGATGACAGAGGTATGGAAATTTAACTATATTTATTGTCGGTCAAGCAATCATTTTTGGATGTTCAAGCTGCCTGAAGTCCCTGAGCAGTTGCATAGTAATTTCGAATTGTTCAGCAGATGTGTCGTGAATAAATATCAGAAAAAATAAATCCTCAGCGATAAAGGGTAATTTCCCTGCATTTCTGTCTCTGGATAGAACGAGTAGGTGTTTCTTATCCCCTTTAATATATCTTTATACTTCATTGTTTCATATGTTCATGTTAAAAATGAGCTGACACACTCTTCAGCGTAGCTCTTGAGGAGAAGCTGTTTAATTGGGAAATTGGTTGATTGGTTCATGATCGTCACTTTGCCGTGGTGCAGTGAAAAATTATATTCCATGCCGTCCATACAGATCAATTCATTACAACAGCGATTTGAATTAGTATAAGGTTAAAGTAATAACAAAGTGCATAATAATGTGTTACAGTGTGGATAAATTACACTTCAGGTTGACAGTAGGTTGCAAGGTCACAACGAAGTAGATTGTTAGGTCAGGAGTCCATCAAAATGTGCAATGAAACCATTCAATTGTCTAATTACAGCGAGACAGAAACTCTCCTTGAACCCGGTTGTACGTGCTTTCAGGCTTTTGCATAATTCTGCCCAATGGGAGCGGAAGAAGAGACAATGTTCAGAGTTAGCGGGATCTCTGATTATGTTGGCTGCTTTGCAGATGAATCAGGCGGATACCAGGAAACAGCGGCATCCTACCGGCCGATGGGACTGTGACTTCTCCCTAAACCAGTTATAACATTAGCCAAGACCATCTGAGGCATTGACCCGCATCTGACTTATCAATCTATCGGGAATGTTACAACGTCGTCCAGTTAATTCCTTCAACACAGAGCGGCAGGTTTTGACTCTTCTCCAGAGGGCTTTGCTGCGGCAGCTCAAATTCAAGCCCAATGGGAGGGCGCAGGCTCCTGATAACGAGCGAGTCCATTGAAACTTCATAACAAGCACGAGGGAAGTAAAGGTTCCAACGTAGTTTCGTTTTATTGAGTCATAAAGCTCAGGAACAGGCCCTAAATTCCATCGTATATTTTCCGACCGTAACACATCTATCGAAGTTAATCCATATACCAGTACTTGGTCCGTAGTCTCATTTTCATTGACGATTCAAGTTCCCACCGATCTCCTTTCGAAATGTGGCAATACCTGCTTCCAGCATTGCTCAGGCAGTACTCGCCAGATTCCAACCATCATTTTCGCGCGAAAACCCTTCTTCTCACGTCCCCTCGAACCCTCTTATTTCTGGCCAAAATCATAGTGTCTTAGGGGAAGGCTCGGCGAAGTTTTTTTTTACCATCACCAACCATAATAGTTTTGTAGGCATCTATCAGGGATTATTATACTGTGTGAACAAACTCCCCTATTTCATGATTATAAGTACAATCTGAATAGCAAATAATTTACCGGTCATTTTACTATAAATATGCTTGAGGTTCGAATTACCCTGTCAATATTTGCTACTTCTTTTGTATTCTTTTGTTCAGCAATTGTTTGCTTATTTTGCTCCGCAGTGTCAGGAAAAATATTTTGTTTAACAGCTCCTTCTCAAGTAGTTTCCAGTGTTCAAGAATAATTTGCTTTCACTCCTCGGGAGGGGAACGTATACTTTCGTGATTTAGCTTCACACGGGCCTTTTGAGCTACGTCAGCTTGCATGTAGATTTCACAGAGCGAGGTCTTGGCCCAAAAAAGAGGTCTAGAAGGACTGGAGACAAGCCTAGGTTGCAGTGAATTCACACATATGCAGCCGAGGCTTGATAATCCCTAATGGGAGATGTCGACCCAACACTTCGACAATTTCTTCAATCCGACAGACTCACTGAGTTCACCTGAAAGAGTGTTTGTTCTGGTCATTCCTTTCAGCGCTAGGCTTTCTTCCCCAGCTGACTGTCCTGACCTGTCCTACTCCTTTTAAAGAAAGTTGTTTTGCTGCGTCTGGTCAACACACAGTCGAACCGTGAAGACACTCTCCAGTTGCGTATTCTTCCTGCGTGCATACACACGTAATGACCTAGCTCAAGCTTATGGTCCCTTTGTTTGGCATTCCAACAGTTTGTTGATGGTCTTCTTTTAATTCGTCGCAGTTTCTCAGCAATTATTTACAACTGCTAATCCCCCCCCCCCCCATAATCTGCACGATGCAAGAGGAGCCGGCACTAAACATCCATTCCTCCTTGCCCTTGAGAAGATGGCGGGTTTGCTGCCTTCTTCAGCACCTGTGGTTCTGATGGTGAATGTCCTCCCATACTGCTGTACGGAAGGAAATTCCGGGAAGTATCAGAGTGTCGATGAAGGAGAGACTTTAACAATTTAAAGACAGGATTGTATGTAACATTGAGGTGAGCAAACCATTTAATATAAATCTAAGAATAAATTTAAGGTGATCAGCTACAACAAATTTGTTGGACATTCTCAATTAAAGGATCCCTCCTTGTGTTCCTGTAGTCTGTCTTCTATCAACATCGTTATCTTTATCACTATAACTCGCAAAAATACTTCACATGCCGTCAATGACCTGCTGCTTTAGTAAGGAAAGCCAAATTCAGACAAATGTAAACAGTCACGTGTGTTGAACAGAATGAAGAAGTGAAGCACTCACTACCTCTTCTGTAAAACCATCAGTGTGGTTCAAACCCATGTGAACATTCATTCATTGTATCTTAAACCCAATCTCTTTACTACTCGGCCGCTCTGATCCGCAGAGGCATCTTTCCACCCCTACGTTGGAAGCCGCTTGGGCGGCAGCATTGTTTAAATAACTATCGAGTCCATTGACAATGCAGTCGTCCCTGGTTGGAGGGGAAACGATATAAACATACAGTTTTAAAGGTGAATAAACGCACTTCCTGCATGTTGCTTTCACACAAAACAAAAGATGAATGATCATTATCGATGAAGGGAAGATCATGTCAATGTGGTAATGGAGTGCTGACGCCCTCTGCCATCCGATGATAGGCGAGGCAGTCAAGCAAGCGAAGTCACGCTTGTCCCATTTAAAACGCAGTGAGTTTAATTGGGAAAAAAAAGTAGTCTCAATAACAGTTTGCAAACTATTAACGTTCCCGCTCCGGAAGGGCAAAGAACGCAAACGTCATTCAACGTCTTCTTAAATGGCAACAAAACTCAACAGCCACTGAAGGGATTTGAAGTTGTTTGCGGGAAACATCCCGTGCTGATTGGACGCCCGTAAAAGGCTTCTGGTGCAGTTTGATATAAATGGAAGAGAACAATTACAAAAAGAATGAAAATCGGTAATGAAACTAAAATATGTGGAGACACCCCAGAAACAGGTCGGGCTGCAAATGAAGATGGAGAAACACATCCAATGTTACAGGAAATTCACCGGTTTCCTTATTCTACTCTCAATACTACTGTCTCTGGGGCAGGTATTCTAGAGACTGCCCTGGGAACTAATGGCACCAGTTCACTGTGTACGAACAGAACTCAGAATATTTGCAGTTAAAAGCAGTTGTATTACTGACTACAGGGTATTCTGGTGGTGAACCCCGGGAGACAGAAAAACTCGCTGGCGGATCTGTGGGGAAATAAAGGAGAACAGAATTTGCTTAATTGCATTGCATAGTGGGGCGTTTGAAAAGCGGAAAGGATGTTGCCTTTTACAGCAATATTGTTCCATATTAGAAGGATATTCAAAATTCGGCTCTGACCTATCCGTTTACTCCTTGATCATTTTGGCGTCAAAGTCAAAAGCGGAGAGAATTTTGAAAAACCCGCATTCTCTCCCTCACTGCGACAGTCATTGCCCTATCTCATTTGAATGATGTAGTGGTGGCTGAGGTTGATCTTACTGAACACCGGAAGATCCAACAGTCAGCAATGAGACCTTTTACCGATGCCCTGTGGAAGGTGTAAGCAACGCAGTCAGAATCCCACGGACTGTTTAACTTCGGCAAACTATCTTTGAATATCTGTGATCAATACAATCCTAACTTTGGACACCCTCTAATTTTCCAGCTATATCTTCATGTTCCCGGGGGCCCATTTGCTCCACTTCACTTCAGTTTGAAAGAGAACTCACTCGTTACATTATCTGTGCTTTATTTTGTGCTGATGACCGTTGTTTTCCTTAACCAGAGAGAGAAACTTTCCCAAAATTCCGCACTTGACGGTTGGCACCAGACTGCGCGGTGTCTTCATTGATTTAACTGCTCCTCACTGGGAATCGCTCCTCCGACGTCCTGACAATGCCCGTGATTTCAGCTCATTGTTCGATTCTCCTTCGTATTCCACGGGTGTAATTCCACTGAGCTTCACAATTTTGAGAATCTGCAAATCAGGAAGAGTGCAACTGTTCCCTGCTGGTGTTTCCAATCTATTCGACTCTGTTTTCATTGTAGCCTAGTGCTCCATCCCCCAGCAGCGGCCTCCGCTCCTTTCTGGCTCTACCAGGGACCTGCCCTACCCAAACCTTTCCACGACCTTTTGGGCTCTGTTCCATCCACTCCAGTTGGCAGGCATGTTCATGTTCTAAAGTACATTAGTCCATAACCTCTGTAAGAAACGTGTTGTTCTGTTGCTAACTATCGTTTATCGACCACCCATTGCTCTTGACTCACAGCCAATGGAAAACAATCTCCCCATATTTACCGCGTCGTGAAACATCACAATTTCAATAACCTCTGTCCACTCGCTGCCTTCCCTTTCCAGACAGAGAGACCCAGCTGATCCTTATTTCCAAATTGGTGTGTGTCGGTGCGGCGGTGCGAGGAGAGAAATTGTTGTTAGAATTATTTTGCAAGCGAGGACTGTTAGCTGCAAGCAGGCCTGGAGCCCAAGTGTGGTCCTGCCATCCAGTGAATCCCACATTTGGAACGAATTTCAATTAGCTACGGAAGCAGAGGTAGGACACAAAATCACTGGAGCCGGCTCCGCCATTCGATTCAGTTCTTTATTCCTGAAAACGTGATAACTTGAACGAGAGCCAGGTGATTTGATTCTCCTGGAGCCCATCGATTAACTGAGCTCAGATTCGGACTATCTAAACCAGGGAAGAGACTCGCCAAATTGTGCCACTAATTCCGAGTCAAGTCCCGATCTTCACGCTAGGACAACCATGGCAAGCGCCCCGTTTTGAATTTAACACCAGTAATTAAGTTCGCAATAAGAAGCGGGCAGTCAACTTGAGTCAGGGGATATTGTGACACAGCTGAGTATGGAGTGACTTACCGACACATATCTGGTGCACACCATGATCTCTGTGTCAGTCTAACCCATAAAAGAACCGCGTTTAAATCAACATGGCGGGCAAATCTCACCAGAGAGACTGTGTATTCTCAAACATTCCAGTGATTTTAAAATAATGAACAATATTCGCTATTTCAGAGTCCTGGTCGGATCAAACTTTCCATTGTAACACACAGAGCTTTAGGTGAACAGACACAAAGGAAGGCCCGCGAGCGCACGCGTGAAGTAAACAGAAGGAATTGGGAAATTAAGGGTACTAAAATCCGAAAATTATGCTTTATTTATGCTATGGTTTTTGCTCGGATATCTAACACTGTGTTCCAATATCCCATACAGTAACTTATGTCAGTATAAAACCCCACAGCTACAGGTGAGATACTCAAAGTAAAAACAATGGAGAAAGTCAGTGGTTTATCGCCACAGCTGTGGGACAAATGTCACATCTGTCCTTAAGCAGCGGGAACAAGGATACGTCATTCCCAATCGGCGGTCATTGATAACAATATGGGAATAAGCGCCAGGATCCATCCTTACTCGGCCGTGAAACAAACACAGTGTGACTTGTGACAATCCAACCCTCTCGTAAACCAGACCTTGAGCAGGTGGGATAAAGTGGTGGCCAGTGCTTCAACGGCGGAATCACTGCGTTGCTTCACGTTTCGATGAGGCAATCTGCATTTCGGGTTTTAATACGGAGGAAGACAAGGCCCATTAATGTGTCGATCATGGAAGTATTCGGCTTGACAGCAATAGGTGGCGCTGCCCTCTACTCTTAGATCCCTAATTTCCAGCGTAAAGATCTTGTGCGCTTCATTAGTCGAGGAAACAAACCGTACCCAGCTGGGCATCCGATCCCGTTCTCCTCCCCGCAGTGTCTGTTTGAAGAAAAGTCCAGTTTGGAAATCATTCCAGGATCCAGTCTGGAAACGGCAGCTGATGATGAGAGACTGACACTCTCTCCTGGGTCTGCTTCACCACTGACTGAAGGAGCCTGGACATTTAAACGAATGGAATGGTGAATGAGCAGCAGAGGCAAACAAGACAACGGGTCTGAAATTTGGACACAGTTTGAAAATCGGAATGGGTCCGGCCGGTTTATTTGAACCCGCACCGTGTCAGAGTGTGTGAACTGCACTCATGGCGTAAGTAGATGCACAGAATGAATATCTGGAGAATTCCCCTCCCTCAGTCTCGGAGTGCTGATTGTTTATCTGACGGGAAGCTGGAGCCCGCGGTCCCGGACAGCTCCGGCAGACTGTGTCTCAGAGCCATTGGTTGTTTTTAACGAGGCAGTGTCTCGGAGACTGCAGGACCGCACGTTTCCTGAATCACTGGGGGGTGTGCCTTGCGACGAATCTACAAATTTGAAGAGGGACAGTTTATGGTCTCTGCGCCCGATGTGAAGGACCCTCCCATATTCCACAGACTTTTAGTGGGTGCTGGAGTTTTTATTTCAGCAGACTATGTGTTTCACGTTTCTACTTATTAGTCTGTCAGCCAAAGTCTTCGTAGGTTCAGGAGCAAAACTCGTTTTCTCTCTCATTCAAACTTTCCGTTATTAATCCACCAATTAAACGGGTTCGTTAAATGCGTGTCGCCCGAACAAACATGACCGGACGTATCAGGTGTATTACCTTTGTCCTCCACATCATCGGTGCCTCCTTCACTACCACTACCGCCCCTCCCTCTCAGGATATTACGTCCAGCATGTTTTCTCATCTTTCCAATTTTCATGCATAAAAAGTGGCTTCATCTTGCAAGCAGGCACGGAAAGGGCAGTCGATGACCAAAGGGGCCTAGGAGCGGGGTACGTCACTCAAAATGGCGTAATGTAATTCCAAAAGTCAATGGCTCGCCCAAACATCATTTCAACGTTGCCGTATCAATGTCATCTAATTGTCGCATGCACGTCTCCCAGTTGTTGCGACTCTACATCACGACGATTATTTGATGAGGTGGGTAGCGGCACAACGCTCTCGGAGGGATGGGAGCTGCAGGGTCCCGATATTTGATGAAACCACTGCAGCGGAGTTTCCATAAAATACAGCGAAATCACAAAGAAGATCATCAGATTGTTCAGCGTGTGAAATGATATTTGCGAGAGAGCAGAGGTATACGATCCGGTGCTCTCACTCCAGGAACAGTTTCTAGCCATTATGATATTGATGTGGGATCCCTCACGAGACGGACCATATGGCTTCGATCACTCCCTATGGATCTGTAATTAGATCAAAGAGGACTAGGGTATGTAGTTCCGTTAGTCACCGCTAGCGGGCAACAAGAGGCGCCATGGACTTGACGGGTTTTGGGGAAGGATTGCACTGGAGGCAGGAGGTTATGGAAACAGTTTCGGGAACAGAAACGGCAGCGTGACTTTAGTCCGATCCTGCTCCTTAAATCGTATATCTTTTCTCTTTATCACCATGATCTCATCTTGAATTAAGAGCGCTACCACACTTTCCTTACCTTCTTGCCTGGCCTTCTGTGTTACTTGTTACCTTTGGATATTTCATTCTGAATCATCTCCACGCTGCAACCACGTTTCTGCAATAGCCATTAAATCCTATCCCTTTATACTGCTTTATGCCACAGGTTAATTAACCGTGTTTCGAATACTGCGTCCTGACACTCATTGGGCTTTCAGAATCTTGTTCCCTTAGTGTTCTTTCCATTTGACCTTTCGGTATCCACTCTTAAATCTCTTTTCTAGGTTTTGCTTTGTTCTCTGCCTTGCTTGCCTCTCTCTTTCTGTATTTCTTCCCATCGCCCTTCCGTATTAGTTTGTAGATGTATTTAGGTACCTGTTGTCGTGGTCACCCGCAATAAATAGATGACCAGGAGAAGCAGAAGAGTACTCAAGAATTTAAAGTTTTATTTGCAAAGAAATGTTGTTACAGTCAGACAGTCAGTTACTAGCCGCCCTCTGACTACTGCCCTCTCTGACTGCCCCCAAGCAAAGCTCGACGGCATTTTTAATATATTTTTTCTTAGCTCAATTACATTGTTACAACCCATCATGTTCTCTCTTATCTTCACAGTTTCATCCTTCACCATTTGCCTCCTTTCACAGTTGTCTCCTGGCTCACAACCATTTGTCTTTCGCCACAGTCATTTACTGACTCAATCGCAGGGAGCCCCAATTATTTATGGGCATTGGGAGTTCTGGTACTAGGCTACAGAATTATCAGTTATAAAACAATACTAGGCTTATTCACTACAAGGCTAACGTTTATGAAACATTACAATGTGTCTCTATTACTTATGAGTTCAAGAATCGCTTGCACCTGGCTTATCAGTTATGAAAACTATCAGCTACAGAACTGCTAGAAAATCATTAGTCGCACTAGCCATAACGACCATTAGCTACACAATAGATCAATAGTGTCTTCCTCGGAATGGGATAGCCATCTGTTTAATGAGCTACAATAAATCAAAAGTGTCTCCCTAGGATTGGGCTAACCATTTCTTTAATTAGCTATATGTTTCCCGCACTAACAGTTTCCCGCGCTCGAGCTGAAGAAGAAGGAAGGCCAGCAGCCATCTTAAGGAGATCAGCAGCCATCTGAAGCACAGAGCAGACTATGAATAACAAATGTATAGCCTCTACTTTCTATATATTCTATACTGTCTGGCTGTGATATCACCAGCCATGGTTTCTCCTAACTGAACGTTTGTCTCGCCTCTTTCTGCAGCAGCCTATTCTCAGTCTATTTACACTCCTCCTTGTCCCTGTTGATATCACCCTGGCCTCTTTCTGTGTAATTCATGCCCTGGTACATGCCATGGATGACATCTCACCATGACTGAACTCAGGGAGATCCCCACTGCAACTAGTATGTGTCGCTGGTGCACTGTCATGCCTCTTGATTAATTGATGCAATTGACCAACGTGTGGACAGTAGGAGATATTTCCTGGCGCATTGTGTTTGAGTGGAAGACGATGATTCCGCCGGTTAATAGCCCAGGACAACTCCACTGATATTCCGGATTTATGTCACATTGTGTTAGTGTTATATGTGAGTGGATGGTACAATGCAAAGACAAAAAAGAATGAAACCATCCCATCATTTTATCATGACGGAAATATGCCTGCAGGATGATTAACCAGGTCAACATTGTAAATTGATCATGTGTGTGTGTGTGTGTGTGTGTGTGTGTGTGTGTGTGTGTGTGTGTGTGTGTGTGTGTGTGTGTGTGTGCGCGTGTGATGTGTGTGTCTTTGTTCAGCTCAGGGTTTCTGCCTACCCTGGTTAACAGCGTTGACACGTGGACCCAGCGGAAGCCAATTCTACAGCACGCATGTTGCGTTGCCAAGCGGCAATGATTATTTGGCCTCCAGTTTGAGAACTTCTTAGCTGCTGCTAGCATTTTGTTCTGACATTAGATGCATTCTGTGGATCAAAGCGTAGCGGCATTCAGTGCGTTGGGCTGATCCAGGATGTACGGACTCAAAACCGTGGAGTTTAGGTAGCCGCTAAATCGTAATTACCAATGGGTCAATGGCAATGTAAAAATCAACTGGCTGGAGAAAAAACAAATTATATTTTGAGAACAGTGAACAAGACCTCCGAATTGACCATTGTGAATGCCTTCTGGAAACATACGCAGGTTTTCATTCATAATTATTGTCTCTGTCCATTATTTTATCATACATACAGTCCTTTAATCCAGATAACATTTGTAAACAGAAAACTCCATGTTCTCTTCGGTGAGCCATTCCTTGCTATGCGGAACAAACGTACTTTCTTGCTCTCGGGCAAGGAAGGTTTCAGGCGTTGTCCGATATTTCAAGAGATGCCCGGCTGCCCTCTTTGTCCATTTTGTTTTTTCAGGAGAGTTGATCGTCCCTCATTGAGTTGGATTGTTTTTTTTCCGATTTACTTTTGTAATCTGTGTGAAAGAACTGTGAAATGTGTCCTGAAAATGGTCTGATGCCAGTATATGAACAAGAATATCCAAAAGAAAGCAAAACAAAACTGCAGATGAAGGAAATACGAAATAAAAGGAGAAAATACCGAAGACTCTCAACAGGTGAGGCAGCATTAATAGAAAGGGAAACAGAACTACCAGCTATCGTCAATGTGCACTGTTTTTAATTCCACGTGTTTGCATATCGACATCAGTTTAAGAATTGATCGTTGGTGACGGTGCATGCGGGGCGGTGCGTTGATGTTTCATCGGTGGGCGCACCTCAGTCCGGGACATGAGTTTTGGTTCCACAAAAGGAATACGTTCTCAGTTTCCTTGAATGGGAAGCAATCCCGGGCCGCAGCCGTGCAAGCGCCGAATCATGACCACTAGCCCTTCAGGGATACAGCTGAAAGAGCTTACTTTCCTGTCTGATGAAAGCTGTCGAAATTTTCCCTGAGCTGTGGAGTTCCCAGAGCGGGGAAACCGGGCAACTCCTGATGCTTTGCTGCCCTCTCGTGGAATCTTTGCACGAGAGTTTTGTCTTCAATCCATTGCAAAAATATTGTTTCGTCAGCACTCGACAGCTGATATAAGTTCACAGTTTTCCTGTATTTGGGATGTAGCTGAGCGGCTCTGCATACTAGTTCTGCACCCCGAGACTCATCTTGATGAAAACCGATGAAACCCTCGCCTAGAAACTATGGCCGCCGTGTGGATCTCCGCTGCCCCCTCTGACACCACAGATAACCCCGAATGGTAACAGAGACAGTGATCCAGAGAGAGGGGTAGTTGGTCATGTACATTTCCCCGATCTTTCCTCTGATCTTTCCCCTGGATTCATTTAATCCCAGAGATTAGGGAAATGGATCGTTCTTATTTACTTCATCTGAGGCTGTCGGAACGGGCACCGTTTCCCATAACTTTATTATCAGCATACACTGCTTGAAGGACCACCCGGCCCACCTGTACAGTCTTTCTTATTTCCTGAATGTTCCCTATTGATCAACATCCCTGTGGATTTCCCCTGCGCCTTTTCCAATCTAATCTGATAGGCAGGTTACGTTGTGAGCGGAACTATACACAATACCCAAGCCACCACCGAAGCAGGGTTGTGTATGATTCCTTCTATTGTGTATGACGTTCTTCCTTTCTAGATTCCGCGGACTTTCGCTGGAGTGTTATCGACGACTCTTGGCACCAACGTACATCACAGGTATACGTTGAAACGATTGGCGATGGAATTGTTGTTCATTGGGGTATCTTGTCGCTGAAGAAATATCCCCCTGGATTCATCATCAGCAACTGTTGACTCCAAATATATTTAACGCCAATCCTTGTGTGACCTGAGAATCCCTATGTATGTATCTGCTTAAATCTTTGTCTGTGTTTAACGGTGCTCGTTTTTCCTGGTTGTGTTTGCACATTTCTCTGTAACTTGCACTGTGTCTGTTTGTTTCTGTGAGACATAAATTTGAGTGTCCTTGTTTGTGTTCGGTCTGTGCGGTTCTCCGCAGTTCTGCATCCAGACAGCAAGTAACGCAAGAGGGCGCTCGCGGGGCACGTTTGAGGCGCTACATGTTTAAATCGTTTGAGATATGGGTGTATAATAATGTGGCGTCTGTCCAATTGTTTCTGACAGAGGATCTTCTATCAAAGTCCATCACTATGTTTGTCGTTGCCGTAATGCTTCCTGAGCTGATGAGTTATTTTCCCCCCATTTTAATATTTATGTTGCTTTCTCTACATTCCACTGTGGCTCCGTTTCCAAGTGTTTCCAACGCATCGCACCTTGATGCCTCTGTTCACCCTAGAACACTTGTCAAAGAGTCCGACATCTTTCTTCGCGAATCCACTGTCCACAGAAGAGTCAGCACGCATTGTTTGAAGGGAGTCGGCAGCAAGTGCAAAATAGCTTCCGCTGATTGGTTCGCAGTTGGTTGCATTTGAAGGCCATGAGCCAGTCCTGCGCTTGACCAACTCCCGCGGTTCTTGCAATCAATGAAGCCCGCCCTGACATAGAACATAGAACATGGAACAATTACAGCACAATTCAGGCCCTTCGTCCCACAAAGCTGTGCCGAACATGTCCCTACCTTAGAAATTACCAGGTGTACCCATAGCCCTCTATTTTACTCAGCTCCATATACCGATATACTCAGCCTCCACCACCGTTTCCGGCAGCCCATTCCACGCACTCACCACGCTCTGAGTAAAAAACTTACCCCTGACATCTCCTCTATATCTATTCCCCAGCACCTTAAACCTATGTCCTCTTGTGGCAACCAATTCAGCCCTGGGGAAAAGCCTCTGACTATCTACCCTATCAATACCTCTCACACCTTATACACATCAATCAGGTCCCCCCCCCCATCCTCCGTCGCTCGAAGGAGAAAAGGCGGAGTTCTCTCAATCTGCTTTCATAAGGCATGCTCCGCATTCCAGGCAACAACCTTGTAAATCTCCTCTGTACGCTCTCTATGGCTTCCACATCTTTCCTGCAGTGAGCCGACCAGCACTGAGTACAATACTCCAAGTGGGGTCTGACCAGGTACCTATATAGCTGCAACAATACCTCACGGCTCCTAAATTCAATTCCAAGATTGATGAAGGACAATACACCATATGCCTTCTTAACCACAGAGTCAACCTGCGCCACCACTTTGAGCGTCCTATGGACTCAGACCCCAAGATCCCTCTGATCCTCCACACTTTTAAGAGTCCTACCATTAAGACTATATTCCGCCAACATATTTGACCTACCAAAATGAATCACGTCACACTTATCTGGATTGAACTGCATCTGCATCTGCTTGATATAATTATCCTCTTTAATATTTCACTCCGTGGGGTGAACATACTGAAAACATTCTAATTCCGGGTCGACTCTCCACCAGGAACCATGGATTCCTCTTGTTCACTCCTGATCTCAATGGCCCTGCTGCCCGGTGTGTCTATGTTTAAAAGATCAGTGGGTGTTCCTTGTGTCACATTCACTCCTGCACTGTTTGAACTCTCAAAGTTTTGTTGCTGGAGCGAATGGTGAAGGCACGGTTTCCCAGTATCCACCTGAACGAAGGTTCTGAAAGGAAAAGGTCATGTTACTGAACCGCATTAACTCCACATAACGTAACTGTCCAACCCTTTTATGGTACATCCAGCATCCCGAGAAAGCTTCGACGTATTTACTCAAGAGATTCGGCAAGATGGCAAGGAGCAGTCTCCAGATTTCCCTCCCCAATTCTCTGCCGATTTGGATTTGGATAAGAAAACGGTTCCTCTGACAGTTTCCGGGACCCACGTCTCTGCTTCTGCCGTGTATCCCTGCGGCCTGAGCCCCACACAGTGCCAGGTGTGCAGTCAGTCTGTAGAAAAACCGGTGCAGAGCTCTTCGCTCTGCTCACTGGATCGGATCTGAGGCTGAGTTTGTGATCACATTAGAGAGACTTAATGAAACACCGATGGAGGATGTCAAACATTGCGTTGAAATGCAAACACATAAGAATGTAAGAACACATGATGATCATTTAGCTTAGCCCTACTTTATGGCATTAACCCCATATCCTGAGTGTTTTACATCCATTGATGACGGTCTTGAATATCCCCAAAGACTGAGCCTCCACGGCCTTGGGGGCTGTGAATTGCAAACATTCACCTCCCTCTCGCTGAAATATTTCGTCCTCAACTTAGTCTGAAAGAGCCGATCCCATTGAACATTGAACACTACAACACAGTACAGTCCCTTCGGCCCACAATGTTGTGCCGACATTTTATCGTGCTCTAAGCTCTATCCAACTTTTCCCTCCCAAATAGCCCCCCCCCCCATTTCTCTATCATTCGTTTGTATGTATAAGAGTCTCTTAAATGTCCCTAATGTATCACAACCTTTGCGAGGAGTGTATTCCACGCACCAAACACTCTGTGTAAACAACATACCCCTGATATCCCCCGTCTATCCTCCTCCAATCACCTTAAAACTATCTCCCCTCACGTTAGTATTGTGGCCCTGGGAAAACGTCTCTGACTATCCAGTCGATCTTTGCCTCTTCTCATTTTGTACACCTCTGTCAAGTGAACTGTCATCGTCCTTCTCTCCAAAGATAAAAGCCCCAGCTCACTCAACCATATTTTTATACTTTGACTCTTGGGCCGAGGTACCACTGTGGCGGGATGGCGTTATAACAACTCGACCTCTCCAAGACAAGACCTTGCAGAATCCTTACTTTTATGTGGCATCATCTCGCATTTTCTCAGGGAGTGTGGGTTTATTCGCCGTATCTTTCCTCAAATGACAAAATATACATCCAGGAATTAACCTGATGATATTTCGTCTTTCTACACCACACGCCTACCCTTCCTGAGGGAGGGAGATCAGTCATACATGTAATAACCCTGACCTGATATCATTAATTTTCCGCACAACTGCCGTGTGAACACGAATTCTCAAATTTTCAAGTCATAAAACAACACATCGTTCGCCTCCTGAATTCATCTTCATTGGCTGGTCCTGCAATCGCATGAATTACCCTCCCCTTTATCGGTTGTTAGTGGTTCCGGATACTGGAGATCGTTACCTTCTCCTGCAGGCCTGAATATCGAGACAAGATCTAAATTAACCGTTCTTATTTTTCGCTCACTATCAAAATCCCATATCGAATGAGACATTTTAATTTGATTTTCAAGACGTGGACTCGAATCATTGCGTGATCCCTTTTCAGAGGTCTGCCATCGACAGGATTTCGCTTTCAGGTTTAATTTCTCTCCTTTTACTTGTTGAAAGAGGTCATCGGGGATCCCAACCCCATTACTATGTCATTCATCTTTGATAAAACCAGCTGAAACTTGATTGGCCGTGTGGCGAGATGACTGGAACCAAAAGGAAAAAGGATATGCGATCTTATTGGACGAATTGGGAAGAACGAACCAATCAGCTGATCAGACGCCACCTGCTCAGTCCCTCAGGAACCAATAGCAGAGAGGCTACCCGTCACTCAGTATCAGACCGAAATCGATTTCGATCCGGGAGAGTTCTGTTAAAACCCGCCATCTACTTTGTACAAACATGTTCATTGTTTATTTATTCCTCACAGCAGTAACTTTCTTAATCGGTGAGTTCACCAGTTGCAAAACATTCCGGTTCGCAATCATATCAGGCGTTATATTTTAGCTGATAGCTCACCGAGTATTGGAAGAACAATGGGCGAAGAGCCAATTGTAGGGTGTAGACACTGTCATGTGAGATTCTTTTTATTTTATCATTCCGGCTTTTTCAGGACACTCTCGGGGAGACTCTGTTTCACAGATACCGTCTGCAGCCACAGCGAGCGAAGAAGATGATGTTCAGTTGCACTGTAATTTTACAGCTACAAGCACTGCCGATCCATACCTGTTCTGGTACCGTCAATATCTCAGCGGGGCCCTGGAATTTCTGGTCCATAAAAGCAAATACAGCGAGAAGGAGGGGAGCAAAGAAGATAAGCGATTCTCAGCCACTCTCGACGTATCGAAGGGTACCGTCCCGCTGTCTTTTTCTGACACCAAGCTGGGAGACTCGGCGGTGTATTACTGCGCCATGAGACCCACAGGCACACAAAGCGGGCCTGAGCCTGTACAAAAACTGTCAGCGTATCAGAGATGGCTGATACAGTGGGAAATGGGGGAGGTGTTTCAGGTCGTTCAGGTTGACAGGTTTACACGGTGCTGCGGGAGTGGGAAAGTATGAAAATTGGTGGAGTGTTTTATTGTGGGAAAATTGCTCCCGTTAATTGTGCAAACGACTGGGTTCGAAGTGAAGTACCCAGGAAGCTCAGCAAACAAATGTAACTTAGTGCGCATGTTCATTGGGCAGCGTCTGTTGGCTGGCACCCAGACCACGGCGTCCTTCCTCATCAACCAATGAGACTTTAATTTTGTAAATTAGTGCCTGGTCACACTATTATGACAGAATCTAACACGATATCCATATCCAGAAATGCGTTTTCAATTGTAAACCTCTTTGAAATAAAATTACCATCTGCTGTCTATTTTCTGTCTGGCGTTGACATTATTCGTCCTCTGGATCCTATTCTTTTGGTCCGCAGAGATTCGCTGTAATCAATCTCAAGGGCATTCACGATACCATTCACGTTGTCTGTATTCTTTGCTGTAGGGGCAGGCAGATCACTTTTCCAGGCTTCGTCACACAGTTGAAGCACCTCGCATCTGTCGCCGTTCTGAAGATTCCGTCTAGTGCATCCCTGACAGCTTGGGGCATTTAAAATAAAACCTTCTGTGTGCACTTGGTCAAAATAACATCGATGGTGTCCAACCAGAAACTTTAAAAAAATCAGCCTTACTTTCTCGCCCAAGCACATGAAAAGAAAGAGCAAGTGGAATTAGCTTCACTGTCGACTTCTCAGAGAAAGTTTCTGACGCACCTGTTTTAAATTATACTCCGTGCGCTTAGATGACAAAAATGTCAAAGACATTTTCCATAATATACAAGTAGAGTGCTTCGAGATCAGTGACTGACATTAGAAAAACGTGGTAAAACATATCATCCAATTCCGATCCAAGCTGAGTGATGTCACGATCAGGCAGCCCCTTGTGGACTCTGGCTTTAAAAATTACAATAAACAGACCACAGAGCACTTCTTTCTGACAGTTCAAGCCCGGTACACTCCCAAAGCTGCATGGGTTTCATCAACATGTATTGTATATACTATTCGAGTCCATTTTGTACGATGCATTCAATCAAGATAAGTAGTACTTGCCAGCAGTTGTTCACAAGTCGCCGTTGTTTGCAGTTGGCGACTGAAGAGTTCTTTGTGGTTGAACGTGACTTGGAAGTATTTCTCTGAATCGGAACTTCGATTGGTTTGTACTTAAGCGGAGAAATGTCTTAATTTCCTTTCCATTTGTGAATTATTTCTGTTCCGTTGGCCGAGTTCTCCCTCTGTCGAGCGCTCGCAAGATAACTAAACACGAGTATTTGTTCAGGTCCGCTGTATTTCTGCTGCAGTGTAGGGTCCATGGCACAGAGATACACGACGGCGTCGGAGATCACGGCCTCGCGAATTGTTAGTTCTGTAATCTTCCTGGTTTTATTGAGCACAGAATAGAATCGATCAGTGAGATCCCTATCCCTACTTAGTATCGCTCCGATAATCCGAAAGAGATACTGTGGAGGATGCTCGGGGTGCTACCTGTTCCAGTAGAAAACATTCCGGATTTACCCTGTGGTTTTTAAACAGCAGCTTAGTGTGATATTTTTTCCTCTTCCGTCTACTGAGTCTTGCTGGCTCTATTTGTAAAGAAAATAACAGACCAGTTATCATTTTTACTTCAATCAACCCAATCATCATCAACATCCAGAAACAGTGACATCAGGGTTACTGAGAATAAGAGAAATTTGGAATTTTACTGGGAGATAGATCCTTACCAAGAAGATACGTAATGATGAGGAGCTGCACGGAACGGCTTTTCATGATTCTCCATGAATCTATAACTTTGCAGTCTGGGAAACCTTCTCTCAGAGCAGAAATAGAGACGTCACCCTTCCAGAGCCTTGTTGACCCAACCAATCAGAATTAACGCCCCGCTGTAACATCTCTGCAGTAAAACAGGGCATATTAAGCGCTCAGAGCGAGAGCAGGCAAGATGGGATGTGGACGGAACTACTACAAACTGCTTGGAGTGTGCGAAAGGGCGAGAAAAGTGCGCCGACCCTCAGCTGTCATCGAAACTAGTGGTTATCGAAGAGGCGTCTGAAGAAACTGACCTTCCTCACTGAGCAGGTGACTGCGAGCAGAGAGAGTGGGCACAAACTGGAGTGTTCGTCCAACAACATAGTCATTAGAAGTCTTTACTCATATTTGAATTGGATTTCTGGCGGGCACTAGAGGCACAAAAATTGTATAAATGCAGAAACCACCAAACCTCCACAGTTGCATGATAGCTCGCCGTGCAAAAATACTGTTTTCATCTGAATAACTTAATTATCAGTGGGAGTGGTGATTTATTGTGTTTGAATAATTTATGTCCTTTCTTTGTCTGTGTTCCAGTCAATATTTATGTCTGTATCTGTTTAATTGTCTATCTGTGCTTAATGGCACCTGTCTTTTTTGCGTATGTTTATGTAGTTCTCTCTAACTGGCTGCGCGTATGTCTTTCTGTGAGGCCAGAATCTGAGTGTCCGTGTTTGTGTCACTCTGTGTGGGTCTCTGTCGTTCGACTTCCAGCCGCCAAGCGACACAAGAGGGAGCTCTCGGCTCATGTTTGACCCTCTTCGTTTGAAACCTTTGAAACACCTGAAATGTGCACACATTAATTCATTCGACTGTTCAGCTGTTTCTCAAGTCGGATGGTCCATCTAAAGTTTTATTATATTTCTCCTAGCGCACGTATTACCTGACGTAAGAGTTGAAGCCACGGATTGATTTGCTATTTTCTTGGTGATTAGTACAGTAGGATTGATGCACCAAATATACTCATCCCTGCGGAGCCCACTATTCAATGCGTTCCATTATAAATAATACACACAAACCTTTACATATTTGTTCCATCCACTGTGACGACCTCGATTACAATTCATACTTGCTATTCACTCCCTATTTTGATACGCCAGATGAGTAGGATCTTCAAAACGCTTGCCAAAATCCATCAAATCTCCGTCACATGCATCAGACTTGCCATAGGTTCGTCAGTCTGTTGATGGAAAACATCCCCCTCCCCCGTTGCTTGCAACCTTTAATACGAATGTATGTCGTCTCATGACCTCAGTCTTTGTTAATAGAAGCAGGCCGTACTTATTCACCCTTCCTAATTTTTTCCGCCATAATTGTTTGAACCTCGCATCAGTTATCCTTAAATTTTGACTTTACCAAAGAATGCATTCTCAGCCAAACCGTCCCTCTGCATATTTATAACTCTCCGGTTGCAAAAGAGTTTTTGCAATTACCTTTACTATATTAATTTTACGCTATTCTGGACTGGTCATTGTTTACTGAACATGCATTCCCCTGCATTTTTCTCTGAAAGCAGATTCTCCTTGACACCTCAGTTAAAAACGAAATTAACGCCACCTTAACGTAGATGTTCGAAGCAATCTTTCTTGCTTCAACTATGCTCTGGCAGAATCAGTGTACCAGACAAGTAACCCGACACAAAGTGAAACTCCGCGCCGAGAGATCGCCGAGTGCAAAATTCTCCGCATTTCTATCCAGTACTGCCGGAAGCGGCAATGCGTTTTCCACGCAAGTATTGATCAAATATTATCTTGGCAGGAGAGGAGGGAAATAAAGAATGTAGGAGTTTTAACCCTTACGTAACACCACAGTCCTTTCGGCAGGAGCTCGTGGAGCTCAATTCGTGCCGACTGAGCCAATATTGCTGTAAGAGCTCCTGAGTGGCCGCGTCTGCATTTACTAACATGTAAAGAATTTCATAAGACATAAAAAGGTGTTTCATCATCATTTCCTTGTAGCTGGTAACCTCAATATGATTCTGCAGAACGAGAGAATGTACTAGAAATAAAGAAGATGGTGTCAATTGCAGGTCTGTCTGTATCACTCAGCAATTTACTGGTTCAGAGACCAAACACGAATCTCCAAAATGTTTTCAGAAAGCGCTCGGTGGTTTCAGGAGAATGGGTAGTAGACATCGTGATTGGTTTTGTCAAAGGCAGAGAGGACGTTGCGTAATATCCGATCTCACTGCCGGCAGAGAAAATCGTCTCTCTTCAGTTCACTGCTCTCATGTCCTCCATTTCTTCCAAACAAGTGTCAGCTCAATTGTTGTTGGTTTCTACAATCAGATCCCGTCTTGTTTGTTTCCGTATTAATTCAAATATCTGAAGCTTTTTGTGCTTTGTGACTCATGAAGATGAAACATGGACGTTTCTCGGAACGACATGTCTAACCGCCAAATACAGGCGCAAAAGTAGGAAGGAAAATGTCATGTTGGCCTTTATTGCAGGAGTATTAGATTGCAGAAGTAAAGTCTTGCTGCAGCAACAAAAGATTAGAACTTGAGGTTCGCTTTGTTGGTTCAACGGGTTGTGACCTTGCTGATTGAAGGAAACATGAATAGACCTCGGATTCATTTTAGGAGAAGGATAGGAGATCTCAATGATACCTGAAAATTATTGAAGGGCTCAACAGTGTGAATGCAGCAACTTGCTTCTCCTGGCTGAGGTCCGTGGGGCTAAGGGGTGCAGTCTCAGAATAAGGGGCAGGACATCCAGGGCTGAGAATAGGAGACATTTCTTCACACAGAGGTATTAAATCTTTGGAATTTTCGAGCCCGGAGTGTTCAGGATCGCCATAATTGAGTTGTTCAAAGAAGACATCAACGGTTGTGCCATGAGACACTGGCAGTGCATTGAACATGACTGTCCTAATGCGGGATAAAATGGATGTAGCAGCCACAATATCACAGTGGTTGAAACACTGAAACTGTCTATTCGCCCAAATTCTCCATTAATATTTAGTTCCCGCTCTGTGATCCCAATCAATTTACCAGATAGAATTCAATGGAAGATGTTGAGAGCCATTTGCAGGTTTTGTCTGGACTCACTACGGACCTGTCGCGATGTAGGACGCAGACCACAATGATACACGGCAGGTCGCAGAGAAGAGCCACTGAAACTATTGGATGCACCATCGTCTTTTATTGATCTAAATTAGCAAAGAAACGGGGAGGAAAATCTGGGGACCGACAGCCCCCGTCCTTACTAATTCTCTTCTGAAAAAATCTGGGAGCTTCCATGGGTTACTTGATGTACCAGAAGAGATTTGGGCAGCGTATTTATCCTTGGGAGCCGGTAATTCAGGCTGATGCTGCTACAATTCCACTCCAACCGTTTTTCCTGCAAAACAAAACCGTGGAACTTGTGAACAGTTTGAGCGTGATAATAATCCTGGGGACACATGCAGTCCAGCTGAATATCGACACACCGTGATGTATAGATATTATTAGCAGTAAAGAACAAGGGGAGCACATGTTGTCTGCTTAGAGTGAGAAGAAGTACAGTGATATGTCTAAAATATGTTCAAACTTCCTTTCCGGGTATTTAAAAAAGTAAGTTGATTAAGAAGAAGGGTTCACATTTTCAGCTGATTGAAGGCGATCCTGGTGTTACGATCGGTCTCACAAAATTTGCATGAGCGAAACAATGATGTGAGCTGTGCTCACTGTCTATATGCATGGCACAACCTCATTTCTTGTCTTGTCTCTGTGTCTGTCTGTGAGTCCACCCATCCGCATGTGAATACACATGCTGCGATACAGTAAGTGAGTAAATGGGAGATTGAATATCAGGGATGAATTTGCAAATCCTTATTATGACCGACTTGTTGCCCGCAATACTCTGAATAAGATTCGTGTTTGGTGTGAAAAGATGAATGGCTTCATCGCATATAAAGTCATGAGCATGTCCCCTGTTTGGCGATACGGACAGTTAGCCGACGAGCAGTATGCAACTAGTCAATAGCGAAGGCCTCAGAAGGTTGCACTGTTGGTGGTGGTGAGGAAGTATCAATGGAAGCATACGATACAAAATCGGATAACCGGTCAGACTCACTCAGTCACAATTTTAACAGTGCAATTTTAATATATATTAACACGTGGCGCATTAATAATGAAAGAAGTTCCAGCAAGTGCTGGCTTGTTCTGATATCGTAAGAGAGACTTGCGGCGGTGCCTATTTCACTCGCTGTGCCTGCACTGCTCTTTCATGAACTGATGGATGATGGAACCTTGTTCTGACAGCACAATTTTTCTCTTTCTGGCAAACATTTGGAGCCGAGAATCGGTCTGTCTCGTAAGATGTTGTTGAGACTCTTCACAGCTACAGTGTAAACTGCTGAAAACTGTCGGAAGCGGCAATTTCATGAACACGATATCAACCTCTGTCCAAACAGGCCCGAATCATTGGGTTAATAACATCCAAGAACCTGGCTGATGACGTTATCAGTCATCTACATTGAATAAAACCATTTTGTATTACTCCAGTCGTTTTTGCATCGTTTCCTTCCGAAGGTCTGAACCATGATCCGGGAAGCATCACTGAATTGAAGCATTGCAGGTCAAATTTCTGTGGAGAAATTCCGATAAAATCCTCCAGATGGCAGCAAATACCAAGCATCTGTCGGCACGACAATTTCCCCACTCCTGCTTGTGTCTGGAGAAGAGACGCGAAATACAAACGCGCGCCGGAGTGCACGCGCGATCGCACACACATACACGCGCACACAGACAGACAGACAGACACACACACACACACACACAACACACACACACACACACACACACACACACACACACACACACACACACACACACAGATAAGCTCTGAAGATTAAACTCACACATCCACAGTATAAATGATTTAAAAAAATACAGGTCGACAGTTCTAATACAGAGAGAATGAAGTGTGGGGGGTGTTACCAAAAGTTGGATAATTCACTGTTGAGTCCTGCAGGATGCAATATGCCCAGTCGGAAGATGAGGTGTTGTTTAGCGGTTAAATATTGGAATGACGTTACATCCTTCGTAGTGCATCATACAAAGGAGCTGAACTGCCTATAAACGAACACAGAAATTCACCCTTTCAAGGAAATTCCCTTTGTCCTAACCTTCTCTGCGACCAAGACGAACTCGCCCCTCTCTTCATTGCTTCTGATGAAGGTTTCAGACCTGAAAATTTAATAGTTTCTCTTTCCACAGATCCTGCCTCCTCTGCTGATTTATGTTTCCACACACGCAATATTACTTTCTTTCAGCATTAGAGTAATTGAAATTCAACGAGAAACCTCAGCTGGTTACAGACACACGATGTCATAAGTGAAAATCCGTGGAACAGTAAAGTCCGCTGGATATGATCTGCTGCCTTCGATACTATCAATATCGATTCGAACGATTGTGGCAGAGCCTTTTATCCTGGACTCTGCTGCAAGGGCAATTCAAATATTTGCAGCAACTTTGGATATTGCATTGATAACTTCGCTACATATTACACAACAGTATTGGGGTTTTAGTCAATCCTAATTGGTGGAATATTTTGGGTGCGCAAAAGCTTAATTTCACTGCTGGCGACACTGTGATAACTTGCAGACTTTTCGGCAGTTGCCTTGTTGAGGGTTCTGGGAGAGATAGGAAACAGGGTCGGCAGCAGCTTGTGCCTATCTTTCATTTCACGTGTTTTGGCGTGCCCGGCGCCGAATTTGCTTAAAGGTAATTGCCATTTCGAATCAGATATATTTCGTTTTAATGCAATGTTCCTGTTTGCAACTGGAACAAGTCAACTCGGCCCGTCCCCATTCTGACGTCATTAATCTTGTAACAAAGGAGTTGTGAGATGATTGGGCACATTGGAGAACAAAGGACCAGTCATATGATTCGATGTCTCCTGTTCACTGTGTCGGAGAAAATTCAATCTGCAGAGAGGCCGGGTGTCAAACAACATCCTGCCGAAGTCGACATAGTGCCCAGACAGTTCTCTTGAAATTCGCCATCAGCTCTATTCGAACATGCTAGCTCTTTATTCCTTACTCACCGCGGTAGGTCTCTTAACCGGTGAGTTCACCAGGTGCACAACAAGGCTCTTCACAATTGCATCAAACGTTATAGTTCATCGGTCAGTTTATGGACCATTGGAATGTGACAGGCAGATTCTAATGGATGGACACTATTATATAAAATTATTTGATTTAATCTCCCTCGGTTCTTGCAGGACATACTCGAGGATATTCCGTTTCACAGACACCGGCAGCAGTCACAGTGAACGAAGGGGACGATGTGCACTTGCACTGTAATTATACAGCTACAAGCGTAAACAATCACAACCTATTCTGGTACCGTCAGTATTCACGGGGATCCATGAAGTTTCTGCTGCACAGAAGCAAATTTGGCGGCAACCAAAAGATAAATCCGGGAGACCGATTCTCAGCCACACTCGATCACAACATGCAAGTAGTCCCGCTGACCGTGTCTGATACCCAACTGGGAGACTCGGCCATGTATTACTGCGCCCTGAGACCCACAGAGACACGGAGCGGGGCCGATATTGTACAAAAACTCTGCGCTGTCAAAACCGGCTGCAGCTGTGAGCAGGACTGAGATGTTTGTGCGGGGATTGAGGTGTTCCCCATGAGTGTGAGGCTGTGTCACTAAGTAATACATCGCGTATCCTCGCCTTCAGAGCTGTTGATGATACAGTAGACGTGTCTATCCGGAATGGACAGATCTAGTTAAAAACAAACTTTGTCCTCTCTCCAGACACTGCTCGCGTTGTTTCCCACTCCAGGCCCAGCTCGGCTTTCTGTCTGTACCACTGCATGGAGTTAATGCTGGAAGAGTAATAGGTGCAGTTTATCTGCACATATTCCCCACTCTGAGCAGTTACGACCGATGGAAACTGCAGTACGCAGTCCGAGGGACATCTGTCTGAAAGGAAAACGAAAATGTTTGATGAGGTGACATTGAACCGACGGGAACAAATGAAACGATCGTGGGTTTTAAGCAGACTTTCCTACACTTCTGAATTTACATATCAGCAACGCCAGGCAGAGGGGACATACAATCAGCTGCAACATAGAAATCATGCTGGCAATTAACAATCAGGAGAAGACTGAGCACTGTGCGCTTCAGAGGAAACTTTCTCAGTGAAGGAACTGGACAGTCGGTGAACGGAAGCGCCGCGGATGTCTCTTGACACTCCTTTTGGATTGGCTGTTCAAGTTCGTTTGTACCTCTGTGACGTGAGGAATGCAGTTGCGTGTCGTGGCTCACCCGGCCAGCGGTACTCAAACTCACATGTCCGTGTCCAGTGAACCAGAGATTTACTCCATGCGGTGGGACCGACAGAAAGCCGACCTTCTTTTGAAACCCATATTTGAAACTATAACAGCGCAAGGCTTCGGTTTCCTGATACATTGTCTCAGATGTGTGTGTCGTGACATTTACTGACCATGCCTTATTAGGTTTCAACGGGTGGACATAAGCCGCTCAGTTCAACTGCCACGTTTATTTCTCCCGTAGTACCGTTGGCGACGGAGTCTCCGGATTTAGATATAGTCACTAAACAGCCCGCGAGTTATTTCCGGGTCAAGATGGTTTGCAACTTAGAGGAGGATCCTGCGTCTTCCGCACTTGTCCCTCTCAGTGGAAGGGGTCGCAATTTTAGGAGGTCATGTTTCAGTAGCCAATGCGAGATTTAAGTGTACAGTTTTCACCTGGCCACATTCCACTGAACTTTTTCCCCTAACGTGACCTCTGCAGGAGCACAAAAATGTCCAACGTCGCCACATTCTTTCCAAGTCAGTTGGGGATGAGCGAGCAGAATCTCTCCAACTAAAGCATTAAAAGCCGATCACGTGACAGGTTAACACTGACTGCGTTCCTATTGAACTGATTAGCCAATCAGCACCAAATCTATGCAGAAGGAAAAGCGAGATGGGTGATGAATAGAAATCATTGATCAAACAGCGCAAACAACTGAGAACAGAAAAAGTGAGAATAAGTTCAAATTATTGTGCATTGTCAGGAGTAATAACACTCAGTACACTCCCAAAAATGAATCCCGAAACCTTAAAACAGTACAGTGCACTCGTTAAAAAAATTCCTGTGCTTGTTTCTCAGGGTAGCTGCGTCTGTCTCCGAACGTTCCACTTTTTTAATGGAGGAAATCGCTGCACTTCATTGAAGTTGACACCATGGTGGAGAAAGTCTGATAGTATCCACCAGGTGGCAGCTGATTTTCAGAAACGGTCCAGACGCAAACAGCAGTCATTCCAATCAGTTCCGCATATCCGAAAACACCAGCTTTTAAATGGCGGGTGGAACTCTTTTTGTTTGTTGGATATTTGAGCACGGAAATTTGCCACGTTTTGCGGTAATCTGCGGGGTTCAGCTTCTTGTCCAGGGAACCTGGCAGCAGTCGGCACTTTGAGGAGGAGATCATCCATTTCCTACTAACAACCTATCGCTTTCTTCGAGATAGGATATTTCTTCAACGAAATGGAGCTGATTAGATGCAAATTTCAATAATTAATTGCGATTTCTGCCTTGGATGATGGATTAGACAAAGAAGGTGCGCTGGAGGTTGAGGCAGAAGAGCTCACTCATTTAGAGTACAGTTGTTGGAATAAGGCAGAGCGGCGCAAATTTCTACTGCCTCCAAGACAAGCGAAGGACCACACCAGAATTTCATAGAGACCAAGTCATCGGATGATCGATTAATGTAGCTGTATGTTTCGACTAAATGAACGTCACGTGTCGAGGGAGATAGGGCAAGATGGGGGTTCTGAAGCCAAAATCTGATCAGCAAGATCTTGTGCAATGTCCGTGTCTGTTTTCTCATTTTCTTAGCCACAATGCAGCGTCTCTCTTTCAGGGCAAGAAAGAGGGATCATTCTAATTTGAAAAATAAATGTCCTGTGGTTCATCGCAGAGTAATGTTTAGTGAAAAGAAATGGATTTCAGGGCAGTGCGCGTTTATGATTTTGCTTTAATGAGCAGATTCCATGCTGGTGAATTAATTCATTGAACAAATACTGTCTGTGACAGGAACAGACCAGACTATTGAAAGCGGTAACAACAGACGGTTTGCCCTACGCAGGGTGGATGGCAGTATTAGCGGTCTGGAGATAGCCAGACGAATTCTTCCGTCCCACTTAAATATATAACAGGAAAGAAAATAAGAGATTGTATGTGTGTTTTTGTGTGTGTGTCTGGGTGCGGTAGTTGGGATATTTTGTGTTCGTGCGTGAGTGACAGAGAGAACTGTGACCAATAAATTCATTTAATTATACAAATGAAATACAAACCAACTGTGGCAAATTTTATTTGACTTTTGTTTTATTTCAGTACGAAACTTTTGGGAACAGTTCGCAGATGAAGAAAAATAAAAACGAATATCTGAGGTCGATTTTTCATTCAACTGATATGAAACAGCAATACTTGGATGAATGCTTGTGAAATCTATTGTAGAACATCGTTAGCAGGATTCGAAAATGCGGAATGAAAATCAACCGGGAGAAACACGGCTCCAGGACTGCAGAGGAGCAGAGATTTCGGAGGTTGCAGAGTTGGAGCAGCTTGCAGAGGGGAGGAACACAGAGGCATGATATGAGGCATAGATGGAGTGGACAATCACAGACTTTTGTCCCAGGGCGAAAATGAGGGCGCACTATTTTAAAGTGATTGGAGGAATGCGTAAGGGACATGTCAGAGTTATTTTTCTCAATTTAGAGTGATGGGTGCTTAGAATGTCCTGCCGGCAGAGTTTGTCGGAGCAGATACATTAAGGGGCAGACACATCAAAGACTCTTGGGTAGTCACATGAATGATAGAGAAACGTAGGGCTAAGTGGGAGGGAATAGTTAGATAAATATTAGAGCAGGATGAAATGTTAGCACAATATCATGGGCGGAAGGCCCTGTACTGTGCTTCTATGTTCTATGGTTGCAACGGAATGGAGTGAGAATACGAAAGATATTCAATTCGGGTGTTCTGGAGATGCCTGGATTACAGGAGCGGAGAGATATCAGCGGTCTAAAGAGGGAAATCGCAGAGATAACTTTGTAAAGAAAGGAGACTGTTTCGTTTCAAGTGATGCATCGCTCACACAGGAGCCAACATTGGTCACCTGGGATGGTGGATGAATCGTACTCGGGAAGCATTTCGGAAGAATTCAGCTTGCCGTAGGACAGGGCAACTTCGCAACAGTGCAGTTCAGAGGTAGGAAATGAACGGATGTGGGTTTCATAGAAAAGTAGGAAATGGGAACAGGCACAGCAACGGGCGGGGCTTCGAGGGCTCGGCGATATACATGATATATCTTTACACAGAAACGAGTCCGGAGTAGTTAGGAAGCTTTCTGACCTGTGGGTGCACTTTGTATTATTTCAGATTTCCAGCATGTGTATTTCTTTATATTTTGGACTCTCAAATATATTGGCACATCTACCCACAATGCATGTCAGCAGAGCTGAAGGAGGAAAGATCGAAATAACAGATCCTCAAGTCGAACGGACTTCAACACATCTGATGCACGTGCACTTATTTTATTGCATTTTAGCCCACTTGCGGTTGTACCGAACGACACAATGGTTTGCAGCTTCGTGCTTCTCACCAGCCACCCGCAGCAATGCCAGCTCTGTTGCCGGCAGTAATCCGCAGTACGAGGTCGAGTAAGATAACGTAAAAGTTTGCGTAGAACCAACGCTGGGACAGTATGTCTTGAAATTTACTGCCTGGTAAGATCATCAGTTACAGTGACTGGGAGGCATCTGTTTAACAGGAGTAATGACACGCCGGAAGCTGTCTCTTTTTGCGCCCTCACTCTGTCATTCAAAAGGTATCACTGGAGAGGGAGTAATTAGGGAGGACACCGTTGTGGAATCACTTTTTGATCGACAATTAGCACTGCGTAAACTTTTCCCTTGCTTTATCAGAAAGAATAAGATGTAACATTCAGGAGAATTTATGTTGCTTTCTTTTTGCTTCTCATGTGGTGAAATAGGAAGGGAGAGAGACGGAGGGAATAGAGAAAGAGAAAAACGGAGTGCGAGGAAATAAGTAATAGAAAAGTGAAGTAATAGATAAAGTAAAGTCCATGCCAGCTCCAAGCGGAACAATCCTACAACATCCTTTCCCTTTTCCTCTGTACCCTTACAATGTATATCTGTTCACGTGTTCATCAAGATCCCTTTGGTACATTTTACAACAGATAATTAACCTTCGCAAACATCTATGGGATGCGCAAAGAGAGTGGAACGCCGGTGAGATCGCAAAGTGCGCGGGGTGGCAGGGAGAACGGCCGACTATGTATTTCATATATTCTTCATTTAGAATTTACGACATCTGCAAATGTTTGTTTGTCTCGCCAACATCTGTCGAACTCTGCATGGGGAGTAGATGGATGAGCTTTAAAATGCCTGGCGTAAGATTACCAGACCTGCTTGAGGTAACATTTAGATCTTGGCTGAATGACCTTGGTGGGTGGATAGGAGTTATTCCTGGGGTTTTGGTGCCAACTAGCGGAGGAAACTTGGAACATCCCCGCCGTCACATTGCAGGTTAAATCCAGGAGAGTGATATTTCGAAGCTGTTGCTTTAGATATTTAGATGAATATCATGTCAGAACGATTGGAGTACTGAAATATATATTTTCAATGCTACACTTAGAGCTCTCAGCACGACAGATAGCGCATACCTCAACAGCTCAGGAAATAAATTTTGAACTGAAAATAGCCATTTGAATTGGGAACACCATTGACACTTTACGTCTGTATTTCCTGCAGTACGAGGTAATGTACTGTCCTGATATTGTGTGTGTTCCACCTGAGTTGTCTTAAAAACAATTATTTAGTCCAGGACAAAGTACGCAGAGAAAGTACACAATTTACCTTCAGTCAACCAATTCGATCACCCTTTCGATTAAATAATAGTCTTTTCCGGGCGGCACCTTTTCGAATGTGAACCATCCCATTTACCATGGTCTTTTCCCCGACATTTCTTCATCTGCTTGCAACTCCGCTGATGTACTTTCGGATAGTGCCTTACTGTGGAGCATCTAGTCCGATGCCGGAACACACTTTGCATTCCTGACATGATCTGTTAATCTTCCTTCGTCAGTTCCTTGTCGAATCTCGAATATCACCCTCAGGACTGCTTCAGTTACTCTTTTATGACTTTAATGTGTATTTTTGTTTAATATTGAGCAAAATAATATTTCCCTGTTTTTATATCGCTGTCACAATATTACTGCAATAATAATTTGGAAATTTGAACTAAAATTACAAAGATGAGTGCAGAGCCCCACCCTGTTTAGTGGGAAATTAGCAAAATAATTAAATAACAACGAAGTAAAAGCATAAATTGAAGAAACATAATGAGACAAATGCAGATTATTATAAACAGCCATTTGGCTTATATGATTTCATTTGAAGAATAAATATTTGCCGCTTTTCTGCTCTGGCCTGATTATGGTTTTGAAAACCGTCATGTGCGTGGATCAACGAATGCACCTTGACAAGATCAAGCCGTGGTGGTCGAACAATTGCTCAATTTGATAGCAAAGCAATTAACATGTTGAACAGAAATTGCTCCAAGTATATTCAGCACGGCGTTTCACCACCAGCTCTCGCTCTGCTGTCTTGCAGCTTGACATTTAAACTGATCTTCATCATTTCATTATGCGTGAGGTGTTTCATAAGCAGGCACTCTTCTGTAAATCAGCAGTTTGTGGGTCAATTTATTTCAAATGAACATACTACCGAACAAGGCAGATGCTGCCGGTAACAGAAGGATTCATGATACCACGTGAAACATGTTCCGTTCACTCGTGCTCTTCACGTACGGTGAGTGATTTCCGGTGCCGTTGCCTGAGGCAGAGTGATCTACGTCCCTGAACAGACAGCAGCTCTGCCCCAGGAAAAACATACAGCTGTTGTACGAGTTTCTACACCCCTCCCAGCACTTAAGTCTCACAGCAGAGTGGTACACCGCTGTGTCAGAGAGCCGCATACCTGAAACGGGCAATCGATATTGCTTCTCCCATTGCAGGACGGCGTCAGAAAACCGGTTTCGTGCAAATTCCGCCTTATGATCAGTGGGCTATTAGCGTATATCTCGACTACGAACTGGGGCTATCCGGCGGGGTACTGACGGTGCCAGAATAATTAATAATCATGATTGGTGTACATGCAGATCAAAGTGACGGCTTCTCCCTCTTACGGTGTGAGCGAGGAATCCTCCTGGGTACCACAAACTGCGTAGTCCAGAACTGGAAAACGTTAAGGAGATCGCTGAATCGATTTTAATGTTCACGCTGAAGCAAACTGACTGTGACAGAACGGACCGAATACTTCACAAAGTTAACTTCAAGTTACGGCAGAGAACCAGCCCTTTGGAGCAAATGGACATTGTCAGTCTGCATATCCCTCTCAAGCTTCCACATTTAGCCACATATCCACATCCTTTTTTACATCTCGGTTCATCGAAAAATGCCATATTCCCCTCTCTCTGGTGTTCTGTTCTGCAAGGTGTTGTATTGTCTTCATAATAGTTTTTCGTGCGACTAATTGTTGCGTGTCCTCTGAATAAAACCTTTTTTTTTAAATTTTCGGAACGATTTTATCTGGGATCAATTACAACATTTATAACAAGATTTTTTTGATGCCACGCAGCTGTAAACGCTTTCGGTGTTAATTCTAGAAAATAGTTTCTGTTAGGCATGGGCCTTTCAGGCTTCCCTTCCCTAGGAATAAAAAACTCAGTCATTTTCTTGGAATAGTCTGTTCACACTAAATTAAAAATAATATTTCCTTTTCTTCATAGAGAATGCAAGTCTGGTGCAATAAATAAGCTGCATAATTTCAATTGAACCATTCTATTTTTGATAACAATTCCATCTCATTGAAAATGCAACTATTTCGAACAATTAATCTTCTTACGGATAATGAATGTCGCCCATGCTGCAGCGTGCACAGGGACTCGCATGTTCAATGTCCCTGTCTGCAAGAACTCTGCGCATCTCAGAAACCTGTTACGTCAGGCAGAACTGGAAGGAACTGCTGATGCTATCTTGATGTCACATCCTGCAGAGGATGAATGAAAAACATGTAATAATGGCAGCCCCATAACAAGTAACAGAATTGATGTATTTCAGAAACTGAGCTATCACGCTGAAGCGTTCTGATAACCATAAGTCCATCAGAAAGCAATCGATGAAATCCAATCTTTCTTAAAAACCGTATGACTGATTCATCTCCGTTTGGGTCCAGAGGAAAACTGGCTTCAGCTCACTGTGAATATGATCGGAGAGATGACGTGATCGCCGATTTACCGGGACCAGTCATTTCAGACTCCTGTGAGAACGTACATCCGACAATTGATCCGCGGACACCAGTCACACAGCCGATAAAGAACATCATCAGTGATAAAATGATATCTATTATCGATCAAGTGTAATATTTGACGATGATTTCTGATTCGAAGAAGAAGGACTGATGATGGTTTCCGCTTTGGTAATGAACGGAACGCAGGGAAAGGTCCTTAGTGAAAAATTGAAAGGCATTTCCCACAAAAAGAGGAGAGTCTGTCAGCTCCCAGCCTTCTGTCAAGTATTTTCTCCATGTTCTGGTCTGAGATTTGTTGCACTGTGCCTTCACCGGCATAGAAATAAGTGTCAATTTCTGTCACTCCGGCTCAGCGAACGGCCAGAGCTTTGCACTTCTCTGTGCAACTGAACAGCCCCGGATCCTGAAATGATACTTGGTACCATATTTCATGTTCTGCAAATCCAATCCAAGTACTAGCTCTGTAAGTGTCTGCACCATGCCATTGCGGTGAAGCAGAGTCATCCTCAGAAAACAAGGATCAGCTCGTCTTTTCACACACGTTTTCTTTTCATTACGTTGTTATATGCGAGAGGAGCCTAATATTAATGGAGTGAAAAAATCAACGTAATTAAAAGTAACGAAAGAAATATGGGAATGTAGCATCATGAAACATAGAATTAAAACAAACAGCATACGTTAATACAACTAACTGTAAATATTCCGTGAATATTTTCGGGGAACGAATCCATAAAATTGCAAACTAAAAGAACGTAACACAATTTAAAACGCATAATGCAAAACAAATCATATTATACTAATATAAAGATATACAATCATTGTAAAAATAAAATATGTTGACTTTTTTGTGAGCTTGACATTCATTAAGACGTCATTGCCACGAAAATATAACATACCATTTAGTGGAGCTGGTTCACCGCCACCAGCAGATGAGACTGAGCCCCCGGTAAATGAAATGAAAACAGAAGATAATTTAAATGATCAATAGTTTCGGCGCAGACTTGGAAAGAGATACAGATAATAATTCAGGTCCGTTACCTTTCATTAGAACTAAAGCCAGTGACGCTGACCGATGAACTATTTGTTCAGATAACCTTGGCGAATGGGAGAAAGAAAAAAACAATTGCAGGTGCTGAACATCTTAAATTTAAAAAAAAAACAGGTAACTGAAAAACCTCAGCAGATGTGGTTGCCTCTGTGGGAAGTGAAACATAGGGCACCCAGAATCATTAAAGCTGTTTGCCTTTCACTGGTGCTGCCCGACCTGCTAAATGTTTTCAACATCTCCTGTTTGTATTGAGGAAGGAAAGAATTTGCAATCAGCTAACATGAACGAACAGAACCAACTCCCTGCTGATCTCCATTGGTCCAGAACTGTTCAAAGTCCGGAAAGAGGAGCTAACCATATCTCTGAAATTCACCATCAGTCTCGCGATCAAACAAGCACCTGTAATGAGTTTGCTCTGAAATGTGAGACCAGCATTGTCAACCCATTCTGCTATTTCCTGTCGTGCTCTTCACGAGACATCATGTGCTTCCGATTTTCATTGTTGATTATTATCGCACTTCTGCCCGGTGAGTTTCAGTTCATAAGGACCGGTGACTTTTGCGTGACTTGCACCGTGCGAATTATCATGAATTTCGTGTTTTGTTGCAGGCGCGACTGGCAAAGATTCCGTCCTCCAGGATCCACCTGATTTGACGCATCAGGAAGGCCAGACAGTGACGCTGAATTGTAGTTACCCAAAAGATGTTGTATCCCTCATCTTGTACAGTCAGTATCCTGGTGAATCTCTGAGGTATTTGCTGAAGAAATATAACACGGGTGGTAGAGCGAGATCCCCGGAATGTCCATATCGGTTCTCGACTGTTATAGGGCAAAGGACCGAGGACGGTTCTTCTGAATATAGATGGGCTTCTTACCTCGGACTCTGCCTTTTATTTCTGTGCGATGGTGCCCACACTGCTACCCAGCTGCAGCGGGCCACGACAAAAACTCAACATGAGAATTTCAGACGACACTCGCTGGATGGCAGCATACCCATTAACTCCGGTTCCGCTGTGCATCACGCAAGAAGCATCAATTTGACCGAATGCGCGCAAAGAACGATTGTGCTTTGTGAGCTTGGGGACGAGGCGATGCATCGTCTCTGGTGTGACGTGGTTGTGGATAATAAACGCATCCGTGTTGAGGTACATCCTGCACTCACACGAATTCGCCTGACGTTAATGATACTGTCATTTGCAGCGTCGTCCAAATACACTCCTTCTGTTTTTTGTTGCTTTCAATCTTTTCAGAAAACTACCAACAGGAAGAAAATCAGAAAGGGCCAAGTTTGTCCCTCTCTTACTCTTTCTCACCGTTTTTTTTCTGGCGATAACGATTGCTTCGGCCTCTGATGGACAATCATGGGTTTGGTCTGACACGCCGGTTGGGTAACTTTCTTTGAAATAGCGGTGAATCTCCATGAATGAATTCAAACCTGACGGACATAATCCCTGTTGTCGAGCCATTAGAGCAGAGATGAGCATCGGATGAAATACATTTGGTCTTCCATTCAAGGGTGATGACTTTGCGGAACGCGATGACAGACAAATCATTTTATTTCCATCCTGCAGAGCACTCCGTGAATCACATTCCCCCCAGACTGATGTTTCCTTCCGACATTTGGGACAATTTGGCCCATCCAGTCCAAGGAGTTTGCTCTCAGATAAATGTCATCAATCTTCTTCCGCCAATTATATCCCTGTAATTAAGCCTTTGCGTAATTCTCAGTGACTTTCCTTGGATTCCACTGCCACTCGCCAACAACAAGGACAATTTACACTTCCAAAATAATTAAAAATACATCTCTGGAATGTGGGCGGGAACACAACCACTGCCGGAACTGGAACCCATACAGGAAGAACGTCCAATCTCTACACCAGAGTTAGGATCAATCCCGTAACAACGAGGTCGCAGAACTACCTATGGCCTCTCTGTTTCTCCTTCCCCCACAATCAGGTGGACTAAATTCTAATCCGATGTCCATCATTTCATTCTATGTACAACCTGGACACTAATAACGGGATAGAATAAAACAAAATCACCATTTAAGCTCTCCAGAGGTTTAATATTTCCCTACCTCAGCGTCTCGCTTTAAATACTGCCGGCCATGGAGCACTGGTGGTACAGTATTATTCTCGTAAATCAAAAGGGCGAGTTTTATTCCATCTTCCACACCACACTCCAGACCACAACTCGCAGACTTTTACAATAGATTGACTCAATGGTCGTCGTAGACAGCACGCTCCCGTTGTGTGTGAGAGCCACGTCACACATTAACTTCCTGATTCCTTGGTTCCATAGATAAGGCAGAATGAATATTTTTATTTTATGATGATCATGACGAGGCTGGGCCACATTGGCAGTGACGCAAAGCGCGCTGATGTTGGGGCCTAGAGGGATGACAGAATTCCATTTGTCTTTTGAAGACGGAGACACACGCCAAGAAACCATCGTCTTTCTGATGTGTATGGATAAGAATGCTGTCAAATATTTCAGTTGTTACTTCTCAATTGGCAGATGGACTGAGAACAGAAGGCAAGTGGACGGGAAGTGGAGGTGCTGGAGGTCAGGAGAGAGCAAGAAAGGAGATAGAATTAGAGTGAGGGGAAAATACCGAAGGGAAACTGAGACATACAAAGAGGCCACGTCGATTACCGTGGCTGCGGTACCTCACTGAAGGAACACTGGAATTGATTCCATTTCCCTGCACCTTACACCGAGTCCTGTGACTAATTTCCATTGTTGAGCACACCGAATTCTCCCCTTAATAATCCAATCACACTCAACCCCTAGCCACCACCACGTATATCAGAGAAAATGATTCAATGAAAATTGTCGCCATAATCTGCACTCCGATTGCAGTTCTGAATTGTATTCAATCTCCAGTTGTTAATCTTGTTGCAACAACTTGTCTAATCTACTGTATCAAACAGGTTTATACGTTTGATGAATCTTATCCCTTGAATGCTACACTCCATGGATAACATTCCTGTTTTCTTCAGTCTCTCTGCAGAACTGTTGTTCATTACCTTCGCAATATATTTGGAATACCATGAAATATGATTTCTGGTTCACCCCTCAGTGACGGGCAACGTGCATTAAAATCTCTCCAGAAAGTTTCTCTGTCATCACTGTGCAAGATGGAGTGATACTTGTCAACACTCCTTTGTGTATTTTGACAGACACGTGTTCTTGCTTTTCATTTGCTTTTAAGTCTGCAGCTTGGCAAGGCTTTTCCGCACACGGCAACCGTTTTGAAGTGATGCGATATGCATTTGACAGCAGTAGATGGCGCTGTTTTTAACTTAATCCTCCAAACACAAGAAAAGGTTTGCAAGGGCAATCGTGGAAATTTACCGTCACAGAGATAAGATAAGATAAGATATCTTTATTAGTCACATCTACATCGAAACACACAATGAAATGCGTCTCTTGCGCAGAGTGCTCCGGAGGCAGCCCGCAAGTGTGGCCACGCTTCCGGCGCCAGCATAGCACGCCCACAACTTCCTAACCAGTACATCTTTGGAATGTGGGATGAACCCGGAGCACTCGGAGGAAACCCCATCAGACACGGGGAGAACGTACAAACTCCTTAAAGACAGTAGCGGCAAATCGGTATCATTGTAACTGGCGCTTCGTACGAGCAAAATACACTATCGGCTATGGTTTCGGCACAGTTGGTATAAGTAAAGATTCGGTTTATCACAAATACTATTGTAATTTCAAGTTATCTCTAGATTATTTTCTTCGACTACTTGAACTTCATTTTGGTCCTACGTTTCATAAATCCTTTGAAATTTACCTGAAGTAAATAACTCACGTCATCAGTGCAGCCTTTTCGTAATCGGCGACAATAAAACACACAGAAGACAGAATCTCTGTGTCTCCTGCTGGACATCTTCCATCAGCACAATCTGCTGATTACGGCGGACAGCAAATGTACTCCGATCGGCACAGAAGTATATTCACCAATGTACATGTCACAGGAGGCATCGTCGTGTGAAATTTCCAGCAGCTGGTATAGTTGCAGATAATAGACCAGAAGGTACAGTCAGTGCAGAGACCGGAGCACAGAGGCATTTTTCTTCCGGTTTGCAGCAGAAATCGTATTCATCCCATTGGAAATAAAGAGGCTGTGCCATGGTTGACGAACTATGGTCATCCACGTTGTCTTCTGCTAAAGATGAATCAAGCCCCGTGTAATATAAAAATAAATGGAGAATGGAGCAGAAAAGAAATTGTGATATTTAGAATACGACGCCTAAACACTCAGAGCAAGATTTGATGTTGGTTCACGTTGAGTCACGTCGACGTAAATAACATTGAATCAGCAAAGCAGAAGCCCATGTTTTTCTGCATTTTTGCAATTCGTACAACTACTCCCACTTAACAATGACAGCGCCGGTGAAAGTTCACTTCGGGGCACCGGCGCTGAAATTGTCGACGAGCTTCTATTCAAGACTGATTTCAGCAAAGGCGATACATTACCACTCACGTAAACGTAAAAATGAACCGGGGCTGTAGGGTTGAAGACTGCAAGCGTTAAGCATTGGACAAAATTTAATCTAAATACTGCATATGTTGGAAATTTGGAATTAAAGCAATGCTGAAATCACTCAAAAGATGACACTGTTTCTCTGGAAAGTGAAACGGGACAAAGAGTGAAGGTCGAAGCCCGATGCTGTCTGACCTGATCGATGTTTGCAACATTTTCCGTTCAAATTTCAGTTCACCAGGAAACACCGGCGACTGTGAGAAATAGGCGGTTAAATGAATACTACTAACCAAATACACGACCTTCGACCTGCATCGTCAGGCCACTGAAACTAAGTTCTTCTTGAGCATGTAATGCAACTGCGAGAGCTGGTCATTTCTTTTTGCGAAATGCCTTTGATTTCTTTCTGTGCAGGAATGATGTTTGCTCACCTGTTAAGACTTCTCAACAGAATTAAGTTAGTGGCAATAAATATCCGATTATTTCGTTCGAGAGTACTGATGAAAACTGGTACTTCTCGTTTTACATGTCGTTAACAACCTGCGAAACATTTTTAATGGAAATAAAGCTGAAAATAATTCATGGATAGCATTATATCATTGAATCATGCATCTCTTCATTTCTACCTCAGTCAACTTGTTCATCAATTAGTATGATATTCAACATAAGCAGCTCTCCACTGACCAGCTCCGGATGCAGTTGTGTGGAGGCTCCTCACAGTTTCCGCGGCTTCACAATGTCTCCAATCCGCTCAGTTATCACACAGAGGTCGCCGCCCCCACGGCTCCAGTTTGCTGCTCGCGTTCTGTCTGATAATACCTACAATGTATTATTGGACAGATAGATGGCGCTTGCCATTGGTTGGCTCAGCAGGCCGGTGGGTGCGGCAATACATATTTCTGCTCCGACTGGGTGCTTCGAAGTCTGAAGACTGACAGACTCAGGGAGTACAATGCGGAGCATCCTCACACCTCTCCTCGTCATTGCATCATTCCTCGGTAAGAAGTTTCTTCTCAGTAAAAAGAAACACATCCGCCGCCACCAAGAGAAACCAGTTGCAACAAACACGACAGTGATGTTCCTGTCCATCGATTTCATGCCTTATTCTTCACTTTCCGTTGAAATTGTTTATCTATCTAAGCATACCTCTGCAGATATAATTCAGTTTCTGGTTTGAACGCATTTTCAGGGCAGAATCATGGAGACCCTGTAACTCAGCCGCTGTCTTCAGCCGTGGTGACAGAAGGAGAAAATGTCACCTTAACCTGCACCTATGACACAACGTTGAGAGGCAGCTATAACATGCTCTGGTATCGGCAACACGCAGACGCACATCCTGAATTTATTCTGTTGGTATACCCCAGAGGTTCAGACAAGAAAGCAGATTTTGCGAAAACTCGTTTCTCCGCAACACACGACAGCTCGACGAAATCCTCCAGTTTGATCATTTCGGCGCTGCTGTTGAGCGATTCTGCGGTGTATACGTGCGCACCGATGCTCACAGTGGTGAAAACGAATTACGTCCCCGCACAGAAACCCCTGTTACAGTGCAGATCTCAGCGTCTCGGTTCCGTGGCGATCCCTTCGCTCAGATGTCGCTGCCTCGTCTCAGGATCCAGAAATCGTCTTCCGACCCTCAGATTCCCATTGATCAGCAGTATCTGGATGGAAAATAATAATGTCAGGTTTGGAATCAATACGTGTGCGTATGCGTATCAATCGACCAGTGAAAAACTATAACTCTGGACGTTGGGTCCCCAAACCACGTCAGCTGAGCAGCCATTCCGTCCACTGCACATGAAGGATTCTTGGCCAATGTCATTGAATGAGTTCTAGATAATGAACCGATACCTGAACTGCGACAAGCTCTGAAGACCAGTTTGGACAAGACTCGTTTTCTGTGTATCACTCTCTGAGGTATTCTGCAGAATATTCATATGCATGCCATATATGGGAGGCACTGATCGTCAGTGAGCAGCTCTTTTCTTCACGGAGCATTGCGCACTGAGACAGAACTATTTAACTCTCTCATTTTCCTTCTTTTCACAGATTGGTTCTATCAAAAACAAAAGGGAACCTATTGTCTTGCACTTCTTCGTTAGAGGAGACGCGGTTTTATATGGAACCCCTCCCATTCTGACCACCAATACCGCAAAAGAAATATCACGCGATAATTGGATGAATAGAAACTGGGTGCATCCGGCCCCATTGCTGAATTAATGGATGAAGCTGCTATATGATTGGATATTTCATGCACGTTCACCAATGACCCAATCAACAGGGGGCCGGATATCACACAGCATCTGCACTGAAAACAATTTCGCGTCAGTCTTTACTGTTCTGATCCATCACGGGCAGACACGTTCGTTGTTCTTGTTTATTCCGTTTTCGCGGCGGCAAATCGTTTAACCTGTGTGTTTCCCAATTACCCAACTTAACCCTAGCGGATCTTTTTGATGTCGAAGCTCTTTCTTCTGACTGTTTTACTCATCTCCAAATAGTCACATGCATGTTATTTATCAGAAAAGTGGAATTTAAATATGTTTTGTGTATTTAACATACTGCAGGTTTACATGCAGTGGACTCCATCTCACAGGAATCGCATAAGGTGAGACGGGTTGAAGGAGACTCAGGGACCACTAAGTACAGCTTATCAATCGCTGAAACTAGGCACTCGTTAAAACTGTGTCATCAGAACCAGAATACAGGTTTCAGCTGCTTCATCCTCATACCTGCCAAAGTAGACTTTTCCAAGGTATAAGATGTTTGGACTCTATTTCTACGTTACTCCACATTTCTAAAAGTGAGGGGAAATTGATCCTGGCCAGAGTGCAGCTATCTGACGGCGCGCTGAATTACTGCGTGTGAGGGGTTCAGCAGTATCAACCAGGGGTGCTCTTGTAACAAATCTCTACTTTTGCATTACCACATCGGCGGTCGAGAAGCACACTGCTGATAGTGTTGAAAAATTATTTGGCAAAGGGTATTATGAGGGTCAGCTTTGGTCAAAGGACAGAGACAGTGAACAAAGGCAAACTAACACAGCTCAAACAAATATCACTGGATGGGAACAGTGTGGCTTCCTATTCCCTAACCACATTTAGGAATCAGTTCAGGAGATAATTTCTTCGGACAGAATATGAATAGAAACTGGTGGGATATTTCCCAGGCAGGAAAAAGCAGTAGTTATATTTTCCTGACTGCAGATCTTAGATTTTTGACAGGAGAGGGAAAAAAATTGTGTGAATGCTCAGCAGATCAACACGTTGATCTATGCAGGCGCAGAGACTAAGTTCAGAGAACAGTTAAAGAAAGCCGTTAAATACCTTCTCAATATAATGACCGAATTGTTGAAATAATAGACAAGATCGAAAAACATTGACTCAGGTTCCATTGAGAGGAACGATAAATTTCGTTTCTACTGGAATTACAGACGATATGGTCAATTTGGCATCACTGTCAGTCACGGTAGGAAGCTGTGGAATAAAACTCTATCAACTTCCCTGGGCATTTTCTGATTGTTATTTCGATGAATGCTGGGGTTTATGGCCACAGAAGCATTTATTCAACAGCTTTGATTGACCTTGATGCGATGAGCATCTGATTGACTTCAACAAACACTGGAGAGTCAAACCAGTGTTGTGTGCCTTGAGTCACATGAAGCCGAAACATTGCATGGCGGCAAAAGCAATTGACCAAATGTAGCGATTGGTCAAATTGTGTTAACATTGTGTACACGTAATACTGGCCACGTCATTACGCTGGTCAGCGGGTCATTTCGCGCTTGCGCATTTCAACATGGAAGGTCGAGTGCATTGCTTGGCCATGACTCCTAATCATCTGCACGACTCATCATCTGATTTTCGTCGTCGTGAGATGACTTATACGCTGTGCATCTCCCCCACCTTTTGCATGACCCCTTCATTGTAAAATGGCTGGTTTTCTAGCTTGCAACAGTAAGTGTATGTTAATGTTTATTTCTGCAATGAACATGAATCCATTTAATTCCTAGCTGTGAAGGCAAATGTGTTTGAAATAATGTTTTCATTTTTGTATATTTTAATGTTAACTGATAAGTCGACGGGCTGTTCGGTCAGTACTTTCTGCATATTACCCTTGCAGTTAATACCAGTACCTCACGTGAACTTACTGAAAGAACAACAATGACAACGTAAACAGCAGATGTGACAGGTAAATTAAAGGAGGTTAGACAGCATTTGGAGCAATTAGACAATGAGAAAATATCGATTTCATGGGCAGATGGTTACATCATATCTTATAAATACTCGCATGAACATCTCCGAGACTATTGTTTTCAATCAATGAGTCGTGGAGTCATGGATACAGGCTCTTCGGCTCAACGAGTCCATACCGACCATGCTGCCCATCCATCTCCTTTCAATTTCCAATCTTTAGAATTTATTTATAATATACATCTCACAGAACAAAAAAAAGCATTGCGTTTCACATTCTGACGTTTTACTGTTTGTTGGGGTGAGGACACCCTGTGGTGAACAATGACAGGATGTATGAGTATTTATTTTTAAAGACCCGCGATTTCTCTGCAGCGATGTTTGGGCTCATGGCCCAAGTATACGAGGTGGAATCAGCGAGGGGAGCCTCGCGGATTCTTAGTTCTGTAACTTTGTTTGTTTTCTTGAACGCCGTAGAGAATCAGCCAGTCATGATAGCGTTATCTTCCGCATTCCCCGCGATACGATGAAGCAGGTATCGGCGAGGATGCTCGGGTCGCTCACTGTACCAGATCATGTGAGGATTCATAAGGATCGTTTTCAGTACACAGGTGGGCGTGACATGCCCTCAGTAGCAACCGTCCTTTCCGGTACCGACTGCTCAGTTGAGTCTTGGTAACTAGATTCGAACATTACTCAATAAACATGATCAACAAAATACTTCCCATTTTTTCCACGGATAATAACATTTGGGATACATCTGTGGTGAGGTCGTGACGAGGAGGGATGGGGAGGAGGAATTTATGGCCTTGATGTGATAGACTTCCTTTCACTTCGAAAGAAATCCTTACCGAGAAGTGATACAATGACGAGGAGCGGAGCGGACCGAAGCTGTTACGTGTCGTGCTGCCTGAGTGTGTTATTCTGTATTCCAGGAAATCCTCTATCTGAGCAGAAATACCGATCTACACACCCGCTATCCATCTTGTTCAAGCAGTTCCAAGCAGATGTCGTCGGTTGCCAGCTCTCCAATAACGGAGCGCGGCTCTGGGCGGAAGTAGTGAACATCATCTGTGGGCGTGTCTGTCGCAGCGTCAAAGCTGACTATCTTACATACTGAGAAGCAGTGGAAGGTACGCGGAGCCACTTAGTTGCCACCATAGTTCAGGAGCGAGAAAGGAAACGGTTATTTGGAGGCTGTCTTTGACAAAACTGCTCCAACTCAACGAATGAGAGATTGGGAACAAACAGAGCAGAGGCGAAGTCAAGAGACACGAATAGTAGAGCAGTGGAATGGTAGAACAGAGCTAGCTGCTGCCTCACAACTGCCCTCTGGTCTTTATATTATCTATCTCTTCTCTACACACTCAACCCTAATGCAGTGATTGCACACACGATCACATTGGGAAACCGATTGTAAAATCTGCTTACATCACAGTTTCGGGGTCTAAATTATGGATTACAAATTATTCTCAATGTTGTAACGATTCCAGCATCAACTTTCCGTTTGCTCAGTCATTTCAAGGAGTCATCCTTTAGACAACGCTCTTCCTGTCTGTGGAGCGTAAAAAGTTCATCATAATTTAGCGGCTCTGTTAATCCCTCCTTAATCTGTGCTTCAAGTATCTGAGCCCAAGAATTTTTGTGTGCGACGCCCCTCATAACGGAATCATTCCGATCAGCAGTATTTGTCTTGGTTTCACATAATTCTGCACTCATCAGTCTCAGGTTATTCATTATTCATCTCGGCCGGGTCCGCTCAGTGATATAAGGCTCAATGTTATGTTCTCGCTAACACATCTGAAGGAAGTAGCCGAATGTTTTGACATGGAGATCGACAAACTCTTACATCCTCTGTTACCACGATCTTATCTTGATTATTTTGAATGAACCAACATAGGACGTCAGACCTTAGCGTCTATCTAAGAGAATCATGTGTACTGAAGCCCAGCAAATTGTGATCGCTGCCCATATGAGGTCATGTTTGTGCGGATCATTAATGTATATTCGTGGAATTTTTTTATTGATCAAACCCTGGGACAGACGCTCCCACCCTTCCACATCCCATTTCAAACGGAGGAGCTGCTGAGATAAAGGCGAAGGCGACAGAAAATAATGTTCGATTACTAAAATCCGCAGAGAGTACCAGATGGATGCAAATAATTTTTCAGGCAGCTGGTTCAGTTGGAAATCAAACTACCTATACGGTGGATATTAGACTAGTCTTAACACAAGTCACATCTCTAAAGCAACCTTTTGCATTTTCCATCATTGATGCACATTACTTTACGAACATCGATCGGCTTCCAACTGTTCCACCTTCTGCCGTTTTTCTCTTCTTTGCGTATAAGCGCCCTCTAGCGAGGACTCGTGGGATGACTGAGTCTGGGTTCTTGTTCGAGTCCGCCGCATTTCTGCAGCAGTGTGGGGTTCATAGCACAGAGGTACAGGGCGGAGTCGGAGAACACGGCCTCGCGGATCGTTAGATCAGCAATCTTGCCAGTTTTATTGAACGTGGCAGAGAATCGATCAGTGATGTCTTTGTCTCTGAATAGGCTCTTTCCAATAACCTTAAGAAGGTACTGAAGAGTGTGTCCCTGGTGCTGTCTGTACCAATAAACATCCGGGTTTGCTCTGCTTGTTTTGAACACGCAGTATAACGTGACATTACTTGCCTCTTCAAAAATCATTTCAGCTTCGGACTGTACCACTGCATCTTGAAGACTCCAATCTAATATAAAATAATAACATTGTCAGCATCAATATAATTTCCTCAAACAACATAACCATGAACACTGCATCAATAGTAGTCGAAGTTACGTGATTCACTGGGAGACACTGTTTTATTGGAAGAAATTCCTTACCGATAAGTAGCATGAAGATGAGGAGCGGGATGAGCCGGTTGCACATGATGCTCCCTGACTCTGTAACTCTGAGGCCCTAAAAATCCTCAGTCGGAGCAGAAATGTGGATATTCTGAAATCTCTATCCCGTTGACAGTCGATCTCAACCAGAGAGCGGCTGCAACAATCTCACACAGACAAAGGCCGGCTAGAGCGCTTATGGTGAGAGTTATCAATGTGAGAGATGGGCGGGGCGGCCGCAGAATTAAATAGATTGGAGATTGGAGAATTAAGTAGATTGAAAGGGCGGAAATTGCATATGCATTGCAGCTGCACCCAGAGTTGGGGACCGGAAAAGATAATGGCTCGCTGAGACAGGTCTCTGCGGAAGTGACAGTGGGAGGGAAACGAAGCGATTCTCCAGCGTCAAATTAACATCGGTACTTGTGCATCTGCGGACAAGATCTGTGACACAAAAGAGGCCTCGTAGTTTGAAAAGACACACATGGGAACGTTGAAATACCTCATAATCTGTAATCTAACCTGCGGTATATTTCAGTGGCATGACAATATATCCTACATCTGAATGTATCAGCTGTGCAATGTGTAAGGGTGGGGTTGGAGAGGTTTGGCGCTGTATTTGGAGGATAACCTGGAGGCAGTGAATACTGCAAGGAACGGAATGCAGAAGTCGCGTCAAACACTTACGCCAGAGGGCAGCAAACATCCATACTCGCCGCTGATCTCTGGAGCCGTGCGATTCAAGGCGGCAGAGCGGAAGAACAGCGCTGATCTGTGGTTCACGATAAACTGATTTCTTAGATCAAGGAATATCTGAGATTGGCAGTATCTGCCGTCGTTGACAGCGATGTCCACAGCTCGTGAGCAAAGAAACGGTGTATAGAGAATCAAACAACCCGAATAAAACGTCGTGGCTTGTATGACAAGTGAGCATTCTGTTTAGGGCTGGACGTGGTTCAAGAATTACAGGTGGGAAACAATGCTCTTTTGTTGAGAAAGAGCGAACCTCCTTCGTAATCTTAGTGAATGCCCAGTTTTCCATCGATAAACATTTCTGGAAGGATTCATTCCAGCACCTGCAAATCTGGCACATTTTGTTTTAAAGGTGCAACAACAGAGAGAGCGGCGCACACACACACACACACACACACACACACACACACACACACACACACACACGGGCAAAGAGCAAATTGTTTAACAATGTTTCTGTTGTTCCTTCAACATGATGAGTTTAAAATCGTCCGTGAACGTTGCGCATTAGGACCTGGCAGCAGCCAGACGGCTGTGATCTGGCGGATAGAAAAACTCTCCAACAACGTCACGATCTGCCTTGGACTCACAGAATAGGAATATATCACGAAAATATAGACAGTCTTCGTCACACCAAGATATCCGACATCAGGTCACGCGTAGTAAAGGGTTCTATCTGAAGGGCCGCCGTCTGGTCCCCGCCCTCAAGCGGTTATTTCGTCCTTCTGCTTTGTATGTCTCAAAACACTGAAATGAACAGAGAGTAAGTGTGAGGCGCAGAGAGGGAGTAGTTTGGAGGGAGAGAGTGGGTCCCAAGCGAGAGAGTGTGTGGAGATATTGAGTGTGTTCAGTGAGTGAGTTAGTGCGTGCGTATGGTGAAATTGAAAGGGAGAGAGAGATTGCGAGGGTGCGATAAAGGAAGAGAGAGAGAGAAAGAGAGAAAGAGAGGGAGAGAGAGAGACGGCGAACGACCGAGCGAGCGAGAGAGAGAGCAATTCTCTCCAGAAAACTCTTCTGTCATGAGTGCCTGGTAGGGTATGAACTCGTCTTCAGTTTTGGACGTATTTTGACAGACAGGTGCTGTTGCTTCACTGACATTGTGGTTTCTTGTTTGTCAAGGCTCTTCTGCAGAAGGCAACTGTTTAGATCGCCATGTACCAACCTGAAGGTAATAGATGACTCTTTAACTTCATCCGCGCCCGAAATTGGACAAATTTCATGAAGAACGTCACCGAAATTTCCCATTGCAAGATCGGCATCGTTGTATTTTGTGTATCCCCAGTGAAATAAAAGCTATCTAACCGGATTGGTGAGAGTCGGAAGCATTAAATATCTGGATTTTCAGAAAGGGAGTTGCAATTTCTAGTGAAGTCCAGATGATTTTATTTGGCTACTTTCAGTTCTCAGTGATACTGCGTAACAGAAGTCCCTTGAACTTTATTGGAAGTTAATTATTAAATTCATCCATGCACTGCTTTCCTAATCAGCAACGAATAAAACATACAATGGAAAGAAACACTCGCTGTATACCGTTGTTCGCATTATATGAGTAAAATCTAATGAATAGAGAGGACTGCAAATGTAGTCGGACCGGCACGAAATCATCTCCCGCAATATACACGTAACAGAAGGCATCATTGTGTGAGGTTTCCAGGAGATTGCCTTGTTAATAGTGGAAGAAAAGGTAATCTCAGTATAGAGACGATATTTTGTCGCCATCTGCACCCCCCCCCCTCGACATCTGCGGTGATTGCGTTCATCCCTTCCTAAATAAACAACCTCCACAACTGCTGACGAGCTGCAGTCATCGTAGTTACCTTGAACGAAAGACAATGAAAAAGCTGTATAATATGAATGAAAAGGGGACATGCAACAGAAGAATGATGGCGGTATTTAGTTTATGACGCCTGGGCACTTGGATCTTGAGCTGCTGCTGGTTCTCCTCGAATCATCTTGACGTGGACGATGTTAGGTCAGAAATGAGACTCCCATTTCTTTTATTTTTTTGCATTTTTCGAATTCATAAAGTGGTTCCCGCGCAAAAGTCGGAAGAGCAGGTGACTGCTTGCATCGAGGCAGCGCCGCTGTAATTGCAGACTGTCTTATGTCCCAAATTTATTTTCATAAACATGATAATTTCCCACTCATTCAGGCAGGAAATCGAGTCGGTGCCGCAGAGTTCAAGATGCCAGACCGAAACCATTGGCCGCTGAAACCAAATCATTGTTGGGTATATTCTGCCCTCTGGTGGATCTGGTCGATTTCTGCACGATTGTTTTGCCATTTTTTTCTGTGCATTAATGATTTTCGGTGACAGTTTAAACACGAAAATGAATTCAGTTTTTGGCTGGTAAGGACCTAAGGTTGTTTTCGAGAGCACTGATAAAACTTGGGATTTGCGCCTGCTAATGTCACTGCGAGTTCTAGCTTAATATAATCAATAGCTGCCAGTTTATCAGAATCTGATGCATTGATTTATTTTCTCTCATTAAAGTTGTTCAGCGTTCAGGATATTTTGGCCACAAACAAAACTCCACCCACCACAATGCAGTCTGCTCCAATAGGTCCGCATGCAGCTGAGGGGAGACTCCGCCCACTACCTTTGGTTTGACAATTTCCGCAATCCGCTGAGTTGTGACGAAGAGGTCATTTCACCCGAGGCGGTCTTACCTGCAATGTGTTGTTGGACAGATTGGTGGCACAGCAGGCCGGTGGCTCGGGCGTACACATTTCTGCTTCGACTGGTGTCTTCGGTGTGTGAAGAATGACAGACACTGGAAGCACCATTCTGAGCCTACTCGTGCCTCTCTTCGTCATTGTTGAACTCATCAATGAGAATTCTCTTCCCATAAAAAGCAAACGCATCTGCCTCCAGCAGGAGAACTCGGTTGCACCAGAGATGTCGGTGATGATCTTGTCAATCAATCTCCGTTTCCTTTCCTCTACTTTCTGCTGGTATTCACTATAATCTGGGTTTATCTCCACTGGTCTGAATTATATTTCTGATTTGGAGACGTTTTTCAGGTCGGAATCATGGAGACACTGTCACACCGCCTCTGTTCTCAACCGCAGAGAGAGAAGGAGAAACAGTCCTTCGACACAACTTTTAGAGATGCTTGGGCCTGATCTGTTATCGATAAAACGCAGACGCGCAAGTCGTATTTATTCTGTTGGAAGGCAACAGAGGTTCAAACAAGAAAACAGATTTTGAGAGGACTCTTTTCTCTGCAACACACGACAGCTCGGGAAAATTCGCCAGTTTGACCATTCATCTCGGGGCTGCTGGCGAGCGAATTTGCTGTGTAAATGTGGGTACCGACGATCACAGTGGTGAAAGCCAGATGAAACCTCGTGCAGAAAAGCCAGCCGCAATGCAGATCTCGGCGCATTGTTTCCCAGTGTGTCCTCGTCACTGAACTCTCCTGGCTCCTCCCAGATTCCAGAAAACATCTCCGCCGTCCCACACCTACGCATTGACCACCGTCATTAGTTTCTGTAACCATTGCCGCCAGGGTTGCAGGAGCTTGCTTGAGAAGCGATCAACCAGTGGAAACCTGCTGCACAGCACCTCTGGTCTCCACCCCCGGACAGGTGCGCAGACATTCCCTGCACAGAAAACGAAGGACTCTTGGCCACTTTCACCGAATGAGATGGGCATTATGAACCTATACCCGAACTGAGACAAACGCTGAAGACCAGTGCGGGCGAGGACTCGTTTTCTGTTTTTTGATTCTCTGTAAAATTATGTGAAGTATCCATATTCAAGCCAGATAGGGGAGACACTGATGGTCAGAAAACAATTCTTATTTTTTTCTACGAGGCTTGAGCACTGGCAGATACCTATTTAACTCTCTATTCTCCCTGTTCTTCACATATTTTGGGCCTGCGAAACGCCCAAGAGATTCTTTTGTCTTACGTTTCTCCCTTGAAGAATACGCGGTTTCTTTCGGAACCCCTCGCATTCTGACGTCACAAATTGAACAAAACGAATACTAGGAGATGATTGTATAAACGGAAGCTGCGTACAATCAGATTTGATGGAAGGAACCTGCGAGCTGATTTCATATTTCATGCACTCTCGCGTAGATGTAAGGAGGTCTGCGAGGATTTTGTACGTTCTGACCGTGTCTGCGAGTGTTTTCTCCAAGTACTCCGGTTTCCTCCAAAATACGGCAGAAGAGATTGATCCGGATGTTGTTTGGAATGGAGTAGTTAAGGTATTAGTGGGATTATACCTTAACTACATCATTATAAGTATAATGCAGAAGCTTGGTCTGTTTTTCCCTGGAGCGGACGATGTTAAGAGGGAACATGACCGAGTCATATAAAATAATGATAGAAGTTGATAAAATTATGAGAGGCATAAGTAAGGTAGACTTCACCGAACTTCTCTGTCGCTTAGAGATAGGTAAATGTACAGGTCATAGATTGTGGATAAGGGGTAAGTGGTTCAGAGGGATTATAAAGGGGGCTTTATTATCCCTAGGGTGTACTTGGAAACGACTACATGAGAGTGTGCTTGAAGTTGGGTGGGTGATGTTTAAGAAGTGTGCAGGTGAAGACTTAAATGCCTCAGGCAGAGAAGGCTGTGGATTAAGTGCTGGGGTAATACTGAAGTGTGCCCATTAGTCGGCGTGTAAGAGTTGAGCCGAAAGACGTGTTTCCATGCTGAACCAATAAAGTATTCTGTTATTCAATGTTCCGGTCCACGCATTGTAAAATACAATGTTTTGGTAATGTGGAAGAATATAGTTGCACATTTCCAGCACGTCAGCCTTGCCTCTAATCACACAATCAGGTCATAACACTATGTCCTGTTACCCCTCCCCGTGGATCACCGCGTTATGATCACTGCCCACCATGTGCAGGATTAATATTTTGATTCTTCTAACCGCACGCTGCACCCTCGGGTTATTACACATATCAGTGGCATTCGCTTTCTCCAGGCAATTAAGTGAGAGGCGAGGGCACATTCGATAATAAACACACCATCCACGATTTTGCAAGAAGTTCTGAGAAACAAAGAGATGTGACGGCCAGAGGTTGTCGGGTACAAACTACTGAGGAAATGCGGAGAGCATATGCAAAGAACATGCTGGGGCACGAGTCAATAATATACAGACAGGGATTCCGCAGAGGGCTATCCCAGAGAATGTCAGGGAACACGCCGGGATAAAACACAGAGTGAACCTTACCGGAAAGAGAGTCATTGAAGTGGTGGGAAATAGCACAAACCCAGGGGAACAACCGGCGTCGGCGGGGGCAGCAGAGATCCACACAGCGGCCGGAGTTTCTGGGCGAAGGTTTGACCGGTTCTATCACAATGAGTCTCAGGACGGAGAAATAATCTAGTGGAACAACTTAATGGCAGCATCGAGCTGGTAAACGTGGAAGGTTTATCCGAATACTGAAGAAAATTTGTTTTTGGAAAACATCATACAGAACGCTTCTCTTCAGAGCAAAGTCGAGTTGTGTGTAGAGGTGTTGGAGGTTCCTGAGTAAATTACAGAATATCTCGAGCACACATTTTGACGTAAAACCTTAGGTTTTCTCAGTGATCTCAAACTGAATCGTCGACGTTGTCCGTGCCTCGAAAATATCAATTCCTTTCTATTATGTAAAAAAAGGGTATAATTTCTGCACCAATAAGTCTCGTTCAGTTCTTCCACTAGAGGGCAGCAAATGCCCATGTGCCGCGCGGCTTCACTGGCTGGAAGATCGGCTGCTCAGGGGAAATTTACTTTGACAGTTTTCATTTGACTGGCCGGTCAATTCATTCAGCAGTCTGCCTGAAGGTCCAGTGGTCAGGGTTCGGCGCTTCAACCACTGCTGCTCTGATTGGATTCCCGGTCAGGGAAAACGGGTTAAAAGTTTTGTGGAAACAAAGTCAAGTTCCATACTGAACATTGTTGCAAATTCGCCACCCGGAGAACCGCAACCGGCCCCTCAGTCTTTAAACTGGCGGCCCAATGCAGACTCGTGGTGCTAAAAACCGCGCATGTTGTTAAATTTAGCTTCTCTTTACACTAATGCTTCCTGACCTGCTGAGAGTCGTCAGCATGTTCTATTTTATTTCGTAATTTCTGATGCTGCCTGACCTGCTGAGAGTCGTCAGCATGTTCTATTTTATTTCAGAATTTCTCCAAGTGCAGTTTTGTTTTGCTTTTCTTTTTTTTGACCGTTTAGGTCCATGTACTGGGACTACATTCAGAGCACTCGTCACAATTCTTTTACACATATTGTAAAAAGAGAACTGAAATTTAGTCGATAACTCTTTCAAGGAAAGTCAACGAAAATGAATAAAGCTCCTGAAATGATGACAGAAACAACTTCCGTCGCCGAAAGCGGTAAACTGATTTCGTTACAAACAGCAAAGCCGGATCACTGAATGAAATAACATGCGGATAGACATTATTCATGTTAAAATATTTAAGAAGGGCCGTCTCAAAAATACAACAATTGCAGGAATACAGGGTATGCGTAAATGTACACAGGTAACAAGGCTGGACAAGGATAAAGACAGAGGATCCATTGGCACACGAAAAAAAACGAAGCAGAAGTGTCTTTCAACAAATTTTTATCCAAGTGTATCAACGGCATGAGAATGTACTTACAAGACAGTCCTACTTAAAAATTATTACATCAATGACAAATAATTGGTGCATTGTGTCTCAGGAACAATGACTGGGCCTGGTTTTATGGGACCCAGTGTTACATAAACAGTGTACGGGCCGTGGGCCTAGTGTTTGTCGGCCCAGTTTAAAATGAACAGTGACTGGGCCTGGTGTCATGGTACAAGGTATAACATGAAGCGTACCTGCGCCTTGTGTTTTAGCACCAAGATAATTTGATAATATTGTTCTTGGTGTCATAAAACCCAGGTTATTATGAACAGCAACAGAGACTGTTCTTGCAGGGCTCAGTACAATATGAACAGTGATTGGGTACTGGATCTGGTGTTAGAGGACAGACTACCATGAACAATGTATGGGCATGGTTTCATAGATCTAAATATAACATGAACAGTGCCTGCATCTTGTATTTTACGACCCAGTATATATGAACAATGTCTGTGCTGGTGTTATATCGCCCACTGTGAGATGCACAGTGTCTGGCCCTGGGGTTACACGACACAGTTTAACATGAACAGCGACTGGGCCTGGTGTTATAGGGCCCTGTGTAATAAGAACAGTGATGGGTGCTGGGTGCTGGTGTAATTTGAAGTGCCACTGCGTATGGTGTTTTTGGACCCAAATAATGTGAATGGTAACTTAACTTGATAACATGAAAACAGAGTAATATGCAGAGTGACGGGGCCAGGTGCTTTAGGATTAATGTCACACCAACACAGACTGGGGAAAATATGATATTGTCTAGTGTGTTGCGAACGCTGATTGGATCTGGTGTTCTAGGGCCTAGTGTCATGTGATCAGTGACTTGGCCTGGTGTTCCGGGGCAAGTCCATCTTGAATGATGATTGGTACTGTTGTTAGGTAACCAACTTTATCAAGAACTGTGACTGCATATAGTGCTCTAGAGCCCAGATAATATGACCAGTAACTGGACCTTGTGTGACAGAGCCGAGTCAAATCTGAAATGCGCCTGCACCTGGTGTTTTAGGATCTAAATATTGTCAATAGTTCCTGTTATTCGTGTCATAATGTCCCGTGTAATATGAACAGTTCCTGGGCTTGGTGTTATAGGACCTGGTGTAATACAAACAGCGACAGGATCAGGATATTTGGGATTAATATAACACCAACACTCACTGGCAGAGTTTCAGATTGCCCAGCGTATGAGGAAAACTTACTGGGCTTGTTGTAGGGTTCAGTGTAGTATGAACAGTGGCTGGACCTGTTGTTAGGGGCGAAGGTGAAATGTGTACAGTGACTGTCAACGATATCACAGATCCCAATGTAATATGATCAGAGAATGGAATTATTGCTCGAGAGTCCTGTTTTATCATGAATTGAGACCGGGCCTTGTTCTCTGGAACCAAGCTTAACATTAACAGTTCCAGCTCTTTGAGCTTTAACACGCAGATAATATGCACAGGATCTGGACCTGGTGTGATAGTGGCCACTTAATAAGAATAGTGACATGTCCTAATGCTGTTAAGATACCGTGACCTGAGACCATTTCACTTGTTTCGTGTTATTGGGCCTGTAGAAATGTGTACATGATTGGATCAGTAAAGACAAATATATATTGAACAGGAAGCAGGCCAGGAGTATTCAATATTTAGGGGAAATTAAGAGTGACTGGATTTGCTGAAACAGGGTTCAGCTTGATATGAACTGTGACCTTGCGAGATGGTCTGCAGACTTCTTAATATCAGCAAAGGATTCATCTACTCCGGAGTCACGGCTGGAATATCAGGATATGTGCAGCTAATGTAACCGGGAGGTGTGTGGTGTGAGCAATGACCAGGTCTTATGTTATGTAGTGGACTGTAACCAGAACAAATTCCGGACCTGACGCACTGGTGGAACATTAGGGTGATTTTCTGATTGAAAATATGGCTAATGCATAATGCACAATGACTAATTCAGCTAAAACCGTGATTTCCCACACGGTGGCTTGGAACTACGTAACACACACAGAGTCAGAAACCTGTGCAGTCAAGTGCAGTTTACATTCAACTGTGAGCAAAATTCAAAATGCTGCAGATGCTGGAATTCGGATATGAAACAGATAATGTGCAAAGGCTCAGCAGTTCAGGCAGCCGCTGTGAAGAGACAAACAGTGTCAGTGTTTCAACAACGCATGGCAGCAGGAACAACAGCATGTCAACCCGCCATTTAGTATGAGCATAGAGGTGGGCGTTTGTGCCATCACTGGACAAGGCCGTGCGTCTATGAAATGACAACATCGACAGGAGCATGACGACACTTTCCCAATTGCCACCATATCATGTTACCCTGCATTAAAAGGCACTCCCAGAGTCGGGTAAATTCACACTGTTGTTTCTGTTCCCGAATCTGCTGCTTGAAGCCACGTCTTCCAGTAAAACCCTTCAGTGATAATCTCAGTCAGTTCTTTCAACAAACCACAGACAAATCCAGGCCTCCGGTCAGTGCCTCTAGCCACAACAAACGGACAAAAAACCTCAGTCTGTCTTGATTCCACTCACAGAATCATTCAGACTGAACCAAGCGCTTCGGCCCATCTCCTCTCCACGTTTCAGAGGGACCCCAATTCACAGATCCACTGAAGCCTCAAACTGTTTCTCAAGCGACAACATCTCTATGAGATCATTTCGCCCCTGAAGAATCTGATGATTCTCGGTGAGGTTTCTCTCTTTTTCATGGAAATTTAGTTACTGTGCTTTCGTCGGACATTGAGATCCACCAGCTCCCATCCCACCAAGAACACTCATCAAATGAACGCCGTGACGCTCGGCCGCAATAAGTGAGAAACGTGCAATCGACATTTAGATGGCGTCGAGCCGGCCCATTTCAATTGACGTATTGGCCGGCGACTTTTCTGGAAGAATAGTGTGCAGCGTTTGAATGACGAATGCCTCTACGTTTGACCCCTTCTGCGCTTTCCATGCCTGGCTGCAAGATTAAGACGCTCTATTCGTATCAACCGGTGGACTCTGCAGCATGCTGTCTGGACACAAGGATATTGCCTGAGGGAAGTTGCTGGGTGAGAGTTTCACTAAGCTCATCAATTGGAGTTCATGGTTGTCCCAACTTCCAGGTAAATGATAAATAACACGGATGTTTATTGCCAACATCCCAGTCAGGGATCTGACCCCGGGTTAAGTGACTCGATCTCATTCAACCTGACAAGTTCATCTGCGTATCCTCCCGAGGGAAACGTTGTCGTCACCCTATCAAAGGCATTCTCCTTGTCCTATGCTTCCCCCTCCCGCACTGCCTATAGTAGTTAATTCCAACATATGTTTTTCTTTCCCAGTTTTGACTAAGGACATCGACCTGAAACGTTCACTCTGTTTCCGTGTCCACCGAATCTGTCGTACCTCGTGAGTATATCCAGGCATTTTCTGGTTTATTGGCAGATCCCTGTAGTCCGGTATGACCGGCGGTGACGTTTGTTTCTGCACCGTGGGAATTACGAGCACCACTTCGTCCCCGAAACACTGGATGGAGTCCGAGCAGGAACCTCTCAGTGACCTGAGTCGGACCAAGTGTTCAGCCCCAGAGGGACGGCGTTATTCCTAAGGTGACAGTAAAGAGAGGCGGGCCGACAATGACAGGGCACATGGCTCATATTTGGTAGAAATTCTCTTTCTTGTCTTTCTGTATATTTTCTGCCCAATTGCCAATCAAGTAGCAATCAAAATCTGTGTTTTGAATTCTTAACGTTGCCTCCATTTTCCTGCCTTCACTGTGGAGATCGAACCACAGATTGTAATGCTGTGAGAATTATGTCATAACGATGTTTTCTGGTCCACCTTTGCAAACCCTTGATAACGACGATGGAGCTTTGAACCGTTAAAAATCTCCCGGCTCTGCGCGATGCGTGCATTCAGTTCCCAAATATTCTTCACTTAACACATTGTCACCATCGATTCTGCTCTCCTTTTTAATACGATGCGTGACAGGAGAAAATATTGCATAGGGAAAGACGGGCAGAGACGGAAAGAGAGATCACACAACTTATGTGAGCTGTTTGACCTCTGGAAGGGAAATTCGACTCGAATGTTACACCAAATGTTGAAAGACGGAGCGTTGGAAAATATCCACATTAATAGTTTCTCAACATATTGAATCTGTTTCTATTCGGTGAACAGAAAATAAAAAAAATGCACATGTCGAAAATCTGAAAAAAAAGACAGAAACCTGCTGCAAATCAGTTTCAGGTCAGACAACATCCCTGGAAAGAGAAACACAGGTAACGTTTCAAGTCGAAGACTATCAGAATTGAAAAATGAGAAAACAAGTTAGATTTTACTTTAAAAGAGAGTGAGGATGGACAGGACAGAGGGAATATCTCTCATAGGTGAGGCCAGGTTTACCCTGGTGACGCGCTGCTCAGGAAGCCGTCTCGATGGCAGAATAATAATTAGAAAGTAAGTCAGTGCAAATAAGTTATCGTCGGAACCTTACCAACCCTCTGGTAAGAGATGAAAAGGAAGAAGCCGCCTTTGCTAAAAGAACAACTCCCCCACCCATTTCATGACAGTTGAATGTGGGAGGGTCTTTCAAATCGGGCGTGGAGACCAGAATCAGAACCAGACTCTTCAACGGCCCATTTAAAACCTCTCACTTCCTCACACAACACACACTCCAGGGATGCGGAGACAGTGGGGCCCTTCAAGAATCTCCGGGGCACATCTGAGTGGAAACCAGCACAATCCGCTGAAGTGACCAGCCCATTCTGAGGAGTGGTCTGTTGGAGTAGTCCAAGGAATGGGCTCCAGCTCACCGTCAAATATGCCATTTACCCTCGCAGACAGACGGATGGGAATCCTCCTGGTTTTCACCGTGTTCCTCTGTTTACGCCGTGAGTACAATTCACACATTCCTATTCTGTGCAGGTTCAACGAAAAACCGACCGGGAACATTCCGAATTTCAACCGCTCTCCGAGTTTTAGACCTTTTCAGTAGTTCTCCGGTAATTGCTGTCATCTCTCCCTGTGATTAATTGCCAGGCTGTTTCAGTCAGTCGGTGACCCAGAGTCCGACAGCGGTGACCATGAAGGAGTGTCAGTCTCTCACCATTACTTGCCGTTTCCAGACTGGTTCTTGGGGTAGCTATGATTTCCAGACCGGACATTTCTTCAAACAAGCCCGCCCCGCGGCAGAGCGGGAGAGGATCTCCAGCGGGGAAAAATTTGTTACGTCGACTAATAAAGGAGAAATGACTTTTTCGTTGCAAATTCTGGACCTTCGGGTTGACGACAGCGCCACCTATTACTGTCAAGCTGAGTACAAATGGGATGAAACACAGTGATGAGCCGGGGCTTCCCGCGCTACAAAAATCCTTCATGCATATTGCCCACCAAGAGATTACGCAGCGGAGTGAACCTAACTGTAAAGCTCACAGTCGAGCCTCGCCCCGCCTTCACCACGATCCTGGTTATACGGGGACTGCATTTTTACAGCTCCCAAATTTGGTTTTCGCATTCCTCAGCGTGCGCAGATGGTGCAGTCTTTCCCGAGACTTGTGTCAGTGAATGGCGACTGAGAATGATTTATCCCTCTTTCGAATTCCTGCCGACAGATGGTATCCTGTTCCAGCCGCTGGGACCGGGAACCGCAGTCGCTGAGCGTTTATCCCCATCTTACCGATTATCTAGGCATTTGAAGCTGACGTGAAACACTGTGGACAACTGGGACAGTCACAGTGTAAGAAAGCCGAACAAAAAAGTTGTTACCGTCAAATATATATATTCTCAGGGATGGAAACCGACTTACATGGTTGATGCTTTTCCTGCTGTAATCCAGCTGACTTTCATTGCAATTTCCCCCTTTCAGGTATTTCATTTCATATTGTCCGTATTTATGAGAATCGGCCAACAGCCAGTGACCTCGGGTTATTTTACCTGGTACTCCGCTTCCCACTGGCAACAAGTCGGTCCGCCTGGAATTATGGAGCATGGAATATTGCTTGCTGTTCTGAATGCCCAAGAATAATTCGGCAGCGTCTGATGCTGGCTATCGATTCGATTGAAATGAGGACGGTTCTTGTACTGGGGAGACTGAGAGCGGGATCATTGTGTATTATTGGAAAACTTACTACGAAGATGGAACTGGGTCAACGGTCACTGTCACAGCCGGTAAGTAGCTGAACACCTCAGCTTGCCTCTCGGTGTCCCTCGGAATATTCAGTTTTATTGACTGTTCGGCTCGGTGTCATGAATCTGCTTCGATTTGAAACAGGTATAATTTATATAGGAGTTTCTGCAATGTGGTCAAAAGGACATGTTGGCAGAAAGAGTAACATTTAGATGTAATTACAGAGAGAGGAGGTGTGAGGCGTCCCGGGATCGTGCGAATGGGAGATGGTGAAGGGCAATAAGCGCTGGTCTTCCCAGCCATGCCCTCGTCTCTTTAAATGAGCATCAACACTGGAGCACCTGAGTGACCGGGTACAGAATGAAAAGTGTCGTAAGCGTTAATTCACAGAAAGGGAGGGAGTTTTTGAGTTCACCACAGACATTGTTGGAGATTTGAAAGACGTACCGATGTCGGAGTTGTTCACAGCTCAATCGCATTGACCATAGATGGGAGAGAGAGTGTTTTGGGCAGTGATTGTGTCAGATGGGTCCACAATCTCTAGGTATCAGCAGTCTGAGAATTAAACAGATTTTTCTTCTCAAACTGTGGAAGGAGATGGACTGGGGAGATACTGAGCTGTGAGTGAGTCTGAAACCTTGTGAAAACTGAACAGACTGAAGGCAAGCGACAAGTGATAGCCTCTGGCAGAAGTTCTAAGTATAACCCGCAGGCAGAAAAGCATGAGCGATGTTGATTTGGAAATAATATTGAACAACTGAAGCGATTTGAATAGAAACAGAAATGGAGTCGAACATTTCCCACAAAAATGAAATCATGCTAATTTGGAGAGAGGGGAGCATTTTTTCCTGCGGTTTCTCATTCTGCGCTAAAGGGATAACCTGGTACAACAGAAATTCAGTGTTCCCTTGGCTCATTTGGCGTTATTGAATCCCATTCCTTCATCCTGGATTCACGGGGCTACAACAGAGGAGGGCGTGATTTCTGGAATCACCGACCCACAAGGGGAAGATAAATTATTGAAAAACTATCTTCGTACCGTTTCTCATTCAACGAGAAATATTGAAACAAACCTTGAAAATGAATGATAGAATTTCACAGAAGAGCGTAAGGTAATTCGGCCCAAGGTCTCGGTGTCAGCACTTAGAATCTCCAGTAGAATTACTCTGCATTAATATCTGTGCTTCATAAACTCACAAATTTCTCCACTTTCCCTTTGATGTTAACAGGTTTCCTACAGCAGGTTCTGTCAGTGATTACCCCACCGCAGCACATCGCTGGACTACTGGCCAGGGCAATGAATAAAGATTGCACATATTTAACATGAACCGATCTTGTGCAAAACTGAAATCTATTCCTATGTATGACGCTGTCTCCGGCAATCAAGAGTAAAGTAATAATTATATCCCTTATTAATTCCTGCAGATTCAATTGCCCCGCCATCCCAAAGTCCAGCTCAACATTCTTCTCCTGCTGGCCAAACCGTGACTTTAAGCTGCAAATATTCCAGTTTCTGTCCACACACAGTACACTGGTACCGGCAGTTCCCAGGACAGGCACCGAAATTCCTGCTCCAGAGGCACACTTCGGGAAAGCAGGATAAGGAAAGCGCTGCAGGAGGGCGATTTTCTGATTCTCTCGATACTGACCAGACAATCAGCCGGTTAACCATCACCAAACTGCTCTTGAGCGATTCGGCTGTGTATCACTGTGCGCTGAGTCCTCTCACAGCACAGTGATGCAAAGCATGTAGCAGGCCGTACAAAAACCTCAGTATGGTTTATATCCGACCCACAGTGCTACAGAGCATGTTGAATGCTATACAAAAACCTTAGCATTGTGTAGAATGTAGGCACACAGCACTGCAGAGCGCAGAATAGTAAACAATGTCTCATTGTGGTCGGGATCATTGCAGACCGCAGATACGGAGGATAAGAGTGTGAGAGGAAGAGCACAGAAATTTATAGCATGTTGGGACCTAATGCGACACGGACAAAGACAAGAGAACACACATTTCCTTCACCAATACCTTCCGAGAGCAAAATGAATTATCTTCATTGTTGACTTCCTTTTGTCTGCATCGTGCCTTTGCACAACAGGTTTACAGCCAATGAAGTGGAACTGAATTGCATACAACATGAGGTCATGAGAACAACGACAGGCAATTTGCGCTCAGCAAGCTTCATGAATCAGAAATGTTACAATGAGCAGATAAAAAGTGACAGTGTTATCAAATTAGACATAATTATTAAGCGACTCGCCCTGTCAACTGGACGGCTCTCGGTCATACCCGGGAGCTTGGCTGGATCCCCGAGAGTACAGTGTGAGGACACACCCCAGGGATAGATTAATCTGAGAATGCCACCGTCCAACATATAGTGCTCAAACCATGAATTCTGCACTTCCGAATCTCTCGCCCTCTTCGTCTATCAGCATTCACTCTTCTGTTGAAATAATTCCTGCAATTATTTCCTATTCCCATGAACTTTGGAACAATGCATCCTCATTGAATAACCAAAGACAAACAATTTCCGTAGAATGAAGAAACCTAAGAGACTGTGGGGTGAATAAAATTCAGTCCCAGTCCTTTCAGAAGTGAGTATGTAATTACCTGAAACCCGACCCAGAGAACGGCATTTAATCGCTGGTGAAATGTAAATTCTCAGCCTTCGATTTGTGAATGTTTCAAAAACAATATATATATTTGTGAAGAAGATGAAGAGAAGTAAAATCCTGACTTGTGGCACCAACCAGAAGTGGCTGAATAACATCACAATGACCTGCATTTATTTTAAAAATCAGTCATGCTCTACTCTGCAAAATTACTTCATCATTTTGTCCTACATTTTGATGCAGCCAGTCCGTAGAAACATAGAACAGTACAGCACAGAAAACAGGCAATTCAGCCCCTCTAGTCTCTCGAAACTTTAGACCTTTTGACCTGCATCCAGTCCATAACCCTCCAGACCTCTCCCATCGAGGTATCTGTCCATTTCTTCTTATAACCTAAGAGTGAGCCAGCATTTACCACGTCAGATGGCAGTTCGTTCCACATTCCCACCAATCTCTGAGTGAAGAAGTTCCTCCTAATGGTCCGCCTAATTCTTTCCCCTTTCACCCTAAAGCCATTTCCTCTCGTACTTATCTCTCCTAATCTAGGTGGAAAGAGCCTACTCGCATTTACCCTGTCTATACCCCCAGTAATTTTGTAAACCTCTATCAAATGTCTCCTTATTCTTCTGCGTTCCACGGAATAAAAGTACTAACTTGTTCAATCTTACCCTGTAACTCAACTCCTGAAGTCCTGCAACATTCTAGTAAATCATCTCTGCACTCTTTCAATCCTACTGATATCCTTCCTATAGTTAGGTGACCAGAACTGCAAACAATACTCAATATTTTGCCTCATCAATGTCTTATACAACCTCACCATAACATCGGAACTGCTATACTCAATACCTTGATTTATGAATGCCAGGATACCCAAAGCTTTTCTCAAACACTGACTACCTGTGACGCCACTTTCATGGAATTATGTATCTGAACTCCCAGATCCCGTTGTTCCTCCGCACTCCCCAGTGCCCTACCATTTACTTTGTAAGTACTACCTAGATTTGTCCTTCCAAAAAGCAACACCTCACAATTGTCTTCATTCACTTCTATCTTCTATTTTCTGGCCCATTTATCCAGTCGGTTCAGATCCCCCTGCAAGCTTTGAAAGTCTTCACAACGCCTCCAATCTTAGTGTCATCGGCAAACTTGCTGACCCAATTTACTACTTTATCATCTAGATCATTGATATAGAAAACAAACAACAATGGCCCCAGCACAGAGCCCTGAGGCACACCGCTAGTCACAGGCCTCCAGTCTGAGAAACAATCATCCACTACCACTCTCTGTCTTCTCCCGCACAGCCAATTTCGAATCCAGTTTACAAAGTCGTCATAGATACCTAGTGTCTCAACGTTTTGAACTAAACACCCATGTGGGACCTTGTCAATGTCCTTACTAAAGTCCATGTAGACAACATCCACAGCCTTTCCTTCATCTACTTTCTCGGTAACCTCCTCGAAAACCTCCACAAGATTCGTTAAACACGATCTACCACGCACAAAGCTATGCTGACTATCGTTAATCAGCCCTTGGCTGTCCTAATACTTGTGTACTCGATCTCACAGAACACCTTCCAATAATTTACCTACTACTGATGTCAGGCTCACCGGCCTGCAATTACCTGGTTTACTTTTTGAGCCTTTCTTAAGCAATGGAACAACATGAGCTACCCTCCAGTACTCCGGCCTCACACCCGTGGCTAAGGACATTTTAAATATATCTGTCAGGGCCCCTGAAATTTCTACACCAGTCTCTCTCAAGGTCAGAGGAAATATCATGTCAGGCCCCAGGGATTTATTTACCTTTATTCGCTGTAAGGCATCAGGCACCACTTCCTCTTTAATCTCTGTATGTTCCATGACACTACTGCTTGTTTACTTGTACCAGTGTCCTGGGTAAATACTGATGCAAAAAACAAATCTGTTTGAGATATCCCCCATCTCCCTAGGCTCCACACATAGCCGACCACTCTGATCTTCTAGGGGACCAATTTTGTCCCTTACGATCCTTTGAATATACATGTAGAAACCCCTCGGATTTACCTTCCCGATATCTACTAGAGCAACCTCATGCCTTCTTTTTGCCTTCCTGATTTCCTTATTCAGTATTTTCTTATATTTTCTATACTCTTCAAGTACCTCATTTGTTCCTAGTTGCCGATACCTGTTTAACATCTCTGTCTTTTTCTAACCAGATCTCCAATATCCCTTGAAAACCAAGGCTGCCTATCCCTGTTAACTCTGCCTTATATCCTGGCAGGAACATACAAAGTATGCACCCTCGAAATTTCGCCTTAGCAGGGTTTCCACTCACTGAACACATCCTTCCTAGAAACCAACTTATCCCAATACACTCTTCCTAGATCCTTTCTCATTTCGACAAAATTGGTTTTTCTACAATTTAAAACCTCAAATCGAGGAACAGACCTATTCTTCTCCATAATTAACTTGAAAGTAATGACATTATGGTCACTGGACCCAACATGTTTTCATACAGATACCTCTGTCACCTGACCTGACTGCCTCCCTAATAGGAGATCAAGTATTGCATTATCTCTTGTTGGTACCTTTATATATTGATACAGAAAACTTTCCTGAACACATTTGACAAATTCATCCAGCCCTTTCACTGTGTGAGAGTCCCAGTCAATATGCGGAAACTTAAAATTTTCTACTATTACAACTTGCTGTTTCTTACATCGGTCTGCAATCTCTCTGCAGATTTGTTACTTCAATTGTCTCTGACGATTGAGCGGTCTAAAATACAACTCTATTCGTGTTGTCACACCTTTCTCGTTCCTCAGCTCCAGCCATATGACCTATGTTGACGAGCCCTTCGGGCTGTCCTATCTACGCACAGCTTTTATATTTTCCCCGACTAGTAACACCACACCACCCCCTCTCATCCCTCCTCCTCTATCACGTCTGAAAAATCGGAACCCTGGATAATTAAGCTGCCTGTCCTGCCCCTCCTGCAACCATGTCTCACTAATAGCAATTACGTAGTAATCCCGTGTGCCAATCCACATCCTAAACTCATCTGCCTTAACTGCAATACTCCTTGCATTGAATTAGATGCACCTGAGAACATTTCTATCACGTGCAAAACCTTTTATTTCTGTCTATACATGAAGTCCTCGCATGACCTTTAACCTCCTCCACTTCACTATCTACTCTAACACTCTGGTTCCCCTCCCCCTGATGTTCTAGTTTAAAACCCCCGGAGCAGCACTAGCAAATCTACCCGCAAGTATGCTAGTCCCCCCTCCAGTTCAGGTGCAAACCGTCCCGTCGGAACAGGTCCCACCTTCCCTGGAACAAAGTCCAATTATCCAGAATCATGAAGCCCTCCCTCCTGCACCATCTCCTTAGCCACGTATTTAGTTGCATTATCTTCCTGATTCTAGCCTAACTAGCACGGGGCACAGGTAGCAATCCTGAGATTGCGACCTTGGATGTCCTGTCCTTCAATTTTGCACCTAATCCTCTATACTGTCTTTGCAAGACGGCCTCCTTCTTACTATCCACGTCATTAATCCCTACTTGGGCCAGGAAATCTGGATGGTCACACTCCCTCCTGGGAATATCGATAACTCAATCCTAGATATCGCGGATCCTAGCACCAGGGAGGCAACAGACCATCCGGGATTCTCTATCTCTCCAGCAGAACTTCCAATCTGTCCCCTTAACTATCGAATCCCCTATCACGACTGCCTTCTTCTTTTCCCTCTTTCTTTTCTGAGCAGAGGGTCCAGACTCGATGCCAGAGACGCGACCACTACAACTTGCCCCTGGTAGATCGTCCCCAACAGTAGTATCCAAAACGGTATTCTTACTGTTGGAGGGAACGGCCACATAGGTGATCTGCTCTTTCTGTCTAAACCCCTTCCCTCTCTTGACATTCACCCAGCTACCTGCCTCATGATTTTTATTGGTGACTATCTCCCTGAAACTCCTGTATATTTCTGCCTCTGCTTCACGAATGCTCCGAAGTTCATCCAGCTCCAGCTCCAGTTCCCTAAGTCGGTTTGTCAGGAGCTGCAGCTGGATGTACCTTTTATAGGTGTAGTCACCAGGGACAAGTGTGCCGTCCCTGACTTCCCGCATACTGCATACGGAGCACTCGACTGCCCTAAGTGCTGCCTTCATTACATATTGTAATATGAAATACTGTATTACTGTTGTTTTGCATCGTGTCCATTGTAGTCTTCCAGAAAGCAGTGGGAGATTGACTGGTCTTATCTATGCATGGAGTTTCACTAAGATGAATAAGGGCAAGAAACCTTACAAACATTGCGGGGTAAGACTATCGTCCGATCCAGCCTGCTCCGCCAATCATCTTATTCATTGATGACCGTCCAATTTCAGACTCTACTCCTATCTCCCTCGATCCAGTTAAACGCAGGTTATGTGTCTGATTGTTTTCTAAATGTATTTGATGATCTGGAATTCACTTTTACTCCAATTCTATCTCTTTCCACCATATACTAACCGGCGTCGACCATTTTACAGCCCAGCACGGGCAGGAGCTCATAATGTAACTGAACGGAAACGCCTGTGGATTCTGTGCAGAGATATTCATGAACTGCTTCCAACCCACTGCTCGTGGAGAGCATGCCAGCTATGGCGAATTTGACCCAATCACTACAAAATCTGCCCAGCAACACTTGTGTCATACCACCAAAACGCGACGCGATTGGTTAACAAATGAGTCATTTCTGATTAATAATTTCTTGATGCTGTTCTGACAGCTTGGATAAAAAGCCACTCTGGACAGGGAGGGAAGACGGGGAATGGAATTGAAACCAAATAATAAACTAAGAATATCTAATAGCTCAGTATATTCCAATGTAACAATACCATTCCTCGTATATGAGTGTCAAAACTCTGCAGATGCAGTCTTATCAGCACATCGTAAAACTTCCCAAGCGGTGTATTCCATACCACTTTCATTATAATGCACATCCCACTAATCTACCGGATTAAACAAGGAAGGAACTATGTCCTGGACTGGACAACAATGCGAATCTATTTCCCTTTCTATTTTGTTGTAGATTTCGCAGATAACATCCGAATTGAAGACAATGAGGAAGACAGAGAGAGCATCTGGACCTGAGTATTTCCTATGGCGATGCCCTGACGCTGGTGAGGGTGAGTTTATTTCGCGCAATCTTCCACCTGATTGAAGAAGGACAAACGTCGATTATTTTGTAATTAAAGCCCATTCATTAATGTTGCAGACCACTGAGGTACTTCTACATTCTCCATCCATCCTTCACAGGTCAAATGATCGTGCGAAGCTACGAACCCGTGGATTTCTCTCGTCATCCTCTTGAGATCTTAGTTTAAGTGACTGAAAATATCGCAATTTGAAGTGGAAAATGTCATGAACAAATTTTTTCTCACTCAGTCTGCATAGTTTGTTACTGCGTGAGATGTCTTTGCTATAACGTTTATGTATATAATTGTGTAAATTTTAAAACTGGACGCCATGAAAACATAAGTCAACGTTCTCAGTAATAATTCGCATCTGTTCCCCTCCTCTTACCATGAACCATGCTTTCCGTCATTTTGCTCTCCAGTGCTCTTGTGCATAAATCTAACACCGCAAGTCTTCATTGTTACTCTCCGCATTCCGCAAGGATCACACTGTTTGTGATTCATCCACTCATACTCTTCCACCTATTCCCCTCTCTCTCCAAGCAATTGCCTCTGTAACTGCACAATATGTTAACATTTGCCTCTGCACATATTCCCTCACCTTCACACAGGGCTCTAAGCAGCCCATCCAGATGATGCAGTCTTTCATGTTTGAATACCGCAGTATTTTCTATTGCATCTGGTGCTCCCGTCGCAGGCTCCTCTGCATCAGTGATACCAGACGCAGATGAGGTGACTGCTTCGCCAAGCACCTGCCATCTGCCTGCCGCGAGTGCTCTCCTGGTACCCATTCATTTTAATACCAATTCCCATTCCCACAACGACATGTATGTCCACGGCCTCTTCCACTGCCAGCGTTACTAAGTCCCTTCACATGCTATCATGTTTGGGAACTGTCCATTCGAAGCCAATAGGATTAATTCATCTCGACTGACGGCAAACACTTTACCACGTTGTATTTTGTTCTAATTTTAATCCATTATCAGCTCTTCGCCCGTCAAATCATTGAATGAGTTTGTGAGATGCAAGGTTACCTACTGATAACTTTTTTTTTGCGTTTCTCTCTCCACGGTTCTTGCCGGTGTTCCCGGCATGCCATGTTTTTATTTCATTACTTCGGTTTCCTGGTGATTAGTTTTTCTGCGAAGCTCTTCGCTTTTCTGGATGTAAACTTGGATTAATCCACCAACCATTTCCATTAGCATTCGTAGCACATTTTTTTCTATTTCAGAATCCACCACTTCACTGTCGTTGGAAATATCACCTTCGAACACTTGGCCGGTGCGTGGACATAAGTGCCAGAGTCAAACCAAAGGAAGTCACTGCCTCAACATGTGCCTTGAAAATAAGAAACACTTTTTTAGATCGAAGATGATAATCTCTGGCCAAACGCAGGCACAGCGCTTAAACTGCGATAAAATAAAACTGCAGCACCTGGAAATCTACAATAAATGTATAGAAAATGCCGTAAGCTCTTCGATCATTTGGATCCATGAAGAGGGAAACGGCGAATCGCTTTCCAAGATGCAGCTGCACTTGTCGATTGTTTCCATTTGTAATTCAACGAATTGAGAATGGTGGGTTCCTCTTAATAATCATTTCTTTCATTCTATCCCAGTGAACATGTTGGCGATTCTGACCCTGTCGCACGGGAACTGCAATATCTCCAAACGCATCACTCTTTATTTGGTGGCCATGACGACTTCGGAACTCCCTGTAATTGTCTGCGAAATGATATTACACCGTGTTACCCACTGATACATTGACTTCGTTTTTCTCTCTCCACATTTCTGTTTGACCCTCCCGTGTGCAGATTGAATCTCAACCTGGATCCAGTGACCTTGGATTGTCGTTTTTGGTTTACGATGGTTTACACCTTTGATCGTTTTGTGGCCGTTTCTACTCAAAATCTTAAAAACAAATACTGCAGCGAGAGAAGTGAGGTGGTGGTTCTAGTGACGGTGCGAGTGCTCCTCTGTTTGAAAGAACCTTCCCTGGACCTTCGCTTATGTTGTCATTAATCTATATAATGAAGTCTTTCCGAGGAAATGTCGTCATAAGCGAGTTGGAGAAAGAGAAGGACTTCGGGATGGGGAAGGCAGACAGTCCATGCAACCAAAATATTTCAAAATTTGTTCCTCTTAAGTTCCTGATCCAGCAGCACGCTGTACTCTCAAACAAAGGAGGCACTGTACACGTGTTACAGGTTCTAGAGACGACTTCATTAGAGTTATATGAAGAATAAAGTACAGAAAGGAAGAAGAATACTGAAATTGCAGAAGGAAGCAACATAATACTTACCAACCAGTCAAAGAACTGAACTGTATAGTGCTGCATGGAACCTTAGGTGTCCGAAAGACTTTCACACAGCCTTCTGTCTGTGTCTTAGCACCGGTCGAGATCCAGCCTAAGGGAAGGTCCGCGTTTGCACAAATAATGTGCCCCCCGTTATACCCCTCAAAACAGAATATCGGTTGTAACCCAGTACTTTTCCATTCCTTGGTGGTACCAGCATGTACGTGCTTAGCACTAGCGACCTACGGCCAAAACAACTAACTTCGACATAGAGACAACAGGTCTGCAAAGAAGAAACATTCTTCAGTAGTATCTAATCTCAAGGATGCGTTTATGTACTCCGCAAGTTCTCAAAATATTCCCACAGTCTGAGCTGGCACCATTTTGTGTTACACACCGCTGGACATACTAAAGACGAATCAGAAATGACGTTTAGCTAAATTATCTCTTTTCTGCACAAATACGCCCATTCACAGCGTGACACAGACGAAGTTTAGGAGGCAGCTGCTCCACGCACGCCCTCAAATACCTCTTCACTGGAATTCACAAATAACTGAAATAAGATTAAGGATGCTTTCAGTAATATCACACCACAAGTCAGGGTGAGAGTGACTGGCTGGACTTCCCACATATGCTCAACCAATGACGTCATTTGCGGATTCTGTTTGTTCCCAAACGGTGAATGTTAGAGGAAACTGTTAAAACACAATGTGACTACGGAAAATAGGAACTCCCCCAACTTTATCCAATCGCGATCTCACATTCAGATGTTTTTCACCCATGTCTCTTCAAATGTAACTTCGAGTTGAGTTGCCTCTTGTGAAAAACTCGGATTGGGGGCCGGGTTTCTCTTTCCACTGGACCATCCCTTAATATTACAGCGGAATTATTCATGCAATTCCCCGTTCTGTCGTCCTTTGCATCCAGCGGTCGCATCTTCAGTTATCTCAATTGAAAGTCTAGACTTCGGTTAATCAATTCCAACCCTACCCCCACCACCGCCGCAGCGTGTATCCTCCTTTTTAAATCCTCCTCTATCCCGATGTCCTTGGTAAACCGTTTTTATATCTGTCCAATTGTCTACAGACCGTGATCTGCAATGTTATTTTGTTTGATAACTTTTATGTGAAGCACGTTTGGAAATGTCTTCTTTCTACAATACAGCGGAAGTTTAATATTATGATTCATTTCCCATCCCTCTGTTCAATAGCTTATTGTTTCAGTTTAATGGGATCTGCGTGTAAAAAAAGAACAAATTAATCAAATATGCATTCGGTATCATTCAATGAATGCGCACAATTTCCTCTCTGATTTTATGTAGCTGTTCGGGTCAGTACAACACTGTCATCCGAGGCGGAAACTAGTGAAGCTCTTCTTGGTTGCTTCCAATATGATTGCACCCTTTCATCAATAAAAAAAAGTGCGCACAGTGCATTCCGTGCAGCCTTAACAACACCTCATATAATCATTGCGATTTTTTATAAATTTTAAACTCCAACTTCCCAGTTATTAATTCCAATGTGTAATTTGTCTTCTTGATGATTTGCTGGGTTTGCATTATGTTTTTTGCATCATGCCGATAAATTCCATCAAATTCTGAATGAATTTTGCTGACAGCATGGAAAATGTTACTCCCTTCTAAATGCCCTAAAATTTTCCCATCTTGGACCGGATATTGTATTTGAATCTCCTGACCGAGATTGTCTCCACAGAGCGACAATTATGCAATTTGTAAACAATCATCAAGAAGCATTAAGGACATTTACTACACTGCATGGCAATGAATATGATAAAAGAGGAAGTAGAGGAAATATGCAGTAGAGATAAGCAAACGCACTATTTGTTAAGCTCAATGAAAGTCACGTATATTGGATAATATAAGCAAACGCAAGAACGGCCGAATGCAGAGAAAACATAGAACATCAATTCTCCCTTAAATATATTCTAAACTACGTGATATTTATTTTATGTTAATCAAATTGTAAACTCTTTCATACAGTTCAATTGAAGCAAAACAACCTTCCACGTGAAACATTCTGTGCCCAACTGAAAGCAGAAATCGTTGTCGGCTGCAGTCTGAATACATAGCGGCCCCAAAATACATGGAATGCCATCGCAGGAGAGCTTTTTGTTCTAACGGACACGTGTAGAATTCAAAACATGAAACTTCAATTCAAGAGTTAAATTGAAACAAATTAGGGGAAAGTTGTGTTCCTTGCGATCGTAAAACATTGAGACCTTGATGTCTGCTAATTTTCTCTGTGTTTCTGAGGGAAAAGTAGATATTGAACAAAATGAAGTAGATTTGAGACATTAAACCCATACATTTTCATGCTTATATCTTCAATTCAATTTTCATCTTTATCCATCTCTCAGTGTTCCACATGCTCTGATACTGTCATTCCATCGTTTTCTCTCATCTCTCTCACTGTGTCTCTCTCTCACACACTAAGACACACAGGAACACACATAAACTCACACACACACACACACACACACGCACAAACACACTTCTGTATCTTACTCTGCCACGCGTTTCCCCGCATTTCATAGCATCAGTGTCATACTGCACTTGCTTTCTGTCATGTTGCCTATCAGTTGCTTCCATGAGTATATTGCCGATTGTTTATCGAGTTTCATCATCCAGTTCATGTTCACTGCGAGGTAAAGTTACGACTGCCTGTTGACAAGCACGACGGTGTGCCAATTATTGGCTTTCTGTTCGTGCAAAATTTTGAAAATAATACAAGTCAGCAGACGAACTAAGATTGTGCACACAACATTTTGAAGCAGCTTTGCTGGAATCCAACAAGTCTTTTTCGATAGCAATACCACGAATTGGAAATGGAATAGAGTTCCTTCGAGACTATCCCATCAAACTCTCCTATTTTATTAGCCAGGTAAGATGCTTGCAAGAAATAAAGAACTACAGAGAACATTACGCTGTCCTCTGCAGAACGAATGAAGGAGAAAGAAAGCTCAGTCCACCAACCTCAATACCTGTATCAGAAAACAACAACCCGAGCACATCGTCTCTCACGCATGTCCAATTTATTCTTCTCCAGCAAATACTCCAATCTCAGGCAAAATATATTTCCTCTTTTCCCTTGAGATGATTGCCTGTGTGCCACCTTCTTCAGCTCCAGTGACCCACATGGTGACGGTCCTGCCATGTACTGGATGGAAATAATTTCATGGAATTGCATCGAGTTGCAATGAAGGGATTCCTTGCATATTTCGAGGTAAGAATAGTATGAAGAATTACAAAGTTTAAGTGAAATAATGACAACAGTTTCTTAAAGAACTTCTCACTCGGAGCATAGCTCAGTGTGTATCTGTACTTTGCATTCATTTGACATGGTGCCCTTTGGTATCTGCAGATTTTCATTGAAACGATGCACTTGGAAATAAACCAAAGTCTAAAGAGAAGGGAATGATGTCCTTTGACCGACAAGTCTGAAAATTGGAAGAAGTCATAACCGCTTCAAGATGACCAGGAGTGGGCTTCGAACACGTGAAAAATCCTTCATTTATTCTTAAGTCCAACGTCTTAAATTAAAGAGCTACCCTGATCGGCAGACATTTTACCAACAATGATCTGCAAGCCAATTGGGAGTTCGTCGTGTTCCAATAAAATCTAGTGCATTGACAATGCAGAAGTCACGTGGTTAGAGGTACGAAAACTACTAACATACACTTATAGGGATGCATAAACCCAATTTTTTGAAGATTTTTCAAGAACAAAGCAGAAAGATGAATGGTGGTGATCAATGAAGGGACGATGATGTTAATGTGTAACCGGAGTGTGACGCCTTGTGCCATCGGATGATGTGAGGTCTGCAAGGAAACAGAAGTCACGCTTGCCTCACGTAAAAACGCAGTGAGGTCAATTGAACAAACGTTTCTGCTGGTAATTTGATATAAGTCGAGACGGCAATTCAAAAGACCAGCATTGCAAAGAAAAACATGCAGAGGAGGCTAACACAAAATGAAGCCGAAATAGCTGGAGACACTCCACAGGTCGGGCTGAACGTGGGGAGCGAGAAATGGAGACAATGCTTCAGGACGTTCACCGACATGAATCATCACTGGCTAGTTATGTCTGTATGTTTCAGGGATGTGCACAAAGATCCAGGTTTAACGATCGATGTCCCGGAGGTCTGCTAGTTTCCGGCGGATGTTGGGCGAGGCCCAGTTCAGCATTGGTCGCAGGAAATACAAGATAACCGCACTCTCCCTGACCGGGAATCGATCCCGCGCCGGAGCAGTGAGAGCGCCGAATCCAGACCACTGGACAATCAAGGAATTTGGACTAACATTTGTATCTTTAACTCAGAAATGCCGTCCACTTCCGGTAAACCGCCAACACCTCCGCTACGGCACACAAACATCCATCTTCACCTGGCTTTAACAAAGCAATTTCCGTATGCCCCCATAGGCACACCGTTTTACACTTGAATTGATATCAAACACGTTGTTTCTTGTATATTTTTCTGATATAAAGTGGATAGTGATAACTCAGGTTCACTGAAGACTGAGGTCGATAGAATTCTGGATCTTAAGGAAATGAAGGGATATGAGAGCGTGGTAGGGAAACGGAGCGAGGTTAAATATCCTCAAAATGAAATCAGCAGATCAGCTAACCTGTTGGTCAATCATTTGTCGTATCAAATGTGCAGACATTAATGAAAAAAACATAAACCGTGTCATTTCAGCCTCTGGATTTTATTCTGTTCCTTCCCCCTCACACACCCAAACGGATAATCACAATCCTTTATCGATATATCTGTCATTCCTTCTCCCTGGAGCCTTGAGCGTAGTATTGACAAATAACAATTCTTTTTTGTAGTAAAAGTCTATTAAGCGTAACGTATTGCATTTTAACAATCTGGCAATTCCCCAAGCTACAGTCTCCAAGGAACCATTTCCTTATGAGGACCCTTCTGTGATGTAGTGATGTTGCCCTGCGCAGCCGGCCTGCTTCTCACCCACCGTGATCTCCACACGACTGCATAAGGCAATCAGTGCGAGAACATCGGGGTGCTTTCCAATCACTGAACATCTTTTCAGCGACTGAAAAGTTTGTTTTTTCTCGCATCTGGATTGTGACGTTACTGTCTGTGCACTCGTCTCAAATTGCATACGCTTTTACTTGAGAGGCATATTTTAAATGTGAATCTTAATATTGATTGAATCTCAAACAAACGCCGTTCTGAACTTGCTGTCATTGAATTAGTCCTGCCAGATTTCATCATAAAGGTTAATAGATTTTACACAGGTATGCCAAGAACTCAACGCTGCTGACTGTTCAGCTGATAGTGGAGGTACTGAAACTGCTGAATGCGGGTGTGTTCTGTCCAACTTTGGTTACAACTTTTCGGTCCCGGAATCGAACATGGCGAAGCGCAGTGAAAGTTCCAAATCCTGACGACTTGATCATCAGGGATTATATTTTAGCTAATTGTAAATTCAAGTGCAATTTCCCTCCGACCGAGGTGTACGATCAGTCCTGGTCCATCGTAGTGTGAGCTTTACATATTTTACACACATACACTTACTTTTATCCATCAGATGTCATCTGGAACATACAGTACTTGATCTCATGTTTGCGTTTCATTCAACTTGAGGCTCTTCATTGAACCCATTTGAAACAGAAGTGGATAGATGTCTGTATGTGACAGGAATAAAGGGATATTGGGACGTGCAGCAAATATGAGCTGAGTTTGAAGATCACCCGTCGTCTTGAATGGGTGAGCTGGATACGATGTCCAGAGCACCATTCCTTGCTTCTAAACCTTCTGTTGTTATGCGATTGGAGGACGGGAATGAAACAAAATCCGCGATCTTTTCTCCAGATGTTTTTTTTTATAACAACTGCGAATGCTAGGAAACTGAGATGAAAATATAAACTCTTGGATTCTATTCGTGGGTTAGGCAGCGACTGCGAAGAGAGAAGCAGAGTTCACAATTCATGTCGAAGGCATTTCGTCAGCACGAGGAAACAGTTAAAAGAAGGACGTTTGTCACTGCAGAGAAGGTGCAGAGGGTCGAATCGGGCAGACGGGATGTCTCTGATGGAGTGAGGTCGGTGACAATGTGTATTCAATCGCGACTGCCTCCATTTGCACTGATTCAACCATGTGTACATCGAAATGCAGGTATCTTCCGGTGGAAAACATTGCAGTGTCTCTCACTCTCCCAACAATGCAGTCTAGAAGGGTCCGACCTGTTCATTCAACCTTGCCTTTCGAAGTATCTCTTTAATGTTCTGATAGTTTCTAATTTGAAAATCTCAGGCATCCCTCGGTTGTTATCATCAGACAATTGTTCCCTCCTCAACTGCTGTCCGTAATAGTGGAACCATTCTCCTGTGGAGTCACATGACTGCAGCTCAGTTGTATTGTATTTCCATTGGCTGAAAGCCCGCTGCCCACCCAATACTCTGTCAGGACCAATAGGAACGTAAGACAGTTTTGGAAAACAACCTGTGACTCCTGCAGAAATCATTGAAGGAGAGCGTCAGACCTGGTCTCTTCAAGTCCACAACCCAGCGGTAACAGTGCGGACAGACACAATGCGGCTACTGTGCATCTTTGCTGTGTGGGCAGCATTTCTGACAGGTACTTCTGTATCAGCCTTTCCAGTTCCTCTCTCTTTTTTCAGTCTGAGAAAGTCCACTGAAATTCAAGCCTACGACTGTTCAGTTTTGACCTGTCTGTTTCTTTGATAGACGTCACCCACGGTTATTCTGTCTCTCAACCAGCGTCCTCGGGATTGAAGAGAGAAGGAGAAGCGGTGACTTTAAGTTGCAGCTATGATATTGCATTGGAGAGTTACGCTTTATTTTGGTACATACAAAATCCAGATACTCAGCCCGAGTTCATTCTGTACAAGGACACCATCAACATTGCAAGGAAAGCCGAATTTGCAAAAAATCGTTTCTCTGTCGTGCTCAACAAAGAGACTAAACTCACGAGTTTGACCATCTCGGGGCTAGAACTGAGCGAAGCTGCAGTTTATTACTGTGCTCTGTCACTGTGATGGAAACCAGTTAAACAATCGTACAAAAACTGCAGGCGATGCACACATCATGCTCTGCCCGATGCGGCCGCATATATCTGCATGGTGCGCCGTTTGCGGTTCCCAGCCATTCTGAGAACTTGTCCCAGATTATCTCAGTTGTCCGTCATGTTCATTCTCACAATGGTGTCCCACAACGTTACTCACAGAGCATGTGTGTCCTGAAGCTCTATTTTCAGAATGCTACGCTTTTGTTTTGCACAGGGTCTCAGAATTCTTATGTCATCTGATATAGGGAGTTCGAGGTCATGATTGGAGATCTCGTTATGGAATGAAACTTCTGCTATGTTGCTCTATCTGCAGGTGCCGGATGATCTGCTTAATGCTTGCAGCATTATTTGTTTGATATTGAACCGGGAGTCTCGGCGGATCACCGATCTGCTAACACTGAGTCGCTCAGAATGATGTTAACTCATCCCAAGCTTCGGAAACCCTGAGAGACTTTCTCCCTGCAATTTAATGCATTTTCCTGATATCACTATCGCCAATGCCCTGGCAACTACATTAGGGTCACGGCAAGAATGGGGAGGGTCAATGAACAGAAATACATCTGCGGAAGGTAAAAACAGTTGGAAAGATGTCATTCGGGTCCTGACGAGTAATTCAGATGCGAAATACGGGAATACGGGACATACTTCCCCAGTGCATGTCACCAAAATGGTTTTGCAAATTGTCTCAGAAGTCTTCACAAGAGTGCGGTAATATAAAAGAAATATGACGCCGTTTCGCAATAGAAGATTAAAGATAAAACGTAACCATGGAAATTACTGGAAGTGCTTCGCAGGCTGACACTGAATGCAGGCCATTAATGCAAGGTATTCTTTCGGCTTCTTCCTGCAGAGACGGTGAATGACGATGAATCTGTACTTTACTCCAATTCTCATCTTCACCGGCACGCTGTCAGGACAGGATCCTGACCGACAATCAGCAGCATCACGGAGATTCTCATCGCCAGCAACGGAATGTAGTCAGACTCCGCGCTCCAGTCTTACCTGCCCAAACCCTCCTGGTCTCCGCGAATTTATCGCCTCCTGTCACCCTGATCTCCTGAATTTACCACGTCCGTTAATTTACTCCCGAACCCACATCGCTGCCCGATCCGTATTTAAGTCGGCTCCCACACCCCAGTCTTCTGGAATTAAAACCGGTTTCATTCTCGCGGTCTGCACTAAATGTTCTCTGCTATCATATCCGGCCACCTGAATGTACTCCAGCTCCCACAATCCTTGGTTCCACGAGGACAATGAGCTGTCGACCAATATCGCGCTGTCTGAGCTCAGCAATATGCAGTTCTGCTCCTGGTGAGAAAACTTTAGCAATATTCCACTAACACACAATTATTGGTCACGTATCATTCCGACTTCCAGTGGCGCACTGGTTTGCAATCACATTTCCATAAAATATGGAATAAAGACAGAGCGTCACCGGCGGGAGCATGAATTCTTCACTGGAGATTGAACAGGTTTTATACACGTGGGAAAGGCAGAGGTTATTAGTTGTTAGTGGTAGGTCGCTCGAAACAGTCCCTTTTGTGTTCATTTCTGACATTGGGATGATTAATCAAAGGTGCCTTTGTAACCTAGGACGCATTTCTGGATCATGATAACTAACCGCAAATTGTTGTGACGCAGCCGCCAGATTCTCGCAGATATTATAAGCGATCCAACTGTCAACTGTCGCGTCCTTTTAAAATTACGATCTATTGTATAAAAACACGCAGCTCCCAGATCATTAATTTATGGGCGTAGCGGAGCGGTGACACTTGCTCAGAAACAATTCCGCTTGGTCATGAGACGATGCTGGAGGTGCTTTCCCAGAAACTCATTCAAATGGGTGAAATCTGCATCTCCCTTTTTGAAACATGCGGCTTATTTTCATGTCGCACTTCCCAAGACACGCCAGCGTGGAGCAATTCACTGATGTCCTGGGGTGCGTCTGTTCAAATGAAGCATTATCTCTGTCCTGTGTCAGGCCGGCAAAATCAGCTCGGCAGTCTCCAGCTCCCTGTCGCAGTAATATTCAAGACCACGCGGCAGAAGCGTGAGTATCCATCTTGTTTCTGCCTTCTGTGTCTGTTTAACCTGTAAGTAAAATCCAGTCCATCCATACCCTGCGGTTTAATACAGAATAGGAAGGGTTATTGACCACAAACGTTCCTTCTCTTCCTTTCTCTGTGGATGCTGTCTTACATGTGACAGTTACCATTATTTTCTACTTTCATTTCATTTTGTGCAAAGCTCTCGAAGTTCATTCCATATGGGGAGTTTAGCTCTCAGGTGTTGCTCGCCTCTGACGGGCCATTCAACTCTCTACGTACTTATTTTCCAGGTTATCTCAGTCAAAGTGTGATGCAGAGCCCGAAAGTGGTCACGATGATGCAGAGTCAGTCTCTGACTCCAGGGCAGCATTTTCGCCTGCACAAAGGACATTCCTAATAGAGAGCAAAGGCGGGAGTGAGATGGTGCGTCTAACCGGCGAAGGGCGTTTTGTTGCATCGATTAATGAGGGCGAAATTACATTCATGCTGGATGTGAGGACATGGGATTGACGACATCACCATCTATTACTGGAAAGGTGAGTAGTGGTTCTGGTCCTGGAACACTCAGAATGAGATATGTCAACAAATATTGTGGCATAATGAAATGAAACATCCCAGAACTTTATCCCGATTTTTAAAATTTAAAACTTTATTTACGGATTAGTAACAGGCCCTTCCGGCCAAACTAGGCTGCGCCGCCCGGTTAAGCGCATGCTAACCTATTCGTAGATCTTTGGAATGTGGGTAGAAACCGTAGAACCCGGAGGGAACCCAGGTTTCACCCGGAGGAAAACCGAACGTACCATCTCCTTACAAACAGCGACGGGAATTGAACTTCGATCGCTGGAGTTGCAATAGAGTCACGCTAACCGCTACACTACCATGACACGAACCATACTGTGTAGGTATGAAGTTGATCCTGTTTAAATCGGTTCAATTTCTTGTTGTCCACTTTTATTATAAACATAAGATTTTCCTTTCTGAAGTGATCAACTCCAGTTCGTGTTCACGGACCGTGTTACTGAAAGCTCAGAGTATCGCTTACAACAGGTTGAACCCACACGAATATAAATGAAGAGGTTCTCCACTAACTTCAATATTCTGGATTAATCGAGTAGTGCTTAAGGAGCGGAGACCTGTCGGTGTTCCAATAAATTGTACAGGTGAGATCGAGAAACGGATCACTCTAGAGAGTGGGGAATCAGCTGTGTAATTTCTAGATGGACCCGGGACGGTGGCGATTGTCACAGCAAGTAATTGTCTCCACTTTCCGCCGTATTGCCTCCTGTCCTCGTGATATTTACTATGCTGTGCTGGCCAGTGTTCCCTTGTTTCAATTTGAGATGAAACGAATTGCTTCTCCCACAGGCTTTAACAGTGCAATTTTAGGTTTGGGTAGGAAGTTTCAACTAGGGTTGAGTCTGGCTTCCAAAAAAGGAGGATGAGTATAATGTGGGTCCGCATACATGGAAATGACTGTCTTCCTTGTGGTGAAAATTAAATTCACCTCAATGGTACTTGGGATGTTTGGCATCTGTTACCGAGATTAGAGACGTTGAGGATTGATCGATTTCGATATATTACGCTTCAGCAGGGGTTGGCTGGCGGAGTACGATGTGTTGACTCCTGTAGAAAGAGGAATCAGAGATAAACTGTCGCCAAAAACGGTAGTGTCAAGAACCAGGCGAAAATATTTTCAACGCCAAATATGCAATGAGACCTTTCCTTTAACTTTTACGTGTGCTGGAGGTTTGCAGTTGACGACCTGTAGCTCTGGTAGGAACAGAAAATTTCAAACATTTCAAATAGTAATTGGATAGATATTTGAGAAACCACTGGACAACAGGGAGATAATGGATGATAAGTTGTTTTTCAGGAAGGTGGGATGGTCCTTGTGTATCCAATACCGTTGTGATTCCAGTGTTATGAAGCAGATGCAGTGCGGTTGCTCTTCTTGTCTGACGTCTTGTAAAAGGGGGAATAGTTTCCGGAGAAGTCGTCGAGCATGCAGGGGTGAAAGGATGGGACGTTTCTTCATCAAACAGCTTGCTGATCACCAGAGTTCTCCGACTTGCGGGGATCATGGTGTTCAGCCCTACGCTGTATTTCAAGGTTGGAGTCGATGGGATTTCAATGTCTGATCCAGACATGGTATCATGAGAGTGCGTAGGAGATTGGATATGAAGCAAATGATCAGTTTAGAACTAAATAAATGGCCGGTAAAGTCTCAAGGATCCCCTTCTGTTCCCATTTCTTTCGGCCGAGGCCAGCGTGGAGTGCAGTGGATGGATCAGTTTCGAATGGGTTTCAAAGGATTTTAACATGGGATTTCTATTTACCCTCGCACCGCTTCCCCGCACGCTCCACATATCCTGTCATTTCCTTAAGAGCCAGAATTCTATCGACCTCTCTCTTCAGTGAACCTGAGTTATCACTATCCACATTACATAAGAAAAAAAAATACAAGAAACAACGTGTTCGATATCAATTGAAGTGGCAAACGGTGTGCCACTGGGTGCATACGGAAGATGCTTTGTTAAAGCCAGGTGAAGATTGATGTCTGTGTGCCTCAGCGGAGGGGTTGGCAGTTTACCTCAAGTAGACGGCATTACTGAGTTAAAGATACGAATGTTAGTCCAAATTCCTTGATTGTCCAGTGGTCTGGATTCGGCGCTCTCACTGCTGCGGCGCGGGATCGATTCCCGGTCAGGGAGTGTGCGGTTATCTTGTATTTTCTGCGACCAATGCTGAACTGGGCCTCGCCCAACCTCCGCCGGAAACTAGCAGGTCGCCGGGACATCAATCGTTAAACCTGGTTCCTTGTGCACATCCCTGAAACATACAGACATAAATAGCCAGTGATGATTCATGTCGGTGAACTTCCTGAAGCATTGTCTCCATTTCTCGCTCCCCACGTTCAGCCCGACCTGTAGATTGTCTCCAGCTATTTCGGCTTCATTTTGTGTTAGCCTCCTCTGCATGTTTTTCTTTGCAATGGTTTTTTTTTTGAGTGACCGGTTCCACTTATATCAAATTATCACCAGCAACATTTGTTCAATTGACCTCACTGTGTTTTTACGTGAGGCAAGCGTGACTTCTGTTTCCTTGCAGACCTCACATCATCCGATGACACAAGGTGTCACACTCCAGTTACACATTAACATCATCTTCCCTTCATTGATCCCCACCTTTCATCTTTCTGCTTTGTTCTTGAAAAGTCTTCAATTAATTGGGTTTATCCACCCCTATAAGTGTATGTTAGTAATTTTCTTCCCTCCAACCACGTGACGTCTGCATTGTCAATGCACTAGATTTTATTGGAACACTACGAACGCCCAATTGGCTTGCAAGGCAAGGTTGGCAAAATGTCTCTGCTGATCAGGGTAGCTGTTCTGGTTAAGGCGTTGGACTTAAGAATAAATGTAGGATTGTGCACATGTGTTCGAAGCCCACTCCTGGTCATCTTGAAGCGGTGATGATTGCTTCCAATTTTCAGACTTGTCGGTCAAAGGACATCATTCTCTTCTCTTTATACTTTGGTTTATTTCCAAATGCAGCGTTTCAATGAGAGTCTGCAGATACCAAAGGGCACCATGTCAAATGAATGCAAAGTATAGATACACACTGAGCTATGCTCCGAGTGAGAAGTTCTTTAAGAAACTGTTGTCATTATTTCACTTAAACTTTGTTCTTCTTCATACTATTCTGACGTCGAAATATGCAAGGCATCCCTTCATCGCAACCCGGTGCAATTCCAGGAAATTATTTCCATCCAGCAGCATGTCAGGACCTTCACCAGTTGGGTCACTGGAGCTGAAGAAGGTGGCACACAGGCAATCATCTCAAGGGAAAAGAGGAACTATATTTTTTTCCTGAGATTGGAGTATTCCTGGAAAAGGATAAATTGGAATGCACTCTGTGCATGAGGGACGATGTGCGCTGGTTGTTGTTTTCTGATACAGGGATGAGGCTGGTGGACTGAGCATTCTTTTTTCCTTCATTAATTCTGCAGATGACAGCGCAATGTTCTCTGTAGTTAGTTATTTCTTGCAAGTATCTTACCTGGCTAATAAAAGAGGAGAGTTTGATGGGATAGTCTCGGAAGAACTCTATTCCATTTCCAATTCGTGGTATTGCTATCGAAAAAGACTTGTTGGATTCCAGCGAATATGCTTCAAAATGTTCTGTGCACAATCTTAGTTCGTTTGCTGACTTGTATTGTTTTCAAAATATTGCACGAACTGAAAGTCAATATTTGGCACAGCGTCATGCTTGTCAACAGGCAGTGGGAACTTTACCTCGCAGTGAACATGAACTGGATGATGAAGCTCGATAGACAATGGGCAATATACGCATTGAAGCAACTGATAGGCAACATGACAGAAAGCAAGTGCAGTATGACACTGATGCTATGAAATGCGGGGAAACGCGTGGCAGAGTAAACTACAGAAGTGTGTGTGTGTGTGTGTGTGTGTGTGTGTGTGTGTGTGTGTGTGTGTGTGTGTGCGCGTGCGTGTGCGCGTGTGTGTGTTTGTGTGTGTGTGTGTGTGCGCGTGTGTGTCTGTGTTTATGTGTGTTCCTGTGTTTTTTTTGTGTGCGAGAGAGAGACACAGTGAGAGAGATGAGAGAAAACGAGGAAATGACAGTATCAGAGCATGTGGAACTCTGAGAGATGGATAAAGATGAAAACTGAATTCAACATATAAGCATGAAAATGTATGGGTTTAATGTCTCAAATCTACTTCATTTTGTGCAATATCTATTTCGCTCAGAAACACGGAGAAAAAACAGCAGACATCAAGAAGTCTCAATGTTTTACGATCGCCGGAAACACAACTTTCCCCTAATTTGTTTCATTTAACGCCTGAATTGAAGTTTCATGTTTTGAATTCTGCACGTGTCCTTTACAACAAAAAGCTCTCCTGCGATGGAATTCCATGTATTTTGAGGCCACTATGAATTCAGACTACAGCCGACAACGATTTCTGCTTTAAGTTGGGCACAGAGTTTTTCACGTGGAAGGTTGTTTTGTTTCAATTGGTATGTATGAAAGAGGTTACAATTTGACTAACATAAAATAAATGCCACGTAGTTTAGAATCGATGTTCTATGTTTTCTCTGCATTCGGCCGTTCTTGCGTTTGCTTATATTATCCAATATACATGACTTTCATTAAGCTTAACAAATAGTGCGTTTTGTTATGTCTACATAGCGAATATATTGGCGTCCGCTTTCAGCATATTCATGCCCATGCAGGGAAGTAAATGTCCTTAATGCTTCTTGATGATTGTTTACAAATTGCATAATTTCCGCTCTGTGGAGAAAATCTCAGTCACGAGATTCAAATACAATATCCGGTCCAAGATGGGAAAATTTTAGGGCATTTAGAAGGGAGTAACATTTTCCATGCTGTCAGCAAAATTCATTGAGACTTTGATGAAACTTATCGGCATGAAGCACAAATTTCATTATGCAAGCCCAGCTAGTCGTCAAGAAGACAAATTGCACATTGGGATTAATAACTCGGAAGTTGGAGTTTAAAATTTAAAACAAAATCGCAATAATTATATGAGCTGTTGGTAAGGCTGCACGGAATGCACTGTGCTTAATTTTTTTCTCTTTATTGATGAAAGGGTGCAATCATATTGGCAGCAACCAAGAAGAGCTTCACTAGTTTCCTCCTCGGATGACAGTGTTGTACTGACCCGAACAGCTACATAAAGTCAGAGAGGAAATTGTGCGCATTCATTGAATGATACCGAATGCAAATTTGATTAACTTGGCTTTTTTTTCACACGGAGATCCCACTAAACTGAAACAATAAGCTATTTAACAGAAGGGATGGAAAATGAATCATAATTTAAAACTTCCGCTGTATTGTAGAACAAGGCATTTCCAAACGTGCTTCACATAAAAGTTATCAAACAAAATAACATTGCAGATCACGGTCTGTACACAATTGGACAGATAGAAAAACGGTTTACCAAGGACATCGGGATAGAGGAGGATTTAAAGGAGGATACACGCTGCGGCGGGAGTGGGGGTAGGGTTGGAATTGATTAACCGAAGTCTAGCCTTTCAATTGAGATAGCTGAAGATGCAGCCGCTGAATACAAAGGACGACAGAACGGGGAATTGCATGAATAATTCCGCGTTAATATTAAGGGATGGTCCAGTGGAAAGAGAAACCCGGCCCCCAATCCGAGTTTTTCACAAGAGGCAACTCAACTCGAAGTTACATTTGAAGAGACATGGGTGAAAAACATCTGAATGTGAGATCGCGATTGATGAAGTAGGGGGGAGTTCCTATTTTCCGAAATCAAATTGTGTTTTTAACAGTTTCCTCTAATATTCACCGTTTGGGAACAAACAGAATCCGCAACTGACGTCATTGGTTGAGCGAATGTGGGAAGTCCAGCCAGTGGCGCTCACCCTGACTTGTGCTGTGATATTACTGAAAACACCCTTAATCTTATTTCAGTTATTGGTGAATTCCACTGAAGGGTGTTTGAGTGCATGGAGGAGCTGCTCCCTAAACTTCCTCTGGGTCACGCCGTGAATGACCATATTTGTGCAGGAGCTCAATAGATGATGCATAAACTTAATTCGCTCCAATGTTGCAAGAAGTCTTATCCAGGGTCTTCATTTCAAGGTTTTTGTATTTTGATAGTAAACCAAATATGCCACGGTGGTGGCCCGAGACAAGGATCAAGGTGCTGGAGAGCGCAAGGATTAGAATAATCGACTGTGAGGAAAGAGATATTTAGCCAATAGTCATTTCTGATTCTTCGTTAGTATGTCACTGATGTGTAACACTAAATGATGCCAGCTCAGACTGTGGGAATATGTTGAGAACTTGCGGAGTAAATATACGCATCCTTGAGATTAGATACTGCTGAAGAATGTTTTCTTCTTTGCAGACCTGTTGTCTCTGTCTCGAAATTAGTTGTTTGGGCCGAAGTTCGCGAGAGATAAGAACGTACAGGCTGGTACCACCAAAGAATGGAAAAGTACTGTGGTACAAGTTATGTTATGTTTTGACGGATATAACAGGGGGCACATTCTTTGTGCAAACCGGGACCTTCCCTTAGGCTGGATCTCGACCGGTGCTAAGACACAGACAGAAGACTGTGTGAAAGTCTTTCGGACACCTGAGGTTCATCCAGCACTATACAGTTCGGTTCTTTGACTGGTTGGTAAGTATTATGTCCTTCCTTCTACATTTTCATTACTCTTCTTCCTTTCTGTACTTCATTCTTCATATAACTGTAATAAAGTCGTCTCTAGAACCTGTAACACGTGTACAGTGCCTCCTTTTGTTTGAGAGTACCTCTTGCTGCTGGATCAGGAACTTAGCAGGAACAACTTTGAAATATCTTGGTTGCATGGACTGTCTGCCTTTCCCATCTCGAGGTCCGTCTCTTTCTCCAACTCGCTTATGACGACATTCCCTCGGAATGACTTCATTATATAGATTAATGACAACATAAGCGAAGGTCCAGGGAAGGTTCTTTCAAACAGAGGAGAACGCTCACCGTCACGAGAACCACCCACCTCACTTCTCTCGCTGCAGTATTTGCTTTTCAGATTTTGAGTAAAACGGCCACAAAGCGATTAAAGGTGAGAGCGATCGTAAACCAAAACGACAATCTACGGTCACTGGAGCCAGGTTGAGAATCAATCTGCACACGGGCGGGTTCAAACAGTAATGTGGAGAGAGAAAGGCTAAGTCAAGGTATCAGTGGGTAACACGGTGTAATATCATTTCACAGACAATCACAGAGAGTTCCGACGTCACCATGGCCACCAATAAAGACTGATGCATTTGGAGATATTGCAGTTACCATGGGATAGGGTCACAATTGCCAACATGTTCACTGGGATAGAATGAAAGAAAGATTATTAAGAGGGACCCACCATTCTTCAAGTCGTTGAATAAAAATGGAAACAATCGACAAGTGCAGCTGCATCTTGGAAAGCCTTTCGCCGTTTTCCCCCTCCATAGATCCAAGTGATCTAAGAGCTTCGGGCATTTTCTACACATTTATTGTAGATTTCCACGTGCTGCAGTTTTATTTTATCGTACTTTAAGCGCTGTGCCTGCGAGTGGCCAGAGATTATCACCTTTGACCTAAAAAATTGTTTCTTCTTTTCAAGGCACATGTTGAGGCAGTGACTTACTTTGGTTTGACTCTGGCACGCAACTCCACGCACCGGCCAAGTGTTTGAAGGTGATATTTCCAACGACAGTGATGTGGTGGATTCTGAAATGGAAGAAATGCGCTACAGAGGGTAACGTCAATGGTTTGGTGGATTAATCCACCTTTACATCCAGAAAAGCGAAGAGCTTCGCACAAAAAACTAATCACCAGGAAACCGGAGTTATGAAATAAAAACATGGCATGCCGGCATCACCGGCAAAAACTGTGGAGAGAGAAACCCAAAAAAAAAAGGTATCAGTGGGGGTAAACTTGCATCACACAAAATCACTCAATGACTTAACGGGCGAAGAGCTGATAATGGATTAAAATTAGAACAAAATACAACTTGGCAAGGTTTTTGCCGTCAGCCGCGATGAATTAATCCGATTGGCTTCGAATGGAGAGTCCCAAACATGATAACATGAGAAGGGATTTAGTAAAGCTGGCAGTGGAAGAGGCCGTGGACATGCATGTCTTAGTGGGAATTGGAGTGGTATTAAAATGAATGGGCACCCGGAGAACACTCGCGGCGGGCAGATGGCAGGTGCTTGGCGAAGCAGTCACTTAATCTGCCTCTGGTCTCACTGATGCAGAGGAGGCTGCGACGGGAGCACCGAATGCAATAGAAAATACTGCGGTATTCAAGCATGAAAGACTTCCTCAGCTGGATGGGCTGCTTAGAGCCTTGGATGCGGATGAGGGAATATGCGCAGAGGCAAGTGTTAACATATTGTGCAGTTATAGAGGCAGTTGCTTGGAGAGGGTGGGGAGAGCAGGAGTCGATGAATCACAAAGTGTGTGATCCTTGCGGAATGCGGAGAGTAACAATGAAGACTTGCTGTGTCAGCTTTATGCATAAGAGCACTGGAGAGCATAATGAAAGAAAGCATGGTTCATGGTAAGAGGAGGGGAACAAATGCGAATTTTCACTAAGAACGTTGACTTATGTTTTCATGGCGTCCAGTTTTAAAATTTACACAATTAGATACATAAACGTTATAGCAAAGACAACTCACGCAGTAATAAACCATGCATCCTGAGTGAGAAAAAAATGTGTTCATAACATTTTCCAAATTGCGATATTTTCAGTCACTTCAAATAAGATCTCTAGAGGCTGACGAGAGAAATCCATGGGTTCGCAGCTTCGCACGATCGCTTGACCTGTGAAGGATGGATGGAGAATGTAGAAGTACATCAGTGGTCTGCAACGTTAATGCACGGGTTTTAATTACAAAATAATCGATGTTTGTCCTTCTTCAATTCAGGTGGAAGAGTGCGCTAAATAAAACTCACCCTCACCAGCGTCTGGGCATCTCAATCAGAAATACTCAGGTCCAGATGCTCTCTCTGTCTTCTTCATTGTCTTCAATTCGGATGTTATCTGCGAAATCTACGGAAAATAGAAAGGGAAATAGATTCACCATTGTGTCCAGTCCAGGACATAGTTTCTTCCTTGTTTAATCCGGGAGATTAATGGGATGTGCATTATAATGAAGTGGTATGGAATACACGTTTGGAAGTTTTACGATGTGCTGATAAGACTGTATCTGCAGAGTTTTGACACTCATATACGAGGAATGGTATTGTTGCATTGGAATAGTACTGAGCTATTAGATATTCTTAATTTATTATTTGGTTTCAATTCCATTCCCCTCCTTTCCTCTCTGTCCAGAGTGGCTTTGTCTCCAAACTGTCAGAATTATTAATCCCGAAATGACCCATTTGTCAACCAATCGCGGTCGCGCGTGGTGAAGTATGACACATGTGTTTCTGGGCAGATTTGGGACTGATTGAGTCAAATACGCCATCGCTGGCGAGCTCTCTCCGAGCAGTGGATTGGAAACAGTACTATGAATATCTCTGCACAGATGCACAGATGTTTCCGTTCAGTTAGATTATGAGCTCCTGCCCGTGCTGGGCTGTAAAATGGTCGATGCTGGTCAGGATATGGGGGAGTGAGATGGAATTGGAATAAAAATAAATTCCAGATCATAAAATACGTTCACAAAATAGTCAGACACATAACCTGGGGCTAATGGATCGAGGGATTTCGGAGATGAGTCTGAAATTCGACGGTCATCAATGAATAAGATGATCTGGCCGAGCAGGCTGTATCGGACGATAGTCCTACCCCGCAATGTTTTAAGGTTTCTTGCCCTTATACATATCAGTAACACTTCATGCATATGTATGACCTGTCAATCTCTCACTGCCTTCTGAAAGACTGCAATGAACACGATGTAAAACAATGGTAATATTGTATTTCGTATTACAATGTGTAACGAAGGCAGCACTTTAGGGGCAGTCGAGTGTTTCCGTATGCAGTATGTGGGAAGTCAGGGACGGCACACTTATCCCGAGTGGCTACACCTATAAAAGGTACATCCAGCTGAAGCTCCTGACAAAACCGAGTTTGAGAACTGGAGCTGGAGCTGGATGAACTTCAGAGCGTTCATGAAGCAGAGACAGAAATATACAGTAGTTTCAGGAAGAAAGTCAGCACTAAAAGTCATGAGGCAGGTATCTGGATGACTGTAAAGAGAGGAAGTGGTATCGACAGAAAGAGCAGAGCATCCCTGTGGCCGTTCCCACTAACAATAAGGATAACTTTTGGATACTGCTGGTGGGGACGACCTACCAGGGGGCAAGTGTAGTGGTCGAGTCTTTGGCATCGGACTGGACCCTCACTCATAAAGGAAGAGGGAAAAGAAGAGAGCAGTCGTGATTGGGGATTCGATAGTTAGGGGACAGGTAGGAGGTTCTGCGGGAGAGATCGAGAATCCCGGGTGGTCTGTTTTCTCCCTGGTGCTGGGGTCCGCGATATCTCGGATCGAGTTATCGATGTTCTCAGGAGGGAGTGTGACCAGCCCAGACGTTCCTGGCCCATGTCGGGACTAAAGACGTGGATAGGAAGGAGGAGGACGGTCCTGCGAAGAGTATAGAGTGTTAGGTGCAAAGTGGAAGGACAGGACCTCCAAGGTTGCAAATTCAGATTGCCAAGTGCTAGTGAGGCTAGAAATAGGAAGATAATGCATCTAAGGTCGTCTGGCGTTATTCTTAGGGGAAAATATCACAGCTACGCTCAGATAGGACAGCCGGGAGGGCTCGTCTACAGAGTTCATGTGGCTGAAGCTGAGGAACGGGAAAGGTGCGACCACACCTTTGTATTGTCGTCCGCCCAATAGTCAGAGAAAATTGGAAGAGCAAATCTGCAGAGAGATAGCAGATAGATGTAAGAAACAGGAAGTTTTAATAGCAGAGAATTTTAACATTCCACATATTAACTGGAATCGCCCACACTGTAAAAGGGCGGGGATGAGTTTGTCAAATCTCTTCAGGGAAGTTTTCTAAATCAATATATCGAGGTAAGAACGAGAGAATGCAATACTTGATCTCCTATTAGGGAGGCAGACAGGTCAGGTGACAGAAGTATGTGTATCAGAACATGTTGGGTCCAGTGACCATAATGTCATTACTTTCAAGTTAATTATGGATAAGGACAGGTCTGGTCCTCGAGTTCAGGTTCTAAATTGCAGAAAAGCCAATTTTGTGGAAATGAGAAAGGAGCTAGGAAGAATGATTGGATAAGTTGTTTTCTGGCAAGGATGTGTTCAGTGAGTAGACACCCTGCAAAGGCAAAATTTTGAGAGTGGCAGAGTTTGCATATTCCTCTGAGGATTAAAGGCAAAGTTAACAGCATAGAGAACCTTGGGTTTTCAAGGGATTTTGGCAATCTGGTTAAGAAAATGGAGAGAGGTGTATAACAGGTGTCGGCAACTAGGAAACAAATGGGGTACTTGAAGAGTATAGAAAATTAAAGAAAATACTGAAGAAGGGAAGTCAGGAAGGCAAAAAGAAGACATAAGGTTGCTCTGGCAGATATTTGAAGGTGAACCCCTAAGGGTTTTCATACATGTATATTAAGAGTAAAAGGATAGCAAGGGACAAAGTTGGTTCCTTAGAAGATTAGAGTGGTCGGCTATGAGTGGAGCCTCAGGAGATGGGGCAGATCATAACCAGATTTTTTTTGCATCAGTATTTACTCAGGAAAACTGGCATCGGAAAACAAGCAGTAATGTCATAGAACATATAGAGATTAAGAGGAGGAGGTGCTTGATGCCTTACAGCGAATAAAGGCAGATAATCCCATGAGCCTGACATGATATTTCCTCAGACCTTGAGAGGGACTGTTTAGAAATATCAGAGGCCCTGACAGATATATTTAAAATGTCCTTAGCCACGCGTGCGGAGGCGGACCGGAGGATAGCTCATGTTATTCCATTGTTTAAATAAAGGCTCTAAAAGTAAACCAGGTAATTACAGGCCGGTGAACCTGACATCAATCGTAAGTAGATTATTGGAAGGTGTTCTGTGAGAGCGAGTATACAAGTATCTGTACAGCAAAGGGCTGATTAACGATAGTCAGCATGGCTTTGTGCGTGGTAGATCTTGTTTAACGAATCTTGAAGAGTTTTTCGAGGATGTTACCAAGGAAGTAGATGAAGGGAAGGCTGTGAATGTGGTCTACATGGACTTTAGTAAGGTCATTGAAAAGGTCCCACATGGGTAGTTAGTTCATAACTTTCAGGACTCTAGGTATCTATGAAGAGGTTGTAAAGTGGATTCGAAATTGGTTGTGCGGGAGAAGACAGAGAGTGTAGTGGATGATTGTTTCTCAGACTGGAGGCCTGTGACGAGCGGTGTGACTCAGGGATCTGTGCTGGGGCCATTGTTGTTTGTTGTCTATATCAATGATCTAGATGATAATGTAGTAAATTGGATCAGCAAGTTTGCTGATGACACTAAGATTGGAGGCGTTGTGAAGACTTTAAAATCTTGCAGAGAGATCTGAACCGACTGGATAAATGGTACAGAAAATGGCAGATAGAAAGTTAATGAATACAAATGTGAGGTATTTCATTTTGAAGGACAAATCTAGGTAGTACATAACAAGTAAATGGTAGGGGCACTGGGGAGTGCGGAGGAAAAATGGGATCTGGAGCTCAGAATCATAATTCCATGAAAGTGGCGTCACAAGTAGACAGTGTTGTAAAAAAAAAGCTTTTGGCATCCTGGCATTCATAAATCAAAGTATTCAGTATAGGAGTTGGGATGTTATGGTGAGGTTGTATAAGACATTGGTGAGTCAAAATATTCAGTATTGTGTACAGTTATGGTCACCTAACTATAGGAAGGGTATCTGTAAGATTGAAAGTGCAGAGGTGATTTACTAGAATGTTGCCGGACTTCAGGAGTTGAGTTACAGGGAAAGGTTGAACAGGTTAGTACTTTTATTCCTTGGAACGCAGAGGAATGAGGGGATATTTGATAGAGGTTTACAAAATTATAGGGGGTACAGACAGGGTAAATGCGTGTAGGCTCTTTCCTCCTAGATTAGGAGAGATAAGTACCAGAGAACATGGCTTTAGGGTGAAAGGGGAAAGATTTAGTGGGACAATTAGGGGGAATTGGTGGGAGTGTGGGAACGAACTGCAATCTGACGTGGTACATGGGAGCTCACTCTTAAGTTTTAAGAAAAAAAAATTGGATAGACACCTGGATGGGAGGAGGTCTGGAGGATTAATGGACTGCATGCACAGTCAATGGGACTAAAGTTTCCGGCGCAGGACTAGAAGTAATGAATGGCTTGTTTTCTGTGCTGTAGTGTTATATAGTTCTACGGACTGACTGCATCAAAATGGAGGAGAAAATGATGAAGTAATTTTGCAGAGTAGAGCATGATTGACTTTTTACATAAATGCAGGTCAGTGTGATGTCATTCAGCCACTTCTGATTGGTGTCACAAGTCAGCATATTCCTTCTCTTCATCTTCTTCACAAATATATATTTTTTTTGTTTTTGAAACATTCAAAAATCGAAGGCTGAGAATGTACGTTTCACCAACGATTAAATGCCGTTCTCTGGGTCGGGTTTCAGGTCTTTACACACTCACTTTCTGAAAGGATCGGTAACTGAATATTATTCTCCCCACAGTCTCTTAGATTTCTTCATTCAACGGAAATTGTTTTGTCTTTGGTTATTCAATGCAGATGCATTGTTCCGAAGTTCATGGAAATGAGAAATAATTGCAGGAATTATTTCAACTGAGGAGTGAATGCTAATATACGAAGAGGGCGAGAGAGGCGGAAGTGCAGAATTCATGGTCTGATCGCTTTATGTTGCACGGTGGCATTCTAAGATTAATCTGTCACTGGGGTGTGTCGTCACACTGTACTCTCGGGGATCTAGCCAAGCTTACGGGTATGACCGAGAGCCGGCCAGTTGATAGGTGCGAGTCGCTTAATAATTATGTCTAATTTCACAACACTTGTCTCTTTTTATCTGCTCATTATAACATTTCTGATTCATGAAGCTTCCTGAGCGCAAATTGTCTGTCGCTGTTCTCATGGCCTCCTGTTGTATGCAATTCAGTTCCACTTCATTGGCTGTAAACCTGTTCTGCAGAGGTACGATCAGGCAAAAAAAGTTAACAATGAAGGCAATTCATTTTGCTCTAGAAAGGTATCGGTGAAGTATATGTGTTATCTCCTATCTTTGTCCGTGTCCTTGTATGTCCCAACATGCTTTAGATTTCTGCATTCTTCCTGTCATACTCCTACCCTCCGTCTCTGCGCTCTGCAATACTCCCGACCACAATAAAACTTTGTCTACTAATCTGTGCTCTGCAGTGCTGTGTGACTGCATTCCACACAATGCTAAGGTTTTTGTACAGCCTTCAACCTGCTCTGTAGCGCTGTGGGTCGGATATAAACCATACTGAGAATTTTGTACGGCTTACTCCATGCTTTTTATCACTGTGCTGTGCGAGGACTCAGCGCACAGTGATACACAGCCGAATCGCTCAAGAGCAGTTTGGTGATGGTTAACCGGCTTATTTTCTGGACAGGATCGAGGGAACCAGAAATTCGTCCTCCTGCAGCGTTTTCCTTATCCTGCTTTCCCGAAGTGTGCCTCTGGAGCAGGAATATCGGTGCCTGCTCTGGCAACTGCCGGTACCAGTGTACTGTGTATCGACAGAACCCGGAATATTTACAGCTTAAAGTCACTATTTGGCCAGCAGGATAAGAATGTCGAGCTGGAATTCGGGACGGCGAGGAAATTGAAGCTGCAGGAATTAATAAGGGATATAATTATTATTTTACTGTTGGCTGTCGGAGACAGCGTCATACATTGGAATAGATTTCGGTTTTGCACAAGATCGGTTCATGTTAAATATGTGTAATCCTTATTCGTTGCCCTGGCCATTAGTCCAGCGATGTGCTGTTGTGGGGTAATCACTGACAGAACCTGCTGTGGGAAACCTGTTAATATCAAAGGGAAATTGGGGAAACTTGTGAGTTGAGGAAGCTCGAAAATCAACGCAGTGTAATTCTACTGGAGATTCTAAGTGCCGGCACCCAGACACTGGGCCGAATTACCTCACGCTCTTCTGTGAAGTTCTGTCATTCATTTTCAAGGTTTGTTTGCATATTTCTCGTTGAATGAGAAAGGGTACTAAGATAGTTTTTTTCAATAATGCATCTTCCCCTTGTGGGGAGGTGATTCCAGAAATCACGCACTCCTCTGTTGTAGCCCCGTGAATCCAAGATGAAGGAATGGGATTCAATAACGCCAAATGAGCCAAGGGGACACTGAATTTATGTGGTACCAGGTCATCCCTTTAGCGCAGATTGACAAACCCAGGGAAAATGCTCCCCTCTCTCCGTATTAGCATGATTTCATTTTTGTGGGAAATGTTCGACTCCATTTCTGTTTCAATTCAAATCGCTTCAGTTGTTCAATCTTATTTCCAAATCAACATCGGTCATGTTTTTCTGCCTGCGGGTTATACTTAGAACTTTTGCCAGAGGCTATCACTTGTCGCTTGCCTTCAGTCTGTGCTTTTTTCACAAGGTTTCAGACTCACTCACAGCTTAGTATCTCCCAAGTCCATCTCCTTCCACAGCTTGAGAAGAACAAAGTGTTTACTTCTCAGTCTGCTGACACCCAGAGATTGTGGACCCATCAGACACAATCACTGCCCACAACACTCTCTCTCCCATCTAAGGTCAATGCGATTGAGCTGTGAACAACTCCGACATCGCTACCTCTCTTCAAATCTCCAACAATGTCTGTGGTGAACTCAAAAGCTCCCTCCTTTTCTGTGAACTAACGTTTCCGACTCTTTTCATTCTGCACCCGTTCACTCAGATGCTCCAGAGATTATGCTCATTTCAAGACATGAGGGCATGGCTGAGAAGACCAGCGCTTATTTCCCTTCACCGTCTCCCATTCGCCCGATCCCGGGACGCCTCACACATCCTCTGTCTGGAATTACATATAAATGTTACTCCCTCTGCCAACATGTCCTTTTGAGCCCATTGCGGAAACTCGTATATAAATTATACCTGTTTCAAATCGATGGAGATTCATGACACCGAGCCCAACAGTAAATAAAACTGAATATTCCGAGGGACACCGGGAGACAAGGTGACGTGTTCAGATACTTACCGGCTGTGACAGTGACCGTTGACCCAGTTCCATCTTCGTAGTAAGTTTTCCAGTCATACACAATGAGTCCGCTCTCAGTCTCCCCAGTACAAGAACGGTCCTCATCTCAATCGAATCGACAGCCAGCATCAAACGCTGCCGAATCATTCCTGAGCATACAGAACAACAAACAATATTCCATGCTCCATAATTCCAGGCGGACTGACCTGTTCCCAGTGAGAAACGTAGCGCCAGGTAAAATGACCCGAGGTCACTGGCTGTTGGCCGATACTCATAAATGGGGACAATGTGAAATGAAATACCTGAAAGGGGGAAATTGTAATGAAAGTCAGCCAGATTACAGCAGGAAAAGCATCAAACATGTAAGTCGGTTTCCATCCCTGAGAATATATATTTTAACGGTTACGACTTTTTTGCTTGGCTTTCTTCCACTGTGATTCTCCCAGTTGTCCACAGTGTTTCACGTCAGCTTCAAATTCCTGGAGAATAGGTAAGATGGGGATAAACGCTCAGCGACTGCGTTTACCACTTCCAGCGGTTGGAACATGATCCCATTTGCAGTCAGGAATTCGAAAGAGCGATCAATCATTCTCAGTCGCCATTCACTGACACACTTCTCGGGAAAGACTGCACCATCTGCGCACGCTGAGGAATGTGAAAACCAAATGTGGGAGCTGTAAAAATGCAGTCGCCGTATAACCAGGACCGTGGTGAAGGCGGGGCGAGGCTCGACTGTGAGCTTTACAGTTCGATTCACTCCGCTGCTTAATCTGTTGGTGGGCAATATGCATGAAGGATTTTTGTAGCGCGGGAAGCACCGGCTCATCACTGTGTTTCATCCCATTTGTACTCAGCTTGACAGTAATAGGTGGCGCTGTCGTCAACCCGAAGGTCCAGAATTTGCAACGAAAAAGTCATTTCTCCTTTATTAGTCGACATAACAAATTTTTCCCCGCTGGAGATCCTCTCCCGCTCTGCCGCGGGGCGGGATTGTTTGAAGAAATGTCCGGTCTGGAAATCATAGCTACCCCAAGAACCAGTCTGGAAACGGCAAGTAATGGTGAGAGACTGACACTCCTTCATGGTCACCGCTGTCGGACTCTGGGTCACCGACTGACTGAAACAGCCTGGCAATTAATCACAGGGAGAGATGACAACAATTACCGGAGAACTACTGAAAAGGTCTAAAACTCGGAGAGCGGTTGAAATTCAGAATGTTCCCGGTCGGTTTTCTGTTGAACCTGCACAGAATGGGAATGTGTGAATTGTACTCACGGCGTAAACAGAGGAATATGGTGAAAACTAGAAGGATTCCCATCCGTCTGTCTGCGAGGGTAGATGGCATATTTGACGGTGAGCTGGAGCCCATTCCTTGGACTACTCCAACAGACCACTCCTCATAATGGGCTGGTCACTTTAGCGGATTGTGCTGGTTTCCACTCAGATGTGCCCCGGAGATTCTTGAAGAGCCCCACGGTCCCCGCATCTCTGGAGTGTGTGTTGTGTGACGAAGTGAGAGGTTTTAAATGGGCCGTTGAAGAGTCTGGTTCTGATTCTGGTCTCCACGCCCAATTTGAAAAACCCTCCCACATTCAACTGTCATGAAATGGGTGGGGGAGTTGTTCTTTCAGCAAAGGCGGCTTCTTACCTTTCATCTCTCACCACAGGGTTGGTAAGGTTCCGACGATAACTTATTTGCACAGACTTACTTTCTAATTATTATTCTGCCATCGAGACGGCTTCCTGAACAGCGCGTCACCAGGGTAAACGTGGCCTCACCTATGAGAGATGTTCCCTCTGTCCTGTCCATCCTCACTCCCTTTTAAAGTAAAATCTAACTTGTTTTCTCATTTTTAAATTCTGAAAAAAGTCTTCGACTTGAAACGTTACCTGTGCTTCTCTTTCCACGGATGTTGTCTGACCTGAAACTGACTTGCAGCAGGTTTCTGTCTTTTTTTTCAGATTTTCAGCATGTGCATTTTTTTTATTTTCTGTTCACCGAATAGAAACAGATTCAATATGTTGAGAAACTATTATTGTGGATATTTTCCAACGCTCCTTCTTTCAACATTTGGTGTAACATTCGAGTCGAATTTCCCGTCCAGAGGTCAAACAGCTCACAGAATTTGTGTGATCTTTCTTTCCCTCTCTGCCCGTCTTTCACTATGTAATGTTTTCGCTTGTCACGCATCGTATTAAAAACGAGAGCAGAATCGATGGTGACAATGTGTTAAGTGAAGAATATTTGGGAACTGAATGCACGCATCGCGCAGAGCCGGGAGATTTTTAACGGTTCCAAGCTCCATCATCGTTATCAAGGGTTTGCAAAGGTGGACCTGAAAAAATCGTTATGACATAATTCTCACAGCATTACAATCTGTGGTTCGATCTCCACAGTGAAGGCAGGAAAATGGAGGCAACGTTAAGAATTCAAAACACAGATTTTGATTGCTACTTGATTGGCAATTGGGCAGAAAATATACAGAAAGAAAAGAAAGAGAATTTCTGCCTAATATGAGCCATGTGCCCTGTCATTGTCGGCCCGCCTCTCTTTACTGTCACCTTAGTAATAACGCCGTCCCTCTAGGGCTGAACACTTGGTCCGACTCAGGTCACTGAGAGGTTCCTGCTCGGACTCCATCCAGTGTTTCGGGGACGAAGTGGTGCTCGTAATTCCCACGGTGCAGAAACAAACGTCACCGCCGGTCATACCGGACTACAGGGATCTGCCAATAAACCAGAAAATGCCTGGATATACTCACGAGGTACGACAGATTCGGTGGACACGGAAACGGAGTGAACGTTTCAGGTCGATGTCCTTAGTCAAAACTGGGAAAGAAAAACATATGTTGGAATTAACTACTATAGGCAGTGCGGGAGGGGGAAGCACAGGACAAGGAGAATGCCTTTGATAGGGTGACGACAACGTTTCCCTCGGGAGGATACGCAGATGAACTTGTCAGGTTGAATGAAATCGAGTCACTTAACCCGGGGTCAGATCCCTGACTGGGATGTTGGCAATAAACATCCGTGTTATTTATCATTTACATGGAAGTTGGGACAACCATGAACTCCAATTGATGAGCTCAGTGAAACTCTCACCCAGCAACTTCCCTCAGGCAATATCTTTGTGTCCAGACAGCATGTTGCAGAGCTCACCGGTTGATACGAATAGAGCGTCTTCATCTTTCAGCCAGGCATGGAAAGCGCAGAAGAGGTCCAAACGGAGCGGCTTTCGTCGTTCAAAAGTTGCGCTTTAATCTTCCAGAAAAGTGGTTGGCCAATAAGTCAATTCAAATGGGCCGGCTCGACGCCATCTAAATGTCGATTGCACGTTTCTCAGTTATTGCGGCCGAGCGTCACGGCGTTCATTTGATGAGTGCCCTCGGTGGGATGGTAGCTGCTGGGTCTCAATGTCCGACGAAACCGCAGTAACGAAATTTCCATGAAAAAGAGAGAAGCCGCACAGAAAATCATCAGATTGTTCAGGGGCAAAATGATCTCATAGAATTAGTAAAGGAACGATCCCATGCTGTCACTTGAGAAACAGTTTGAGGCTTCAGTGGATCTGTGAATTGGGGTCCCTCTGGAACGTGGAGAGGAGATGGGCCGAAGCGCTTGGTTCAGTCTGAGTGATTCTGTGATTGGAATCAAGACGGACTGAAGTTTTTTGTCCGTTTGTTGTGGCTAGAGGGACTGACCGGAGCCCTGGATTTGTCTGCGGTTTCGTGAAGGGAAAGACTGAGATTATCATTGAAGGGTTTTACTGGAAGGCGTGGGTTAATGCACCAGATTCGGGAACAGAAACAGCAGTGTGAATTTACCTGACTCTGGGAGTGCCGTTTATTGCAGGGTAACATGATATGGTGGCAATTGGGAAACTACGGTTAAGCTCCTGTCGATGTTGTCATTTCATAGTCGCACGGCCTTGACCAATGATGGCACAAACAGCCACCTCTATGGTCATACTAAATGGCGGGTTGGCCTGCTCTTGTTTCTACTACCATGCGTTGTTGAAACACTGACACTGTTTGTCTCTTCACAGCGGCTGCCTGACCTGCTGAGCCTTTGCACATTATCTGTTTCATATCCGAATTCCAGCATCTGCAGCATTTTGATTTTGCTCACAGTTGAATGTAAACTCCCATTGATTCATAGGTTTCTGACTCTTTGTGTGTTACGCAGTTCCAAGCCAGCGTGTGGGAAGTCGCGGCTTAACCTTAATTAGTCATTGTGCATTATGCATTATCCATGTTTACAATCAGAAAATGACCCTGATGTTCCACCAGTGCGTCAAGTCCAGACTTTGTTCTGGTTACGGTCCACATAACATCAGGTCTGGTCATTGCTCACACCACACATCTCCCGGTTACATGAGCTGTACATATCCTGATATTCCAGCCGTGACTTCGCAGGAAATAAATCCGTTGCTGATATTAAAATGTCTGCAGACCATCTCGCAAGGTCACAGTTCATATCAAGCTGAACCCTGTTACAGCAAATCAAGTCACTCTTTATTTCCCCTAAATATTGAATGCTCCTGGCCTGCGTCCTGTTCAATTTATATGTGTCCTTACTTCAATGATTCAATCACTGCACACATTTCTCCAGGCCCAATAACCCGAAACAAGTGAAATGGTCTCAGGTAACCGGATCCTAACAGCATCAGGCCATGTCACTATTCCTATTAAGTGGCCACTATCACACCAGGTCCCGACCTTGTTCATATTTTCTGGGTGCTAAAGCTCAAAGAGTTGGAACTGTTAATGTTAAGCTTGGTTCCAGAGAACAAGGCCCGGTCAGAATTCATGATAAAACAAGACTATCGAGCAATAATTCCATTTTCTCTTCATATTACATTGGGAGCTGTGATATCATCCCCAGTCACTGTACACATTTCACCTTCGCCCCTCACACCAGGTCCAGCCACTCTTCATACTACACTGAACCCTACAACAAGCCCAGTAGGTTTTCCTCATACACTGGGCAATCTAAAATTCTGCCCAGTGAGTGTTGGTGAATATTAAGCCCAAAGATCCTGATCTTGTCAATGTTTATATTACACCAGGCCCTGCAACACCAAGCCCAGGAACTGTTTATATTACACGGGGCATTATGACACGAATAACAGGAACTATTGACAATATTTAGATCCTAAAACACCAGGTGCAGGCACAGTTCAGATTAGACTCGGCTCTTTCACACCAGGTCCAGTTACTGGTCATATTATCTGGGCTCTAGAGCACTATATGCAGTCACAGTTCTTGATAAAATTGGTTACCTAACAACAGTACCAATCATCATTCAAGATGGACTTTCCCCGGAACACCAGGCCAAGTCACTGATCACATGACACTGGGCCCTGGAACACCAGATCCAATCAGCGTTCGTAACACACTATACAATATCAAATTTTGCCCAGTCTGTGTTGGTGTGACATTACTCCTAAAGCACCTGGCCCCGTCACTCTGCATATTACTCTGTTTTCATGACATCAAGTAAAGTTACCATTCACATTATTTGGGTCCAAAAACACCATGCGCAGGGACACTTCAAATTCCTTCAGCACCCAGCACCCATCACTTTTCTTATTACACTGGGCACTATAACACCAGGCCCAGTCGCTTATCAAGTTGACCTGTGTCGTGTAACCCCAGGCCCAGACACTGTGCATCTCACAGTGGGCGATATAACACCATCACAGACATTGTTCATATATTCTGGATCGTAAAATACAATATGCAGGCACTGTTCATGTTATATTTAGATCTATGAAACCGTGCCCATACATTGTTCATGTTAGTCTGTCCTCTAACACCAGATCCAGTACCCAATCACTGTTCATATTGTACTGAGCCCTGCAAGAACAGTCTCTGTTGCTGTTCATAATAACCTGGGTTTTATGACACCAAGAACAATATTATCAAATTATCTTGGTGCTAAAACACAAGGCGCAGGTACGCTTCATGTTATACCTTGTACCATGACACCAGGCCCAGTCACTGTTCATTTTAAACTGGGCCGACGAACGCTAGGCCCACGGCCCGTACACTGTTCATATAACACTGGGTCCTATCAACCCAGGCCCAGTCATTGTTCCTGAGACACAATGCACCCATTATTTGTCATTGATGTAATAATTTTTAAGTAGGACTGTCTTGTAAGTACATTCTCATTCCGTTGATACACTTGGATAAATATCTGTTGAAAGGCACTTCTGCTTGGTTCCTTTTCGTGCGCCAATGGATCCTCTGTCTTTATCCTTGTCCAGCCTTGTTGCCTGTGTACATTTATGCATACCCTGTATTCCTGCAATTGTTGTATTTTTGAGACGGCCCTTCTTAAATATTTTAACATGAATAATGTCTATCCACATGTTATTTCATTCAGTTATCCGGCTTTGCTGTTTGTAACGAAATCAGTTTCCCGCTTTCGGCGACGGAAGTTGTTTCTCTCATCATTTCACGAGCTTTATTCATTTTCGTTGACTTTCCTTGAAAGAGTCATCGACTAAATTTCAGTTCTCTTTTTACAATATGTGTAAAAGAACTGTGACGAGTGCTCCCAATGTAGTCCCAGTACATGGACATAAACGGTCAAAGAAAAGAAAAGCAAAACAAGACTGCAGATGGAGAAATTCTGAAATAAAATAGAACATGCTGACGACTCTCAGCAGGTCAGGCAGCATCAGTGTAAAGAGAAGCTAAATTTAACAACGTGCGCGGTATTTAACACCACGAGTCTGCACTGGGCCGCCAGTTTAAAGACTGAGGGGCCGGTTGCGGTTCTCCGGGCGGCGAAGTTGCAACAGTGTTCAGTATGGACCTTGACTTTGGTTCCACCAAACTTTAACCCGTTTATGCTGACCGGGAATCCAACCAGAGCAGCAGTGGTTGAAGAGCAGAACCCTGACCACTGGACCATCAGCAGACTGCTGAAGGAATTGACCAGCCAGGCAAATGAAAACTGTCAAAGTAAATTGCCGCGAGCAGCCGATCTTCCAGCCAGTGCAGCCGCGCGGCACATGGGCATTTGCTGCCCTCTAGTGGAAGAACTGAGCGAGACTTATTGGTGCAGAAATGATACCCTTTTTTTACATAATAGAAAGGAATTGATATTTTCGAGGCACGGACAACGTCGACGATTCAGTTTGAGATCACTGAGGGAACCTAAGGTTTTACGTCAAAATGTGTGCTCGAGATATTCTGTAATTTAATCAGGAACCTCCAACACCTCGACACACAACTCGACTTTGCTCTGAAGAGAAGCGTTCTGTATGATGTTTTCCAAAAACAAATTTTCTTCAGTATTCGGTTAAACTTTCCACGTTTACCAGCTCGACGCTGCCATTACGCCGCTCCACTAGATTATTTCTGCGTCCTGAGACTCATTGTGATAAAACCGGTGGAACTTTCGCCCAGAAATTCCGGCCGCTGTGTGGATCTCTGCTGCCCCCGCCGACGCCGGTTGTTCCCCTGGGTTTGTACTATTTCCCACCACTTCAATGACTCTCCTTCCGGTAAGGTTCACTCCGTGCAGTTTCCCGGCGTGTTCCCTGACATTCTCTGGGATATCCCTCTGCGTAATCCCTGGCTGTATATTATTGACTAGTGCCCCAGCATGTTCTCTGCATATGGTCTCCGCATTTCCTCAGTAGTTTGGACCCGACAACCGCTCGCCATCACATCTCTTTGTTTCTCAGAACTTCTTGCAAAATCGTGGATGGTGTGTTTATTATCGAATGTGCCCTCGCCTCTCACTTAATTGCCTGGAGAAAGCGAATGCCACTGATATGTGTAATAACCCGCGGGTGCAGCTTGCGGTTAGAGGAATAAAAATATTAATCCTGAACATGGTGGGCAGTGATTATAACGCAGTGATCCACGGGGAGGGGTAACAGGACATAGTGTTATGACCTGATTGTGTGATTAAAGGCAAGGCTGACGTGCTGGAAATGTGCAACTATATTCTTCCACATTACCAAAACATTGTATTTTACAATGCGTGGACCGGATCATTGAATAACAGAATACTTTATTGGTTCAGCATGGAAACACGTCTTTCGGCTCAACTCTTCCACGCCGTCTAATGGGCACACTTCAGTATTACCCCAACACTTAATCCACAGCCTTCTCTGCCTGAGGCATTTAAGTCTTCACCTGCACACTTCTTAAACATCACCCACCCAACTTCAAGCACACTGTCATGTAGTCAATTCCAAGTACCCCCCTAGGGTTAATAAATCCCCCCTTATAATCACTCAGAACCTCTTCCCCCTTATCCAAGATCTATGACCTGTACGTTTACCTATCTCTAGGCGACATAGAAGTTCGGTGAATTCTATCTATGCCTCTCATAATTTTATCAACTTCTATCATTATTTTATATGACTCAATCATCTTCCCTCTTAACCTCGTCCGCTCCAGGGTAAAACAGATCGAGCTTCTGCATTATACTTATAATGAAGCAGTTAAGGTATAATCCCACTTATAACTTAACTACTCCATTCCAAACAACATCCGGATCAATATCTTCTGCCGTACGTCTATAGAATGTGAGAGGAAACCGGAGTACTTGGAGGAAACACTCGCCGACACGGCCAGAACGTACAAACTCCTCGCAGACCTCCTTACACTTACACGAGTGTGCATGAAATATGAAATCAGCTCGCAGGTTCCTTCCATCAAATCTGCTTGTACGCAGCTTCCGTTTATCCAAGCATCTCCTAATATTCGTTTTGTTCAATTTGTGAGGTCAGAATGCGAATGGTTCCGAACAAAACCGCGTATTCTTCAAGAGAGAAACGTAAGACAAAAGAATCTCTTGGGCGTTTCCCGGGCCCAGAATATGTGAAGAACAGGGACAATAGAGAGTTAAACAGCTATCTGCCAGTGTTAAATCCTCTTAGAAAAAAATAAGAATTGTTTTCTGACCATCAGTGTCTCCCCTATCTGGCTTGAATATGGATACTTCGCATAATTTTACAGAGAATAAATAAAACAGAAAACGAGTCCTCGCCCGCATTGGTCTTCAGCGTTGGTCTCAGTTCCGGTATAGGTTCATAATGCCGATCTTATTCGGTGAAAGTGGCCAAGAGTCCTTCGTTTTCTGTGCAGGGAATGTCTGCGCACCTGTCCGGAGGTGGAGACCAGAGGTGCTGTGCAGCAGGTTTCCACTGGTTGATCGCTTCTCAAGCAAGCTCCTGCAACCCTGACGGCAGTGGTTACACAAACTAATGACGGTGGTCAATGCGTAGGTGTGGACGGCGGAGATGTTTTCTGGAATCTGGGAGGAGCCAGGAAAGTTCTGTGACGAGGACACACTGGGAACCAAGGCGCCGAGATCTGCATTGCGGCTGGCTTTTCTGCACGAACTTTCATCTGGCTTTCACCACTGTGAGCGTCAGTACCTACATTTACACAGCAAAGTCGCTCGCCAGCAGCTCCGAGATGAATAGTCAAACTGGCGAATTTTCCCGAGCTGTCGTGTGTTGCAGAGAAACGAGTCCTCTCAAAATCTGTTTTCTTGTTTGAACCTCTGTTGCCTTCCAACAGAATAAATACGACTTTCGCGTCTGCGTTTTATCGATAACAGATCAGGCCCAAGCATCTCTAAAAGTTGTGTCGAAGGACTGTTTCTCCTTCTGTCTCTGCGGTTGAGAACAGAGGCGGTGTGACAGTGTCTCCATGATTCCGACCTGAGAAACGTCTCCAAACCAGAAAAATAAATCAGACCAGTGGAGATAAACTCAGATTATAGTGAATACCATCTTAAAGTAGAGGGAAGGAAACGGAGATCGATGGACAAGATCATCACTGACATCTTTGGTGCAACCGATTTCTCCTGCTGGCGGCAGATGCGTTTGATTTTTACTGGGACGAGAATTCTCATTGATGAGTTCAACAATGATGAAGAGAGGCACGAGTAGGCTCAGAATGGTGCTTCCAGTGTCTGTCATTCTTCACACACCGAAGACACCAGTCGAAGCTGAAATGTGTACGCCCGACCCACCGGCCTGCTGTGGCACCAATCTGTCCAACAACACATTGCAGGTAAGACCGTCTCGGGCGAAATGACCTCTTCGTCACAACTCAGCCGTCTGAGGAAATTGTCAAACCAAAGGTAGTGGGCGGAGCCTCCGCTCTGTTGCATGTGGACGTATTGGAGCAGACTGCATTGTGGTGCGTGGAGTTTTGTGTGTGGCCAAAATATCCTGAACGCCGAACAACTTCGATGAGAGAAAATAAATCGATGCATCAGATCCTGATATACTGGCAGTTATTGATTATATTAAGCTAGAATTTGCAGTGACATTTGAAAGCAGAAATTCCAAGTTTTATCAGTGCTCTCGAAAACAACCTTAGGTCCTTACCGGCCAGAAACTGAATTCATTTTTGTGTTTACACTGTCACCGAAAATCATTAAAGCACGGACAAAATGGCAAAATAATCGCGCATAAATCGACCAGTTCCACCAGAGGGCAGAATATGCCCAAGAACGATTTGGTTTCAGCGGCCAATGGTTTCGGTCTGGCATCTTCAACTCTGCGGCAACGACTCGATTTCCCGCCTGAATGAGTGGGAAATTATCGCATTTATGAAACTAAATTTGGGACATAAGACTGTCTTCAATCACAGCGGCGCTGCCTCGATACAGGCAGTCACCTGTGCTTCCGATTTTTGAGCGGCAATCACTGTATGAATTCGAAAAATGCAAAAAAAAATGAAAAGAAATGAGAGTCTGATTTCTGACCCAACATTGTCCACGTCAAGGTGATTCGAGAACCAGCAGCAGCTCAAGCTCCAAGTGTCCAGCCGTCATAAACTAAATACCGCGATCCTTCTTCTGTTGCATGTCACCTTTTCATTCATATTATAAAGTTTTTTCATTGTCTTTCGTTCAAGGCAACTACGATGAGTGCAGGTTGTCAGCAGTTTTGGAGGCTGTTTACTTACGAAGGGATGAACGCAATCACTGCAGATGACAGGAGGGAAGATGGCGACAAAATATCGTCTCCATACCGAAATCACCTTTTCTTCCCATATCAATAAGGCCATCTCCTGGAAATCTCAAACTACGATTCCTTCTAACGTGAAGATTGCGGGAGATGATTCCGTGCCGGTACCACTACATTTGCTGTCATCCCTATTCATTAGATTTTACTCATACAATGGGAACAACGGCATACAGCGAGTGTGTGTTTCCATTGTATGTTTTATTCGTTGCTGATTAGGAAAGCGGTGCATGGATGAAATTATTTTTTTTTCTAATAAGGTTCAAGGGGCTTCTGTTATGCAGTATCAGCAGGAACTGAAAGTAGACAAATAAAATCATCTGGACTTCACTAGAAATTGCAACTCCCTTTCTGAAAATCCAGAGATTTACTGCTACCGACTGTAACCAATCCGGTTTATAGTTTATCTTTTTTTTCCACTGGCGATACACAAAAGACAATGATGCTGATCTTGCAATTGGTTATTCCGGGATGTTCTTCACGAAAATTGTCACATTTCACACGCGGATGAAGTTTAAGAGTCATCTATCAATTATCAACTATCAGTTTGGTATCACGGCGATCTAAGCAGTTCCCGTCTGCAGAAACGCCTTGAAAATCAAACAACCAAAACGTCAGTGAAACGAAAGCTGTTAAAATACGTGCAGGAATGGTGAGTGGTAACATACCCTACCAGGCACACATGACGGAAGTGATATTTGGAGAGAACGGAAACATTGCTTTCTCACTCTCTCTCCCTTTCTCTCTCTCTCCCTCTCTCTCTCTCAGACACTCGTTCCCTGTCTCTCTCTCCCTCTGTCTCTATCTCTCTTTCTCTCTCTCCCTTTCTCTATCCCACCCTCGCAATCTCACTCAATCTCTCCCACACACACGCACTCACTCACTCACTCACTCACTCACTCACTCACTCACTCAATATCTCCACCCACTCTCTCGCTTGGGGCCCACTCTCTCCCTCCCAACCATCTCCCTATGCGCCTCACTCTTAATCTCTGTTGATCTCAGTGTTTTGAGACATCCAAAGCATAAGGACGAAGTAACCACTTGAGGGCGGGGATCCGACGGCGGCCCTTCAGACATAACCCTTTACTGTGCGTGACCTGATGTCGGATATCTTGGTGTGACAAAGACTGTCTATATTTTAATGATGTATTCCTATTCTGTGTGTCCAAGGCAGATCATGACGTTGCTGGAAAGGTTTTTGTATCCACCAGATCATAGCCGTCGGACTGCTGCCAGGTCCTAATGCGTAACATTCATGGACGATTTTTAGTTTCATCATGTTGAAGGAACAACAGAAACTTTGCTAAACAATTTGCTCTTTGCCCATGTGTGTCACTTGTCATACAAGCCACGATGTTTAATTCGGGTCGTTTGATGCTCTATACACCGTTTCATTGCTCACGAGCTGTGGGCGTCGCTGTCAACGACGGCAGATACTGCCAATCTCAAATGTTCCTTGATCTAAGAAATCAGTTTATCGTGAACCGCAGATTAGCGCTGTTCTTCCGCACAGCCACATTGAATCGCACGGCTCCAGAGATCAGCGGCGATTATGGATGTTTGCTGCCCTCTGGCGTAAGTGTTTGACGCGACTTCAGCATTCAGGTCCTTATAGTATTCACTGTCTCCAGGTTATCCTCCAAATATAGCGCCAAACCTCTCTCACCCCGCCCTTACACATTGCACAGCTGAGACATTCAGATGTAGGATATATTCTCATGCCACTGAAATATACCTCTGATTAGATTACAGATTATGAGGTATTTCAACGTTCCCATATGTGTATTTTCAAACTCTGAGGCCTCTTTTGTGTCACAAATCTTGTCCGGAGATGCAGAAGTACTGATGTTAAATTTGACGCTGGAGAACCGCTTCGTGCCGCTCCCACTCTGTGTGCTCGCTGTCACTTCCGCAGAGACCTGTCTGGGCGAGCCATTGCCTTTTCCGTTCCACAACTCCGGATGCAGCTGTAATGCATATGCAATTTCCGACCTTTCAATCTACTTAATACTCTGGCCCGCCTTTGTCCGTGTGAGATTGCTGCAGCCGGTCTCTGGTTGAGATCGGCTGAGTGAACGGGATAGAGATTTCAGAATATCCGCATTTCTGCTCCGACTGAGGATTTGCCGTGCTGCAGTGTTACAGAGACAGGGAGCATCATGTGCAACCGGCTCATCTCGCTCCTTATTTTCATGCCACTTATTAGTAAGTAATTTCTTCCAATAAAATGTGTCTCCCAGTGACTCATGTAACTTCGATTACTGTTGATGTAGTGATCATGGTTAAGTTGTTTGAGGAAATTATATTGATGCTGACAATGTTATTATTTTATAATAGATTGGAGTCTTCAAGATGCAGTGGAACAGCCCGAAGCTGAAATGATTTTTGAAGAGGCAAGTGATGTCACGTTATACTGCGTGTTGAAAGCAAGCAGTACAAACCCGAATGTTTACTGGTACAGACAGCACCAGGGACACACTCTTCAGTACCTTCTTAAGGTTATTGGAAAGAGCGTATTCAGAGACAAAGATATCACTGACCGATTCTCTGCCACGTTCAATAAAACTGCTCAGATTGCTGATTTAACGATCCGCGAGGCCGTGTTCTCCGACTCCGCCCTGTACCTCTGTGCTATGAACCCCACACTGCTGCAGAAATGCGGCGGACTCGAACAAGAACCCAAACTCAGTCATCCTACGAGTCCTCGCTAGAGGGCGCTTATACGCAAATAGCCTTTATCTGAGCAACACCTCCGTTTGAAATGGGACGTGGGAGGTTTCGAAGGTCTGTCCCAGGGTTTGATCAATAAAATTTCCACGAATGTACATTAATGATCCGCACAAACATGACCTCATATGGGCAGCGATCACAATTCGTTAGGCTTCAGTACACATGGCTCTCCTATATAGACGCTAAGGTCTGGCGTCCTCTGTTGGCGCATTCAATATAATCAAGATCAGATCGTGGTAACAGAGGATGTAAGAGTTTGTCGATCTCCATGTCAAAACATCCGGCTACTTCCTTCAGATGTGTTAGCGAGAACATAACATTGGGCCTTATATCACTGAGCAGACCCGGCCGAGATTATAATCAATAACCTGAGACTGATGAGTGCAGAATGATGTGAAACCAAGAAAAATACTGCTGATCGGAATGATTCCGTTATGAGGGGCGTCGCACACAAAAATTCTTGGGCTCAGGTAGTTGAAGCACAGATTAAGGAAGGATTAACAGAACCGCTAAATTATGATTTGCTTTTTAGGCTCCAAGGACAGGAAGAGCGTTGTCATAATGATGACTCCTTTAAATGACTGAGCAAACGGAAAGCTGATGTTAGAATCGTTATAACATTGAGAATAATTTGTAATGCATAATTTAGGCCCCGAAACTATGCTGTAAGCAGATTTGGCAATCGGCTTTCGAATGTGATCGTGTGTGCAATCACTGCATTAGGGTTGAGTGTGTAGAGAGGAGATAGATAGTATAAAGTCCCGAGGGCAGTTGTGAGGCAGGAGCTAGCTCTGTTCTACCATTCCACTACTCAACTATTCATATCTCTTGACTTCACCTCTGCTCTGTTGGTTTCCAATCTCTCATTCACTGCGTTGGAGCAGTTTTTTTCAAAGAACACCTGCAAATAACCACTTCCTTTCTCGCTCCCGAACTATGGTGGCAGCTAAGTGGTTCCGCGTAATTTCCACTGTTTCGCAGTATGTAAGACGTTCAGCTTTGACGCGGCGACGGCCGCGCTCACGGCTGACGTTCACTGCTTCCGCCCAGCGCCGCGCTCCGTTATTGGAGAGCTGGCAACCGACGACATCTGCTCGGCACTGGTTGAACAAGAAGGATAGCGGGGGTGTGGATCGGTATTTCTGCTCAGATGGAGGGTTTACTGGAATACAGAATAACACACTCAGGCAGCACCACACGGAACAGCTTCGTTCCGCTCCGCTCCTCTTCATTGTATCACTTCTCGGTAAGGATTTGTTTCGAAGTAAAAAGAAGTCTATCAAAGCAAGGCCATAAATTCCTCCTCCCCATCCCTCCTCGTCACGATCTCACGGCAGATGTATCCCAAATGTTATTATCCGTGGAAAAAATGAGATCTTTTTGTTGATCATGTTTATTGTGTAATCTTCGAATATAGTTACCAAGACTCAACTGAGCAATCGGTACCGGAAAGGACGGTTGCTACGGAGGGCATGTCACGCTCACCTGTGTACTGAAAACGAGCCTTATGAATCCTCACATGCTCTGGTACAGTGAGCGACCCGAGCAGCCTCCCCGATACCTGCTTCATCGTATCGCAGGGAATGCGGAAGATAACGCTGTCATGACTGGCTGATTCTCTACGGCGTACAAGAAAACCAACAAAGTTACAGAACTAAGAATCCGCCAGGCATCCCTCGCCGATTCCGCCTCGTATACCTGGGCCATGAGCCCAAACAGCGTTGCAGAGAAATCGCTGGTCTTTAAAAAAAAATCCTCAAACATCCTGTCATTGTTCACCACAGGGTGTACTCACCCCAACAAACAGTAAAACGTCAGAATGTGAAACGTAAAGCCATTATTTTTGTTCTGTGAGATGTACATTATAAATAAATTCTAAAGATTGGAAATTGAAAGGAGATGGATGGGCAGCATGGTCGGCATGGACTCGTTGAGCCGAAGGGCCTGTATCCATGACTCCACGACTCATTGAATGAAAACAATAGTCTAGGAGATGTTCATGCGAGTATTTATAAGATATGATGTAACCATCTGCCCATGAAATCGATATCTTCTCATTGTCTAATTGCTCCAAATGCTGTCTCACCTCCTTGAATTTACCTGTCACATCTGCTGTTTACGTTGTCATTGTTGTTCTTTCAGTAAGTTCACGTGAGGTACTGGTATTGACTGCGAGGATAATATGCAGAAAGACTGACCGAACAGCCCGTCGTCTTATCAGTTAACATTAAAATATACAAAAATAAAAACATTATTTCAAACACATTTGCCTTCACAGATAGGAATTAAATAATTCATGTTCATTGCAGAAATCAACATTAACATGCACCTACTGTTGCAATCTGCAAACCCGGCCATTTTCCAATGAAGGGGTCATGCGAAAGTTAGGGGAGATGCACAGCGTATAAGGTATGTAATCTCACGACGACGGAAATCAGATGATGAGTCGTGCAGATGATTGGGAGTCATGGCAAAACAATGCACTCGACCTTCCTTGTTGAAATGCGCAAGAGCGAAAAGTAATGACCCGCTGACCGGCGTAATGACGTGCAGTATTACATGAACACAATGTCAACACAGTTTGACAAATCCCTACATTTGGTCAATTGCTTTTGCCGCCATGCAATGTTTCGGCTTCATGTGACTCGAGGCACACAACACTGGTTTGACTCTCCAGTGTTTGTTGAAGTCAGTCAGATGCTCATCGCGTCAAGGTCAATCAAAGCTGTTGAATAAATGCTTCTGTGGCCATCAACACCAGCATTCATCGAAATAACAAACAGAAAATGCCAAGGGAAGTTGATGGAATTTTATTTCACAGCTTCCTACCGTGACTGACAGTGATGCCAAATTGACCATATCGTCTGTAATTCAAGGAGAGACGAAATTTATCGTTCCTTTCAATGGAATCTGAGTCAAATTGCTTCGATCTTGCCTATTATTTGAACCATTCGGTCATTATATTTAACGGCTTTCTTTAACTGTTCTCTGAAATTAGTCTCTGCGCCTGCATATATAAACGTGTTGATTTGCTGAGCATTCACACTTCTTTTCCTCTCCTGTCATATATCTAAGATAAGCAGTCAGTAAAATATAACTGCTGCTTTTTCCTGCCTGGGAAGTATCCCACCGGTTTCCATTCATATTCTGTCCGAAGAAATTATCTCCTGAACTGATTCATAAGTGTGGTTAGGGAATTGGAAGCCACACTGTTCCCGTCCTGTGATATTTGTTTGAGCTGTGTTAGTTTGCCTTTTTTATCACTGTCTCTGTCCTTTGACCAAAGCTGACCCTCATAATACCCTTTGCCAAATAATTTTTTCAATACTACCAGAATTGTGCTTCACGACAGCCGATGTGGTAATGCAAAAGTAGAGATTTGTTACAAGAACACCCCTGGTTGCTACAGCTGAGCTCCTAACGCTCAGTAATTCATCGCGCCGTCCGACAGCTGCACTCTGGCCAGGATCAATTTCCCCTCACTTTTAGAAATGTCGAGTAACGTAGAAATAGAGTCCAAACACCTTGTACCTTGGAAACGTCTACTTTGTCAGGTATGGGGATCAAGGAACTGAAGCCTCTATCCTGGTTCTGGCGTCACAGTTGTAAAGAGTGCGTAGTTGTATCGGTTGAAAAGCTGTAATTGGTGGTCACTGAATCTCCTTGAACCCGCCTCACCTTGTCCGATTCCTGTGAGATGGAGTCCACTGTATGTAAACCTGCAATATGTTAAAAACACAAAATATATTTAAGTTCCACTTTTCTGATAAATAACATGCATGTGACTATTTGGAGCTGAATAAAACAGTAAGAAGAAAGAGGTTCGACATCAAAGAGATCCGATAGGGTTAAGTTGTGTAATTTGGAAACACACAGGTTAAGCGATTTGCCGCCGCGAAAACTGAATAAACAGGAACAACGAACGTGACTGTCGGTGACGCATCAGAACAGTAAAGACTGACGCGAAATTGTTTTCAGAGCAGATGCTGTGTGATATCCGGCCCCCTGTTGATTGGGTCATTGGTGAACGTGCATGAAATATCAAATCATATCGCAGCTTCCATCCATCAAATCAGCAATGGGGCCGGATGCACCCAGTTTCTATTCATCCAATTATCGCGTGATATTTCTTTTGCGGAATTGGTGGTCAGAATGGGAGGGGTTCCATATAAAACCGCGTCTCCTCCAAAGAAGAAGTGCAAGACAATAGGTTCCCTTGTGTTTTAATAGAACCAATCTGTGAGAAAAGAGGAAAATGAGAGAGTTAAATAGTTCTGTCTCAGTGCTTAATGCACCGTGAAGAAAAGACATGCTCACTGACGATCAGTGCCTCCCATATCTGGCATGAATATGGATATTCTGCAGAATTCCTCAGAGAGTGATACACAGAAAACGAGTCTTGTCCAAACTGGTCTTCAGAGCTTGTCGCAGTTTAGTTATCGGTTCATTATCAAGAACTCATTCAATGACATTGGCCAAGAATCGTTCGTGTGCTGTGGACGGAATGGTTGGTCAGCTGACCTGGTTTGGGGACCCAGGGTCCAGAGTTATAGATTTGCACTGGTCGATTGATACGCATACGCATTCGTATTGATTGCAACCTTGACATTGTAACTTCCCACCCAGATGCAAGTGATCAATGGGTATCTAAGGGTCGGAAGACGATTTCTGGATCTTGAGACGAGGCAGGAACATCTGAGAGAAGGGACCGCCACGGAACCGAGACGCTGAGCTCTGCACTTCAACAGGGGTTTCTGTTCGAGGACGTAATTAGTTCTCACCACTGTGAGCATCGGTGCACACATATATACCGCAGAGTCGCTCAGCAGCAGCGCCGAGATGATCAAACTGGAGAATTTCGCCGAGCTGTTGTGTGTTGCAGAGAAACGAGTTTTCGCAAAATCTGCTTTTTTGTCTGAACCGCTGGGGTATACCAACAGCATAAATTCTGGCTGTGCGTCTGCGTGTTGCCGATACCAGAGCAGGTTATAGCTGCCGCTGAACGATGTGTCGTAGGTGCAGTTTAAAGTGACATTTTCTCCTTCTGTCACCACGACCGAAGACAGCGGCTGACTGGCAGGGTCTCCATGATTCTGCCCTGAAAAATGCGTTCAAACCAGAAAATAAATTAGATTTTCAGAGGTAAGCTTGGATAGATAAACGATTTCAACGGAAAGTGAAGAATAAGGCATGAAATCTATGGACAGGAACATCATTGTCGTGTTTGGTGCAACCGGTTTCTCTTGGTGGCGGCGATGCGTTTCTTTTTACTGAGAAGAAACTTCTTACCGAGGAATGATACAATGACGAGGAGCGGTGTGAGGATGCTCCGCATTGTACTCCCTCAGTCTGTCAGTCTTCAGACTTCGAAGCACCCAGTCGGAGCAGAAATATGTATTGCCGCACCCACCGGCCTGCTGAACCAACCAATGGCAAGCGCCATCTATCTGTCCAATAATACATTGTAGTAAGATCAGACAGAAAGCGAGCAGCAAACTGGAGCCGTGGGGGCGGCGACCTCTGTGTTATAACGGAGCGGATTGGAGACATTGTGAAGCCGCAGAAACTGTGCGGAGCCACCACACAACTACATCCGGAGCTGTTCAGCGGAGAGCTGCTTATGTTGAATATGACACTAATTGATGAACAAGTTGGCTGAGATAGAAATGAAGAGGTGCATGATTCAATTATATAATGGCATCCATGAATTATTTTCAGCTTTTTTTCCATTGAAAATGTTTTGCAGGTTCTTAACGACATGTAAAACGAGAAATCCCAAGTTTCATCAGTACTCTCTAACGAAATAATCGGATATTTATTGCCACTAACTTAATTCTGTTGAGATGTCTTAACAGGTGAGTAAACATATCTCCTGCATAGAAAGAAATCAAAAGCATTTCGCGGAAAGAAATGACCAGCTCTAGCAGTTGCAGCACATGCTCAATGAGAACTTAGTTTCAGTGGCCTGGCGATGCAAGTAGAAGGTCGTGTATTTGGTTAGCAGTATTCATTTAACCGCCTATTTCTCACAGTTCCCTGTGTTTCCTGGTCAACTGAAATTTAAACGGAAAATGTTGCAAACATTGATCAAGTTAGACAGCTTCGGGGTTTCGAGCTTCACTCTTTGCCCGGTTTCACTTTCCACAGAAACAGTTTCATCTTTTGAGTGATTTCAGCATAGCTTTAATTCCACATTTCCAACATCTGCAGTATTTAGATTACATTTTCTCCAATGATTAACGCTTGCAGTCTTCAACCCTACGGCCCCGGTTCATTTTATATAATTGCGTGAGTGGTAATGTATCGCCTTTGTTGAACTCAATCTTGAATAGAAGCTTGTCGACAATTTCAGCGTCCGTGCCCCGAGGTGAACACTGACCGGCGGTGCCATTGTTAAGTGGGAGTAGTTGTACGAATTGGAAAAATGCTCAAAAAATGTGCTTCTGCTTTGCTGATTTAAGGTTATTTACGTCGACGTGACACAAGGTGAACCAACAGCAAATCTTGCTCTGGGTGTTTAGGCGTCGTATTCCAAATATCGCAATTTCTTTTCTGCTCCATACTCCATTTACTTTTATATTACACGGGGCTTGATTCATCTTTCGCAGAAGGCAACGTGGATGACCATCGTTTTTTCAACCATGGCACAGGCTTTTTATTTCCAATGGGATGAATACGATCAGTGCTGCAAACTGGATGAAAAATACCTCTGTGCTCCGGTCTCTGCACTGACTGTACCTTCTGGTCCATTATCAGCAACTATACCAGCTGATGGAAATTTCACACGACGATGCCTCCTGTGACATGCACATTACTGAATATACTTCTGTGCCGATCGGAGTATATTTGCCGTCCGCCGTAGTCACCAGATTGTGCTGATGAAAGATGTCTAGCGGAAGACACAGAGATTCTTTCTTCCGTGTGTTTTATTGTCGCCAATTACGAAAAAGCTGCATTGATGACGTAAGTCATTTGCTTCAGGTAAATTTCAAAGGATTTCTGAAAGTTAGGACCAAAATGAAGAAAAGTAACCGAAGAACATAACCTAGCGATAACTTGAAATTGCAATAATATTTCTGACAATCCGAATCTTATACCAACTGTACCCAAACCATAACCGATAGTGTATTTTGCACGTACAAATCTCCAGTTACAATGATACCGATTTCCCCGCTACTTTCTGTAAGGAGTTTGTACGTTCTCCCCGTGTCTGCGGGGGTTTCTTCCGAGTGCTCCGGTTTCATCCCACATTCCAAAGACGTACCGGTTAGGAAGTTGTGGGCATTCTGTGGTGGCGCCAGAAGCTTGGCCACACTTGCGGGCTGCCTCCGAAGCACTCTGCGCAAGAGACGCATTTCATTGTGTGTTTCGATGTACATGTGACTAATAAAGATATATTATCTAATGTTATCTTTGTGACAGTAAATTTCCACGATTGTCCTTGCAAACCTTTTCTTGTGTTTGGAGGATGAAGTTAAAAAAACAGCGCCATCTACTGCTGTCAATTGCATATCGCGTCGCTTCAAAACGGTTGCCCTGTGCAGAAAAGCCTTGCCAAGCCGCAGACCAAAACAAATGAAAAGTAAGAACACGTGTCTGTCAAAATACACAAAGGAATGTTGACAAGTAATCACTCCGTCTTGGACAGTGATGACAGAGAAACTTCCTGCAGCGATTTTAATGCACATTGTCCATCATTGAGGGGTGAACCAGAAATCATATTGCATGGTATTCCGACTATATTGCGAAAGTAATGCATAATCGTTCTGCGGAGAGACTGAAGAATCCGGGAATGTTCTCCTTGGAGTGTAGAATTCAAGGCATAAGATTCATCAAACGTATAAACCTGTTTGATACAGTAGATTAGATACATTGTGGCAACAACGTTAACAACTGGAGATTGAATACAATTCAGAACTGAAATAGGAGTGCAGATTATGCAGACGATTTTCATTCAATCATTTTCTCTGATATACGTGGTGGTGGCTAGGGGGTGAGCGTGATTGGATTATTAAGGGGAGAATTCGATGTACCCAACAATGGAAATTAGTCACAGGACTCGGAGTAAGGTGCAGGGCAGTGGAATCAATTCCAGTGTTCCTTCAGTGAGGTACCGCAGCTACGGTAATCGACGTGGCCTCGTTATATGCCCCAGTTTCCCTTCGGTATTTTCCCCTCCCTCCAATGCTATCTCCTTCCTTCCTCTCTCCTGACCTCCAGCACCTCCACTTCCCGTCCACTTGACTTCTGCTTTCACTCCAACTGCTCATTGAAAGGTAACGACTGAAATATTTGACAGCATTCTTATCCATACACATCAGAAATACGATGGCTTATTGGCGTGTGTCTCCGTCTTCAAAAGACAAATAGAATTCTTTCATCCCTCTAGGCCCTAACATCAGCGCGCTTTGCTTCACTGCCAACGTGGCCCAGCGTCGTCATGATCATCAGCGAATAAAAGTATTCATTCTGCCTTATCTATGGAACCAAGGAAACAGGAAGTGAATGTGCGACGTGGAGCATGCTGTCCACCACTACGATTGAGTCAAAGATCGCGAAGCAACTGATTGGCAACATGACAGAGAGCAAGTGCATTATGACACAGATGCTATGAAATACGAGGGAAAGCGTGGTGGAGTAAGATACAGAAGTGTATGTTTGTGTGTGTGTGTTCTGCTTGTTTCTGTGTGTATTCGTGCGTGTGAGAGAGACAGAGTGAGAAAGATGAGCTAAAACTAGGGAATGAGAGTATCAGAGCATGTGTAACACTGAGACACGGATAGAGATGAACATGAAATTCAACATATAAAAGCATGAGAAAGTATGGCTTTAATGTACCGAATCTGCTGATTTTATGCAATATCAATTTTCTCCAGAAACACGGAGAAAAGCAGCAGACATCAAGAAGTCTGAATGTTTTACGATCGCGAGGAACACAGCTCTCCCCTAATTTGTTTCAATTTAACGCTTGAATTGAACTTCCATGTTTTGAATTCCACATGTGTCCTTTACAACAAAAAGCTCTCCTGCGATTGCATTCCATGTATTTTGAGGCCATGATGAATTCAGACTGCAATCGACAACAACTGCTGCTCTCGGTTGGGCACAGAGTGTTTCACGTGGTTGGTCGTTTTGTTTCAATTGATTTCTATGCAAGATTTAAAATTTGACCAATGAAAGATAAATGCCACGAAGGTTAGAATACGATTGAAGGGAGACACGATGTCCTATGTTTCCTCTGTGTTCGCCTGTTCATGCGTTTGCTTACGTTATCCAATATACATGATTTTCATGGAGCTTAACAAAGAGTGCTTTTGATAATCTCTCCTGAGCAAATATATGGGCATTCCGCTTTCCGCTTATTCATGTCCAAGTAGGGTAGTAAATTTCCTCAATGCTTCCTGATGTTTATTTACACATTGCATAAATTCCACTCTGTGACCAAAAAAAAACTCGGTTAGGAGATACAAGTACAAAATCCGGTCAAAGCTGGGAGTATCTTAGGGCATTTAGAAGGGAGTAGCATTTGCCATCCTGTCAGTGAAATTCATTCAGACTTTGATGTAACTTATCGCTATGAAGCACAAATTTCATCATGCAAGCCCAGAAAATCAGCACGAAGACAAATTGCATATTGGGATTGATAACTCGGAGGTTTTGAGTTTAAAATAGAAAACCATTCCAATAATTACATAAGGTGTTGGTAAGGCTGCACCTGGTGCACTGTGCGCACTTTTCTTTATTGACGAAAGGGTGTAATGATATTGGAAGCAACCGAGAAGAGCTTCACCAGCTTACCCCTCGGATGAAAGCGTTGTCCTGACACGAACAGCTAAATAAAATCAGAGAGGAAATTGTGCGCATTCATTGAATGATACTGAATGCAAATTGGATTAATTTGTTTTTTTTTACACGCAGATCCCATTAAACTGAAACAATAAGCGATTGAACAGAAGGGAAATGGAAATGAATCATTACATATAACTTCCACTGTACAGCAGAACAAGACATTCTCAATCGTTCTTCACATAAAGATTGTCAAACAAAATAACATTGAAGATCACGGTTTGTACACAAATGGGCAAATTGACAAACGGTTTACCAAGGACATCGGGATCAAGGAGGGTTTGTAGGAGGAGACACGCTGCCGGGTGTAGGGGGGTTGGTGAAGTGGAACTTATGTACCGAAGTCTAGGCGTTCAGTTCTGGTAGCTGAAGACGTGGCTGCTGGACCCAGAGGACGACAGAACGGGGAACTGCATGAATAATTTCGCTGGAGTATTAAGGGATGGTCCAGTGGAAAGACAAGCCTGGCCCCCAAGCCGAGTTTATCCCAGGAGGCAACTCAACTCGAAGATATATTTGAAGGGACATGGGTGAAAAACATCTGAATGTGAGATTCCGATTGGATAACATTCGGGGAGTTCCTGTGTTCAGAAGACGCATTGTGTTTTAACAGTTCACTCTAATATTCACCGTTTGGGAACAAACGGAATGCGCAACCCACATGATTACTTGAGCGCATGTGGGAAGTCCAGCCGGTGGCGCTCACCCTGACTTTTGTGTCATGTTACTTAAAACACCTTTAGTCTTGTTTAAGTTATTTGCAAATTCAAGTGAAAAGATTTTTGAGCGCGTGGAGAAGCTGCTCCCTGAACTTCACCTGGTTCACGGCGTAAATGGCCGTGTGTTTGCAGAAGCTCAGCAACTGAAGTTCTTAAACCCAATTCGCTCAAAAGTTGCGAGAGGTCTTGTCCAGGTTCTGTACATAAAGGTTTTTGTACTTTGACAGCAAACAAAATATGCGACAGTTGTAGTCCAGCGAATGGAAAAGGTGTTGGAGATTGCAAGGAGTAGAATGATGGACTGTTATTTTCACCCTCTGGGGGTCCTTCACTTTTTCCAAACCGCTGAGAACTCGCTGGCTGCTGCGGATCCGACAGGTGACGAAAATGCGTCTGCGGTGAGCATGTTAAAGAGTAAAATCAAACGAATTGGAACGAGTGGGATAAACAGCTGTTCAGTCCGGAAAAAATACCACCCTTGCGGGCAGAGCGTCAAAATTTGGGATGATGTCTGACATTTTTAGGAATGCCTGCACTATACGCATAAATGGCTACCCAAGCGAAATGCCAGTGAAGGTTATTTTATACATATGAGCGCACTCACCGTCAATTGAAGCACCAGTGCGGTACTCTCGGCGCAGTATTTAGTTTTCAGATTTTGAGTAGAAATGGCCACAAAGTGATCAATGGTGAAATCGATCGTGAACCTCCGAGAATAGTTCACATCCGGGGTGCCAGGAAGAGAATCAATCTGCACACGGGAGTGTCGAACAGAAAAGAGTTCCACCAAAAAAGACCGGCAGCACAATGTAATATCAACTTGCAGACAGTCACAGAGAGTTCGCCGTCGCCGTGGACACCAAATAACGTGTTATGCATTTGGGGAGACTGCAGTTTCCGCGGTACCCGATCGAAATCGCCTATAGGTTCACTGGGATAGAATGAAAGGAGCAATTATCATGAACCACACGCCATTTTCAACTCCGTTGAAGAAAAATTGTTGGAAACAATCGACAAGTGCAAGTACATCTCTGAAAGCGATTCGAGGTTTCATTCTCCATAGATCCATGTGATAGAAGTGCTTCGGCATTTTCTGTTCCGTTATTGCAAATTATCCAGGATCTGCAGATTTATTTTCTCCCACTTTTAGGGCTGTGCCTGCAGTTGGCCTGAAATTATCACCTTATGTGTAAATAAATGTCTCTTCGTTTAAAGGCACAGCTTCAGGCGATGATTTCCTTTGGCTTGACGCTGGCACCTGACTGCATGCACCGGCTAGGGGTTCGAACTTGATCTTTCCAACTACATTGAAGTGATGGATTCTGAAATAGAAGGGATGTGCTCCGACGGGTAACGTAAAAGACTAGATCTATTAATCCACGTTTAAATACATAAAAGCGAAAATGTTCGCAGCAAAACGAATCACCAGGAAGCCACAGTTATGAAATGAAAACAGGGCATGCCGGGAACACTGGCAGCAACTGTGGAAAGAGAAACACAAAGTCAAGTTGTGAGTGGGTAACCTTGTATAACACAAAATCAATCAATGGCTTCCCGGGAAAAGAGCTGATAATGGATTAAAATATGAACAAAAGACAACGTGCGAAGGTTTTTGCCGTCCGCTGCAACGAACTAATCCGTTTAGTCTCCAGTGGAGAGTTCCCACACATGTTAAAACGTGAAGGAAGTTAGTAAAGCTCCCCAGGTAAGTGGCCTTTACACCTTAGTGAGAAACACTGCCGCAAATTACAGCGGGATGTGATCAGCAACAGATCGTGTTTCAGGCACAGTTTCTCACTCTCATGATGCTGCCTGAGCTGCGGAGCTTTTCTGTCTTTTCTCCTACTCTTAAAAATCACCAATCTTTCTCTAATCAGTAACAACAGCCTTCGATTTTGTGTGCATTCTTTGTATAACTGTCACGGACGTACCAGCTACTGCAACTGCTGCCAGAACTGGGTAATAAACAGGTTGTATCACCGATTCAGGATACCAAACCGATCCTTCGCAATGTGGTCTCCGTCGATGCTGGAACTCTGTAGATAGCAATGGTCAATACATAACGTAAAACCCTGACAAACTCTAAATGCGAGGAAAAGTACAGAGGGCCAATGAGATCAGCCTCGTTCCTTACGGACTCGTGCACACACGCGATTTAGGTCCCATTGATGATGAGTAATCTGAATCAGTGCGACCGCTCATCACACGTGCACCAACTGAGCAACTAATGCATCAAAGCGTAAACTAAAGAGAACTTCGCATCCCCTGTTGCTGCAGCTATTTTGTGTAAAAAAGGTCGAAAACCTCTACAATTCAGGTAAAACATTTACTTGTGTTTCATTGAACTCATTTCCCACTCTATTTTCCATATCTGCGGCAGCCACTTGCGCTCCTAAAACAATTCTCTTCAAATCATTCCACGGTCCTTTATCCGTTATCTTCATTGAAATTGTTTGTCATATTTCTCCTTGTTATGCCCAGGACAAAACTGATGTGTAATCAGCCAAGACGATGTCCAATGCAGAAATTTTCTCACATATTCAAACTCATTCTTGTGTTTAATATTTTGAGACAAGGTGTACTGTCATCTGATGGGTAGAGGCTTGAGATAAACGTGCAGCGATGAGCTTAACGAAGGCAGGGGATTTACCTGGTGAAATACAGAAGAGGTAACGAACAGTGACTCCTCAAATCGTCTGTTCCCTAATTTAAACAAGCAAACGTTTAATGAGACATTAAAACCACATTTTTCATGCTTATAGGTTGAATTCCATTTTCATCTCTATCCATCTCAGTGTTCTACATGCTCTGATACTGTTATTCCATCGTTTTCTCTCATCTCTCTCATTTTGTCTCTCTCACTTTGCCTCTCTCTCTCACACACAGAGACACACAGAAACACACAGAATTATACACACACACACACACACACACACACACAGACCCACACACACACATACTTCTGTATTTTACTCTGCCACGCTTTCCCCTGCATTTCATAGCATCAGTGTCATACTGCACTTGGTGTCTGTCATGTTGCCTATCAGTTGCTTCAGGGCGTATTTTCCCCATTGTCTATCGAGCTTCATCATCCAGTTCACATTCACTGCCAGGTAACTTTACCACTCACCGTTGACAAACATGACGCCGTGCCAATTAATGGCTTTCCATTCGTGCAATTTTTTAAAAAAATGATACAAGTCAGCAGACGAACTCAGATTGGGCACAGAACATTTTGAAGCTGCTTAGCTAGAATTAAACAAGTCTTCTTCGATAACAATACCACTAATTGGCAATGGAATCGAGCTCCTTCTAGTCTATCATATCAAACTCTCCTATTTTAGTTGCTAGGCAAGATGCTTGCAAGAAATAAAGAACTACAGAGAACATTGCGTGGTCATCTGAGGAATGAATGAAGTTAAAAAATAAACAAAGCTGGGTTCACCACCCCAAATCCATGTATTAGAATACAACAAACCGCGACATCGTCTCTCATGTTCACCGTGTATGTTCCATTCATAGTTTTCCAACAAATACTCCAATCTGAGGCAAAATATAGTTCCTATTTCCCCTTGAGATGATTGCATGTGTGCCACCTTCTTCAGATCCAGTGGCGCACCTGTTGAAGGTCCTGCCATGCCGCTGCATGGAAGTAATATCCTGTAATTACATTGAGTTGCGATGAAGGGGCGCCTTGTATATTTTGAGGTCAGAATAGCATGACGAAGAACAAATTTTGAGTGAAAGAATGAGAATAGTTTTTTTTTTAAAAAAAACCTTCTCGATTGGAGGATAACTAAGTGTTCATCTGTACTTTGCATTCATTTGACATGGTGCCTTTTGGGATCTGCAGACTTTCATTAAAACCCTGCATTTGGAAATAACCAAAGGCAGAGACATGTTGCCAGCCATGCCTTGCAAGCCAATTGGGCAGTCGTAGAGTTCCAATAAAAATCTCGTACATTGACAATGCAGAAGTCACGTGTTTGGAGGGGAAAATCTAGGATTATACACTTATAGAGGTGGATGAACCCAATTAATTGAAGATTTTACAAGAACAAAGCAGAAAGGTGAATGGTGGTGATCAATGAAGGGACGATGATGTTAATGGGTAACCGGAGTGTGGCGCCTTGTGCCATCGGATGATGTGAGGTATGCAAGGAAACAGAAGTCACGCTTGCTTCACGTAAAACCGCAGTGAGTTCAATTTAACAAACGTTTCTGGTGTTAATTTGGTATCAGTGGAGACGGTCATTCAAAAGACTCTCATTGCGGAGAAGAACATGCAGAGGAGGCTAACACGAAATGAAGCCGAAATAGCTGGAGACACTCCACAGGTCGGGCTGAACGTGGAGAGGGAGAAATGGAGACAATGCTTCAGGAAGTTCAACAACATGAATTATCACTGGCTATTTCGGTCAGTATTTTTCACGGATGTGCACAAGACACAGGTTTAACGGTTGATGCCCCGGCGACTGCCTCGTTACCGGCGTAGGATGGGCGGGGCCCAATTCAGCATTAGTCGCAGAAAAGACAAGAAAACTCCGCTTTCCCTGACCGGGAATCGAACACGGGCCACAGCAATTATAGCGTTTAAGCTAGACCACTGGACAGTCAGGGGATCTGGATAAATATTTGTATCTTTAACTCAGCAATGCCGTCCACTTGCGGTAAACTGCCAATACCTCCACTTCGGCACACAATCATCCATCTCCACTCGGCTTTAACAACGCAACTTCCGTATGCACCCATTCGCACATCGTTTGCCACTGGAATTGATAACGATCACGTTGTTTCTTGTCTTTTTTTCTGATGCAAAGTAGATAGTAATAACTCAGGTTCACTGAATTCTGGATCTCAAGGAAATGAAGCGATATGTGGAGCGTGCGGGGAGGCTAAGCGATGTTTAATATCCTCAAAATGAAATCAGCAGATGAACTAACCTGCTGGTAAATATATTTGTCTCATCAAATTTGCAGACAGAAATGAACAAAAAATAAAACGCGTGACTTCCGCCTCTGAATTCTATTCTCTACCCTCCCTCCACACACCCTCGCGGATAATCACCATCCTTTATCTATATACCTGTTGTTCCTTACCGCCCGAGCCTTGAGCGCAGTACTGTCAGAAGCCCATTCTTTTTTGTAGTAAAAGTCAGGTCAGTGTTAGGTATTGCATTTTAACAATCTCGCAATTCCCCAGGCTGCACTCTCTATACATGGGATGATCCTAAGTCCATGTCACTGAAGGAATCATTTCCATATGATGACCATGCTCCGATGTCGCGGTGCTTCCCTGCCCAGCCGGCCTGCTTCCCAACCTCCGTTATCTCCACACGACTGCATAAGGCAATGAGTGAGAGAACATCTGGGTCTTTCCAATCACTGAACATATTTTAAGCGACTGAAAAATGTTTTGTTTTCATCTGGGTTGTGACGGTACTGTTTGTGCACTCGTCTCAAACTGCATTCTCTTTACCTTGAGAGGCATATTTTGAATGTGAATCTCAATATTTGTTTCAATCGCAACCAACTGCCCTTCTGAACCTGCTGTCATTGAATTAGTCCTGCCTGCTTCTGTCACAAGTGTTAATGGATTTTGCACAGGTATACCAGTTTAACGTACTAAACGCTGCTGATTTTTCAGTTGGTAGTGGCAGTGCAGAAACTGCTGAGTGCGGGTGTGTTCGGTCCAACTTTGGTTACACCTTGTCAGTTCCGGAATCGAGCAATGTCAGCCGCAGTGATAGCGCCAAATCCTGACCACTTGATCATCAGTGATTACGTTTTATCTAATTGTAAATTCAAACAAGTTTTCCCTCTGACTGAGGTGTACGATCAGTCCTCGTCAATATACGTGCGAGTTTTACCTATTTTACACACACACACTTCCTTTTATCCATCAGATGTCATCTGGAACATACAGTCATTGATCTGATGTTTGTGTTTCATTCAACTGGAGACTCGGTCATTGAATCCATGAGGAAGCGAAGTGGATAGATGTCTGTATGTGACAGGAATAAATGGATATTGGGACGTGCAGCAAACATGATCGGCTCTGAAGATCACCCTTCGCCTTGAATGGGTGAGCTGGATACAATGTCCAGAGCACCAACTCTTGCTTCTAAATCTTCCGTTGTTATACGATTGGAGGACAGGAGTGAAGCAAGATCCGCGATCTTTTCTCCAGATGTTTTTTGATAATAACTGCGAATACTAGGAAACTGAGATGAAAACATAAACGCTTGGAAACTATTCGTGGGTTAGGCAACGACTGAGAAGAGAGAAGTAGAGTTCACAATTCACGTCGAAGGCATTTCGTCAGCACTGGGAAAGGGATGAAAGATGCAGGTTTGTCACTGCAGAGAAGGTGCAGAGGGTCGAATAGGGCAGACGGGATATCTCTGATGGGGTGAGGTCGGTGACAATGTGTATTCAGTGCTAGACTGCCTCCCTTTGTCACTGATTCAGTCCATGTATACATCAAGATGCAGGTATCTTCCCGTCGAAAACATTGCAATGTCTCTCACTCTCCCAACAATGCAGTCTCGAAAGGTCAGACCTGTTCATTGTCCTTTGATTTTCGAAGTATCTCTTTAATGTTCTGATATTTTCTCTGTAATTTCAAAATCTCAGGCATCCCTCGGTTGTCATCATCAGACAATTGTTCCCTCCTCACCCGTTGTCTGTAAAAGTGGAACCCATCTGCTGTAGAGTCACATGACTTCAGCCAAGTTAGACGTATTTCTATTGGCTGAAAGCCCGCTGCCCACCCAACCCTCTGTTAGGACCAATTGGAACGCAAGCAGTGACGGAGTACAAACTGTGATATCTGCAGAGGTTATTAAGGGAGTGCGTCAGACCTGCTCTCTTCAAATCCGCAAACCAGCGGTTACAGTGCGGACAGACACAATGCGGCTACTGTGCATCTCTGCCGTGTGGGCAGCATTTCTGACAGGTAATTTTGTATCAGCCTTTCCAGTTCTTCTCGCTGTTTTTTTTCAGTTTGAGAAAGCCCACAGAAATTGAAGCCTACGACTGTCCAGTTTTGATCTCTCTATGTTTCTTTGATAGACTGGAGCCACGGAAATTCTGTTACTCAACCAACGTCCTCAGGATTGAAGAGAGAAGGAGAATCCTTGACTTTAAATTGCAACTATGATACTACATGGGCCGCTTATACCTTATTTTGGTACAGACAACATCCAGGTACTCAGCCCGAGTTCATTATGTACAAGGACACCAGCAACAATGAAGCGAAAGCCGAATTTGCAAAAAATCGTTTCTCTGTCGTGCTCAACAAAAACACTAAATTCACCAGTTTGACCATCTCGGGACTCGAGCTGAGCGATGCTGCCGTTTATTACTGTGCTCTGTCACAGTGATGGAAACCAGTTAAAGCCTCGTACAAAAACTATATACGGTGCACAGATCTCGCTTGCACAGAACTTGCGGTTCCCAGCCATCCTGAGAATTGTCCCATATTGTCTCAGTTTCCGCTTATGTTAAGTCTGTGCACGTGTTCCTCAATGTTTCTTAATGCGTGTTTCTCTCCTGAAGCTCCCTATCTTCAGATTATTGTCTTTTATTTCACAGGGATTCAGCGTAATTAACATCTGATGGAGGATGTTCGAGGTCATGATGGGAGATCTAGTCATCGACATGCAACGTCTTCTGTGTTTCTCTCTATGCAGATAGTGGATGATCTGCTTCAGATTTGGAGCTTTGTTGATTATTGAGCCGGGTGTCTTAGAGGGTCACAGATCTACTGACAGTGTGTTTCTCAGAGAGATTTTTACACAGCCTTGGCTTCCGAAACCCTGACAGACGTTCTCCCTGCAATTTCATGCATTTGCCGCCGTCACCATCTCCAAGTCCCTGGCAACAGCATTCGGGTCACGGAAAGAATAGGGAGCGTCAATGAACTATTGCGTAGTAGCAAGAAAAGAAACACACCGAGTCATGTATAAGTGTTAGAAACTATTTTATTAATAACTATTTATACTAAAAAGAAAAGGAAAAATGTTAGCTATTAAACATTAACCCCAAAAAAACTGAACTCGCAGTGTGTGTGTGTGGCAAATTCCCGAACTCCAAGTCCAGGAATAGATCTCAAAGTTCAGTTCAGCAAGCCAAAAAGTGAAACGTGACCAAAAGCTTTTGCAAAACCACTGTTGACTGAAGAGAAAAATATAGAGAGAGAATAAAGATAAATTAAGAAATCCAAACGTTCTACGATGGAAACCATACGACACCTCAGTCACTAATGATCTCCACTGCTTTGTTCCTATGTATCTGCCACCCCCGAAAGTCATTCCAGACTGGCCGTCCATAGAAATACCTGTTTCCTCCAACAGGTTAACGAAAAACTGGACTCCATTGGATTATTCCAAAGATTCATTCGTGGATTGTCGTGACAGACACAGTGATTGTTTTTGATCCATCGATACAGACCAGCAGGCAGTCTCTCTCTCTCTCTCTCTCTCTCTCTCTCTCTCTCTCTCTCTCTCTCTCTCTCTTCCTCTCTATCATTTCTTACTGAACCAAAATATCAGTACGTCTTTCTCTTCTGTTGTTGTCGTAATGACGCCACACACACTCACACACACAGTACCGCACTACGTCTTGAAGGGACATTCACCAAATAGCAACCTAATCCTTAACATAACAGAAATCCATCTGCGGAATTCTTTGCCGAAGGTAAATGCAGTTACACAGATGTCCATCCAGGCCTGATAGTCATCCAGATGTGAAATGCCAGAGATGTTTTCCCAGTGTTTATCACCTGCTAAAGAAAAAGAATGTTTTTTGCAAATTGTCTCAGACATCTTCATTGGAGCGCTGTAACATGAAAGAGATATGTCGCGGTTCGCAATCGGGGATTAAAGATAAAAGGGAAATATGGAATTACTGAAAGTGATTCGCAGGGTGACACAGAGGGCAGGCCATTAATGCATGAGTTCTCTCGGCTTCTTCGTGCAGATTCCCGACGGTAAAGAGGATGAATCTGTACGTTACTCCAATTCCTAACTTCACAGTCACTCTCGCAGTACGGTATCCTGACCGACAATCTGCAGCATCGCGGAGATGCCCTCCTCCACCTCCGTAATAACGTCAGACTCCACGCTCCAATACCACCTGTCCAAACCCATATCTACTCCTCCACCCAGACACTACTGGTTTCCGGATATTTACCGCCGCTTCCAACCCTGACCTCCCCAGTTTACTCCTTCGCGACAGTTGGCGTTCGTCAATTTACTTCCACTCCCACATCGCTGCTCTTTGTGAATTTACTCCGGCTCCCACACACGGACCTCGTGGAATTATACCCGCGATCATCCATGGGGTCTGCATTAATTTTCTCCGCTGTCACATACGTCCTTCCGAATTTACTCCAGTTCTCACAATCCCAGGTTCCCCGGAGATAACGAACTGTTGACCAAGTTCGCGCTGTTTGCGCTCTGTAATGTGAAGTTCTGATCCTGGTGAAAAAACTCGAGCAAATTTCTCCTGGAACATACTTATAGGTCTTGCAACATTCCTGCTTCCATTTGTGCACACTCGCTTCTTGTCAGCAATCGCATTTCTCTCAAACATTGATGAAGAATATTGCATCACTGGAGGGAGCAATATTTCTTCACCAGTGACGGAGTAGGTTTCATACACGTGGTAATATTTGTAATTGTTCACAGATAGATAACTTTTCGTGATACGTCGCTTCAAATATTTTCTGTTGTGTTCAGTTATGACATTAGAATGTTTGATCAAATGTGCCTTTGTGATCCTGGACGTAACTCTGGATTTATGAATCCTGGTCGGAAATTTTTGCAATGCGGCTGCAAGATTCTCGCTGATATTAAAAGTGATTCATCTCTCGCGTCCTCTTAAAATTACGATCGAACAAAAAACGCAGCTCCCAGATCAGTATCGGATGGGCAAAGCTAAGCGGTGTCCCCTGCTCACAAACAATTCCCGCCTGGTCATGATAGGATGCGGAGGTGCTTTCCCAGAAACTCAATGCAGTGGGAGAAATCTGCATCTCCCTTCTTCAAACCGATTCCAGGACCTTCAGCACTTTGTCAGTTCCAACTTTCTCACTTTCCCACTTTCTTATTCCCTCATTGCCTATCAGAACCATCAGTTGGATCCGCCGAAAACATGCCATCTCATGATACATCCCTTCCCTCCACCTTTATATACCAGCTATCTTCCTTCTTTATTTATGTCCAGATGAAGTGTCTCGACTCGAAACGTGGACTGTATATGTCCCACCGTAGGTCCTGCCTGACCCCGTTGAGTTCCTCCAACTCTTTGTGTGTTACTCCTTCAGTTGTTAAGTTTACTTCTTTTGTTCTGTGGAGCTGTTGACGAAACTATAATGACAAAAGAACGAGCTTGGAGTTTCCTGAGTTCCTTGCTTGAGTTTTGCTGCACACCCTCTTGCCCCTCTAACATTTTTTTTCTCTTCTTTGATAGCACTGTCCATTGTGGAACTACGTCTCATTGAATCCAATGTCCGTATATTCTGTGAGGACGAAATCACTGTCGTTTATGCAGATATTTTCTTGCCCCATTTGTTTTTTTCTGGTGCGCTTTGCAATTTGAAAAATGAGCTGACGTTGTGACAACATGGATTCAGTGTGAAATGCAAGTTGTTCTGTGCACTTTATCTTAACATTTCCGAAGTTTCGTTGTAAACTGCTTTGAGTGAAACTATCAATAAAAAAACAAATGTCCAAAGAGACTAACTTGTTTTATTCCATTCGATTCCCTGAGGAATCACTTTTTTCCCTTCAATTTCTCTCTCCTTCTGCAACCGATTTTCGCAGTTATACTTTCCTCCCTGTCTGGCTGCGTTTGAATTAAGCAGCTAATTCTACACATTCAGAGCAAGCAATGGCTTCTATTGATTACCGACAGGTGGTCATTTTTCTGAAAGCGGAATTCACTGTTTTCCTCGATCCAATAGGCACTGAGAAGCTGATGAAAGAACAGCAGGGTGGAGATCGACAGAAAAGAGGGCGGGAGAGACAAAATGATAAAACTAAATTATTGATTGCACGAAGCAAAACAGGCTCGGAAGAAAGTGTCGAGAGATTCGATCGATAAGGCTGGAAAAAAGAAAACTGAACAGCAGATCACAAACTGAATGTGATGAACTCACCATTAACTCCGGGAGGCCTAAATCAGCCAGTCGAACAAATACCTACAGATTTTGGACATTTTCACCACGGAATATTCGCAGTAATAGCTTCTGTCAACATTTTTCTGCAGGAAGAGGACAGCGACTGGGCCTGTTGCAATACAAATGGAGATTTTAAAAACTGCAACAACTGAAAAAACATTTCCTGTAATTATTGCCTTGTGGAGTCCTTATTCATCCTAGATTTGGGACAACTTCATATTGATGGGAATAGGGCATGACCAATACTTGTCCCAAACACTGTGATAGTGACCAAAACTGCTTGGAGATTTCAATTCACAGAAAGCGTCTTCAGAGGACTGAATGATGTGAGTTGCCTTCAGGATTATGACGAGCGAAAGACTAAGAACGTCGCTCATGGAATTCGCTGCAGAAAGAAGGTGGATTTGGAACAGACGCAGCGTTCAAAAACATTTAATTGTGCTCTTATAATCTAATCGTAATTGCAAGCAGGGTTAACGAATTGCTGCCCAAATATATGGTCCCCATTTCAAAGCAGCTCCGCAACTGATCACAATTTCCTTTGAATATCCGGTGTCATGTTTCAGCCTAGAAAATGCAAAGACCAAGCATCCAAAAACCTCTGAAGGCAGAGTGGCAGACACTGGTCACATGGACTTCAGATATTTTGACAACAGAAGTCACCTGTTGCGGGGTGTCGACCCGGAACGCCGACAGCTCTTTTCCCTGTGCAGGTGATGCTTGCAAGTTACGTTTTCCCAGCCGATTTGCTTTTGCTCCCGATTCCAGCATTTGCGGTCTCTTGTTATCACATTTGACCAAATCTCTGTTCATTTGGCAGGAGTAGCTATTGTAACCCGATGTCTCTATTTGTATAAATTTCTTCCCTGTATAGCTTGTCGTGGCATAATCACGTGGACCCAATGCCCATGAAAACATACTAGCCCTTCTGCTTCCTCAGGAGGCTGAGGAAATTTGGCATGTTTCAAAGGTGAACCAGAGAATGCATCCAAACGGAATGCATCACAGCTTTTTACGGCAGCTGCTCTGTCCAGGATTGCAAAAGGAATTGAACAGAGTATGGAGAGAGAACACCACCCTCTCCTCCATGTATTATGGGTACATATTCCGCTGACTCAGGAGCAGCCAACATAATCAAAGACCCATCACACCCGGATCTTCTCTCTTCTCCTGACTTCAGTTGTGCAGAAAACACGCACCGCCACGATCAAGGGCAGCTCCTACCCAGCTGTTATAAGACTCAATAAAAGAAGCTCTCTTTGGATAAAAGTAAACATTTGCCCTCACAATCAACATCGCCAGAGTGCTTGCGATTCGCTGTCAACACGCCCGACATTTTCTCTGTAACTGTAACATTATATTCTGCATTCTGTTCTTAATTTTTCCATTTAACTACCCCAGTGTACTTATTTCTTAAATGTTCTGTCTGTAGGGGTGCATAACAAAGTTTTCACTGTATCTCTGTAATTGTGTCAATAATAAACCAATTACTAATTATAGCGTTTCATATCTCTGGTCAAATTACGTTATTTGTTTTCCTGCGAGATGAAGTCTTGGTAAAGCTGAACTGCTCGCACTCATGAAAACAGGGTTAGTGTATCTCTCCAGATTGTATTACACAAGACTCAGTCATGGTTTATTTGACATGTACTGATAATACATGTCACTGCTCACGATGCTTCTGTTACTATTACACCAGGCCTCTCACTTCATATATTGCACCAGTCCTGACAGTTCCTTCGAAAGACTATGTTGATTTTAGTTTTCCACTGCTTCAATTATACCGTTGCCATTACATTTGGTACAGCCTTGCTGTGCATTATATTGTCTCTTCATCGTCTTACTCCGTCACTGAACAAACTACCATCGGTTCCCATCCTCCATTTCCTCTGTGTTCTATATTTTTTAACGATTTCATGATGACACGTCTCGCTATTCCTTAAACTAATTCCAATAAAGCTTGTTCATTTGGTCCTTATCACGGTATTCCCTATTGCAACCCGCTATGTCGCCATTCATATCACACTAAAGTTGAAAATACCCTGTCTGTTCGATAGCTTATTGTTTCAGTTTAATGGGATCTGCGTGTGAAAAAAAAACAAATTAATCAAATTTGCAATCGATATCATTCAATGCGTGCGCACAATTTCCTCTCTGATTTTATTTAGCTGTTCGTGTCAGGACAACACTCTCGTCCGAGGAGTCAGATGGTGAAGTTCTTCATGGTTGCTTCCTACATGATTACACCCTTTCGTCAATAAGGAGAACAAAAGTGTGCACAGTGCACCAGATGCAGCCTCATCAACAGCTGAGATAATTTTTGCAATGCTTTTTCTATTTTAAACGCAAAACATCTGAGTTATTAATCCCAATGTGCAATTTGTCTTCTTGCTGATTTGCTGCTCTTGCATGATCAATTTTGTGCTTCATGCCAATAAGTTACATCAAAGTCTGGATGAATTTTACTGACAAATGGCAACTGTTGCTCCCTTCTAAATGCCTTAAAATGGTCCCAGTTTGGACCGGATTTTGTACTTGTATCTCCTAACCGAGTTTTTTGTCAGACAGCGGAAACTATGCAATTTGTAAATAAGCATCAAGAAGGATTGACGAAATTTACCACCCTGATTGGCAGGAATATGCTGAAAGCGGAATGCCCATATATTTTCTCAGGAGAGATAAGCAAAAGCACTCTTTGTTAAGCTACATTAAAGTCATGTATATTGGATAACATAACCAAAGGCCTGAACGGCCGAACACAGAGAAAACATAGAACATCGAGTCGACCTTCAATCATATTCTAAAAACAACATGGTATTTATTTTATGTTGGTCAAATTTTAACCTCTTTCATACATATCAATTGGGGGAAAAAAAAACAACTTTCCACGTGAAACATTCTGTTCCCAACCGAGAGCAAAAATCCTTTTCGGATGCAGTCTGAATTCATCGTGGCCTAAAAATACAAGCAATGCAATCGCAGGAGAGCTTTTGTTTGTAAAGGACACGTGTGGAATTCAAAACATAAACCTCCAATTCAAGCGTTAAATTAGAACAAATTCGGGGAAAGCTGTGTACCATGTGATCGTAAAACATTGAGACTTCTTGATCTCTGCTGCTTTTCACTGTGTTTCTGGGGGTAAAATAGATATTGCACAACACCAAATATACTTGAGACATTAAAACCATACTTTGTCTTGCAATTATGTTGACTTACATTTTTCATCTCGATCCATCTCTCAATGTTCCACATGCTCTGATACTGTCATTCCCTCGTTTTCTCTCATCTCTCACACTCTGTATCACACACCTATACAAAGACACACAGAAACACAGAAAGACACACACACGCGCGCACACACACACACACACACTTCTGTGTATTTTTCTGCCACATTTATCACTGCATTTTATAGCATCAGTGTCATACTGCACGTGCACTCTGTCATGTTTCCTATCAGTTGCTTCAGGACGTATATTCCCCATTGTCTATCGAGCTTGGTCATCTACTTCATGTTCACTGCGAGATAAATTTACCACTCCCTGTTGACAAGCATGACGGCGTGCCAATTATTGGCTATCTATTCGTGCAACATCTTGAAATAAACACAAGTCAGCAAACGAACTAAGATTGGTCACAGAACATTTTGCAGCAGCTTCGCTGGAATCAAACAAGTCTTCTTCGACAGCAATACCAGGAATTGGAAATGGAATAGATCTACTTCTTGACTATCCTATCAAACTCTCCTATTTTAGTTGTCAGGTCAGATGCTGCCAAGAAAGGAAGAACTGCAAAGAACTTTGCCCTGTCATCTGGGGAATGAAGGAAATAAAAAAATACCAAGTCCCAAATCCCTGTGTTAGAAAACAACAAACCGCGCACATTGTCTCTCATGTACACAGTGCATGTCCTATTTATCCTTTTCAACAAATACTCCAATCTCAGGCAAAATATAGTTCCTATTTTACCTTCAGATGATTGCCTGCCTGCCAACTTCTTCAGATCAAGTGGCCCACCTGGTGAAGGTCCTACCATGCTGCTGTATGGAAGTCATTTACCGGAATTGCACCGAGTTGCCATGAAGCGGCGCCTTGCATATTTAGAGGTCAGAAGAACAAATTTTAAGTGAAATAGTGACGACAGTTTTTTTAAAGACCTTCCCAATTGGAGAATAACTCAGTGTGTATCTGTACCTTGTATTCAATTTACATGGTACCCTTGGGATCTACAGACTGTCATTGAACAGATACATTTGGAAATAAGCTGAACGTTAAAAAGAAGAGAATAATGTCGTTTCGCCGACTAGCTGTAAAATTGAAAACAATCAACACCGCCTCCATATGACCAGGAGTGGGCTTCGAAAACATGTGAGCAATCGTTCATTGAATCTTAAATCCAACGCCTTAACCGAACGGCTATCCTGATCCGCAGATACATTTTCCAACCATGCCTTTCAATCCAATTGCGCGGCCGTAATTCCAATAACAATCTCCCCCATTGACAATGCAGAGGTCATGTGGTTGGAGGGAAAGCACATATGTACACTTATAGGTGTGAGTGATCCCACTTAATTGATGATTTCTCAAAACAAAGCAGAAAGATGAATGATGGTGATCAATGAAGGGACGATGATGTCTATCTGGAGTATGGCGCCCTGTGTCGTTGGAATATCTGAGGTCTGCAAGTACACTGAAGTCACGCTTACCCAATGTAAAAACGCAGTGAGGTAGATTGAAAAAACGTTTCTGGCGGTAATTTGACATAAGTGGAGAGGGTCATTCAAAAGATCCCCTTTGCGAAGACAAACATGCAGCGGAGGCCAGCACGAAGTAACGCCGAAATATCTGGAGACGCTTCACAGGTCGGGCTGAACGTGGAGAGGGAGAAACGAAGACAATGCTTCAGGAAGTTCACCGACATGAATTGTCACTGGCTATTTACGTCTGCATGTTTCACAGATGTCCACAAGGAACCAAGTTAATGATTGATGCCTCGGCGTCTGCCCAGTTTCCGGCAGAGGGTGGGTTGGGCCACATTCAGCATTGGTCGCAGAAAATACAAGAAAACCCCACTTTCTCTGACCGGGAATCGAACCCGAGCCGCAGCAGTGAGAGCGCTGAATCCAGACCACTGAACAGTAAGGGAATCTGGATAAACTTTTGTAACTTTAACTCAGCAATGCGGTCTACTTGCGGTAAACTGCCAAAACCTCCGATTCGGCACACAATCCTTCATCTCCACTCGGCTTTAACAAAGTAACTTCCGTATGCACCCATTCGCAGATCGTCTGCCAACAGAATTGATATTGAACACGTTGATTCTTGTCTTTTTTTTCTGATGCAAAGTGGATAGTGATAACTCAGGTTCACTGAAGAGAGAGGTCGATAGAATTATAGATCTCAAGCAAATGAAGGGATATGTGGAGCGTGAGGGGAAGAGAAGCGAAGTTGAATATCCTCAAAATGAAATCATCAGATGAACTGGTAAAAATTTTGTCTTATCAAATTTGCAGACACAATTGAAAAAAAGTGTCATTTCCGCCTCTGAATGTTATTCACTTCCTTCCTCCTCACACACCCACACGGATAATCACAAGCCTTTATCCATATACCTGTTATTCCTTCCCGCTCGACCTTTGAGCGCAGTATTGTCAAAATCCCATTCTTTTTTGTCGTAAAAGTCAATTAAGTGTTACGTATTGCATTTTAACAATCTCGCAATTCCCCAGGCTACAGTCTCCATACGTGGGATGCTCCTAAATCCATGTCACTGAAGGAACCATTTCCGTATGAGAACCCTGCTCTGATGTCGCGATGCTTTCCTGCACAGCCAGTATGTTTCCCAGCCACCGTGATCTCCACACGACTGCAGAAGGTAATGAGTGAGAGAACACTGGGGTGCTTGCCAATCACTGAACATCTTTTAAGGATCTGAAAAGAGTTTGTTATTTTTTTGCATCTGGTTTGTGACGGTACTGTTTGTTCACTCGTCTCAAATTGCTTTCATTTTAAGTTGAGAGTCATATTTTGAATGTGAATCTCAATATTTGTTTGAATCTCAATTAACCGCCGTTATGAACTTGATATCATTGAATTATTCCTGCCAGCTTGTATCACAAAGGTGAATGGATTTTCCACACGTATGCCAGTCTAAACAACTTAACGCTGCTGACTGTTCAGTTGGTAGTGGCTGTGCTGAAACTGCTGAGTGCGGGTGTGTTAGGTCCAAATTTGGTTATACCTTGTCCGTCTCGGAATCGAACATGGTCCGCCGCAGTGAAAGCGCCAAGTCCTGACCAGTTGACCACCAGGGATTACGTTTAAGCTAATTGTAAATTCAAATACGTTTTCCCTCTGACCGAGGGTACGATCCGTCTTTGTTCATCAGCATGCGAGCTTTACCTATTTTACACACAAACACTTCCTTTGATTCATCAGATGTAATCTGGAACATTCAGTCATTGATTTGATGTCTGTGTTTCATTCAACTGGAGACTCGGTCATTGAATCAATTTGGAAGAGAAGTGGATAGATGTCTGTATGTGACAGGAATAAAGGGTTATTGGGACGTGTAGCAAACATGAGCGGAGTTTGAAGATCACCCGTCCTCTTGAATGGGTGAGCTGGATACAATGCCCAGAGCATCAACTATTACTTTGATATCTTCCGTTGTTATGTGATTGGAGGACGGGAATTGAACAAATTCCTCGATTTTTTCTCCAAATGTTTTTGATAACAACTGCGAATGCTAGGAAACTGAGATGAATATATAAACTTTTGGAAACTATTCGTGGGTTAGGCAACGACTGCGAAGAGAGAAACAGAGTTCACAATTCACGTCGAAGGCATTTCGTCAGCACGAGGAATGAGATAAAAGAAGTAGGTTTGTCACTGCAGAGAAGGTGCAGAGGGTCAAACTGGGCAGAAAGGATGTCTCTGATGGGGTGAGGTGGGTGATAATGTGTATTCCGTGCTCGACTACCTCTCTTTGTCACTGATTCAGTCGATGTGTACATCAAAATGCAGGGATCTTCGGGTGGAAAACATTGCAGTGTCTCTCACTCTCTCAACAATGCAATTAGAAAGCTCAGACCTGTTCATTGTCCTTTGTCTTTCGAAGTATCCTTTCATGTTTTGATATTTTACCTTTAATTTCAAAATCTCAGGCATCCCTCGGATATTATCATCAGACAATTGTTCCCTCCTCATCTGCTTTCTGTAAAAGTGCAACCATTCTGCTGTGGAGTCACATGACTGCAGCCAAATTAGACGTATTTCTATTGGCTGAAAGTCCGCTGCCCACCCAACCCTCTGTCAGGACCAATAGGAACGTAAGGCAGTGACGGAGAACAAACTGTGACACCTGCAGATATTACTGCTCCAGATCCGGTCTCTTCAAATCCATAACCCAGCGGTTATAGTGCGGACAGATACAATGCGGCTACTGTGCATCTCTGCTGTGTGGGCAGCGTTTATGACAGGTAATTCTGTATCAGCATTACCAGTTACTCTCTCTTTTTTCAGTCTGATAAAGTCCACTGAAATTCAAGCCTACGACTGTCTAATTTTAACCTATTTTTCTTTGATAGACTGGAGCCACGGAAATTCTGTCACTCAGCCACAGTCCTCAGATTTGAGGAGAGAGGGAGAAGCGGTGACTTTAAGTTGCAGCTATGACACCACACGGAGCAGTTACACGTTATATTGGTACAGGCAACATCCAGGTACTCATCCCCAGTTCATTCTGTACAAGGAAACCAGCAACAATGAAAGGAAAGCCGAATTTGCAAGAAATCGCTTCTCTGTCGTGCTCAGCAAATATACTAAATTCACCATTTTGACGATCTCGGGGCTAGAGCTTAGCGACGCTGCAGTTTATTATTGTGCTCTGACACAGTGAAGGAAAACAGTTAAACACTCGTACAAAAACTACATACGCTGCACAGATCTTGCTCTGCCCGATGCGGCCGGATATGGCGTGGCGCGCCGTTTGCTGTTCCCAGCCATTCTGAGAACTTGTCCAAGGTTATCTCAGTTTTCGGTCATGTTCATTCTCACAATGGTGTCCCACAATTTTACTCACTGAATGTGTCTGTCCTGAAGCTCTGTCTTCAGATTACTGCTCTTTTTTGCACAGGGTCTTAGAGTTCTTACGTCTTCTGATGTAGGGAGTTCGTGGTCATGATAGGAGATCTGAGTATGGACACGAAATGTCTGCTGTGTTGCTCTATCTGTAGGTGCCGGATGATCTGCTTAACATTTGCAGCATTATTTGTTTGATTATTGAAGCTGCAGTCTCGGCAGATCGCCGACCTGCTGAAACTGAGTTGCTCAGAATGATTTTAACGCAACCCTGGCTTCTGAAACCCTGACAGACATTCTGTATGCAATCTAATGCATTTGTTGGCCATCAATATCGCCAATTTCCTGGCAACAACATTAGGGTCACAGCAAGAATGTGGAGTGTCAAAAAACAGAAATACATCTGCTGAAGGTAAAAACAGTCGGACAGATGTCATTCGGGGCCTGCTGAGTAATCCAGATGTGAAAGTTTCCCAGTGCATATCACGAGCTAAAGAAACACAATGTTTTTGCAAATTGTCTCAGAAGTCTTTATGAGAGCGCGTTAATACCAAAGAAATATGACACCTTTTCACAATTGGAGATTAAAGATAAAACGTAAACATGGAAATTTCTGTAAGTGCTTCGCAGGCCAACACTGAAGGCAGGCCATTAATGTAACACGTTCTTTCGACTTCTTCCTACATAGACAGCGAATGAGGATGAATCTGTACTTTACTCTAATTCTCACCTTCACTGTCACGCTGTCATCATAGGATCCTGACCGACAATATGCAGCATCACGGTGATGCTCATCCCCACCAATGTAATCTAGTCAGACTCCGCGCTACAGTATTACGTGTGCAAACCCTCTTGTACCCGTCCACTCAGACATTATTGGCCTCCACGAATTTATCGCCGCCTCTCACCCTGATTTCCCGAATTTACGCCATCGCGACTGTTGGCGTCCGTTAGTTTACTCCCGAACCCACATCGTTGCCCTACCTGAAATTAATCCGGCTCCCACACCACGGATCTCCTGAAATTACAACCGCTCTCATCCACCCTGTTTGCACTAAATTTCCCCACTATCATATCCCGCCACTCGAATTTACTGTCACTCCCACAATCCCAGGTTCCCGAGGACAATAAACTGTCGAGTAATATCGCGCTGTCTGCGCTCTGTAATGATCCGTTCTGCTCCTGGTTAGAAAACTCCAGAAAAATTCCACTGGCACATATTTATTGGTCTGGTATCATTCCGGCTTCTAGTTGCGCACTGGTTAGCAATCGCATTTCGCTGAAATATAGATTAAAGGCGGGAGCAATAATACTTCACCAGAGATTAAACAGGTTTCATACATGTGAGAAAGGTAGAAATTTTTCAAAGTGTCATTAGATGTTCGTGGTAGGTCTCGTCAAACATTACCTGTTGTGTTAATTTATGACATTGGAATAGTTAATCAAGGTGCCTTTGTCATTAAAGCCGGATTTCTTGGTTAAGATAACTGGCCGCAGATTGTTTTGACGCAGCCGCCAGATTCTCGCTGATATTATAAGTGATCCAACAGTCGCGTCCTTTTACGATTACGGTCGAACATAAAAACACGCAGCACCTAGATCAGCAATTGATAGGCATAGCGGAGCGGTGGCCCCTGCTCACAAACAATTCCGCTTGGTCATAAGAGGATGCGGGAGGTGCTTTCCTAGAAACTCCTTCAAATGGAAGAAGTCTGCATCTCCCTTCTTTAAACATGTGGCTTATTCTCATATCGCACATCCCTAGATACGGCACCGTGGAGCAATTCACTGACCTCTTGCGGTGCCGTCTGTTCAGATGAAGCAGTATCTCTGTACCGTATCAGTCCATCAATATCAACTCGGCAGTCTCTAGCTCCTTGCCCCAGTATTATTCAAGACCACGCAACAGAGGCGTGAGTATCCTTCTTGTTTTTTCCTTCTATGTCTGTTTAACCTGTAAGTACAATCCAGCCCAACCATGCTCTGCCGTTTACTACACAACAGGAAGGGTTATCTGCCACAAGCGCTCCATCCCTTTCTCTCTACTGATGCTGCCTTACCTGTGACAGCTACCAATAATTTACGTTTTCATTTAATTTTGTGCAAAGCTGCTAAAGTTCATTCCACATGGGGAGTTCAGCCCTTATGTGTTGCTGGCCTCTAACGGGCCATTCAACTCTCTGTGTACTTAATTTTCCAGGTTATCTCAGTCAGTGTGTGACGCAGAGCCCGGCAGTGGTCACGATGATAGAGAGTGAGTCTCTGACACCTGGAGTTTCCAAGGAAATGTGCAGCATTTTCGCCTGCACAAAGGACATTCATTCAGAGAGAGAAAAGGCGGGAGTGAGAACGTTCGTCTAACCGGAGGAGGTCGTTTTGTTGCATCGATCAATGACGGGGAAATTACATTCATGCTGGATGTGAGGACATGGGAGTTAACGACAGCATCACCTATTACTGGAAAGGTGAGTACAGATTCTGGTCCTGGTGCACTGAGAGTGGGATATAACTGAACAAATATTGTGGCAGAATGAAATGAAACATCCCAGACCTTTATCCCGATTTTTTAAACTTAAAACTTTATTTACAGCACGGTAACCGGCCCTCCTGGCCAAGCGAGTCCGCGCCGCCCACTTAAACTCATGTTAACCTACTCGTAGATCTTTGGATTGGAGGAGGAAACCGGAGAACCCGTAGGATACCCGGGTTTCACCCGGAAGAAAACTGAACGTACAAACTCCTTACGAACAGCGACGGGGAATTGAACTCCCATTGCTGGCCTTGTTATAGTGTCACTTTGACCGCTACGCTACTGTTCCGCGAACCATATTGTATAGGTATGAAGTTGACCTTGATTAAATCGGTCAATTTCTTGTTTTCCACTTTTATTACAAACATAAGTTTTTCCTTTCTGATGTGATCAACTCCAGTTCACGTTCACGGGCCGTTTTACTGAACGCTTAGAGCATCATTTACAAGAGGTTGAACACACACGAATATAAATCAGGAGGTTTCCCCACTAACTTTAATATCCTGGGCTAATTGAGCAGCGCCAATGGAGCGGACACCTGTCACTGTTCCTTAAATTGTACTGGGGAAATCGAGAAAGGAATCAGTCTGGAGTGTGGGGGATCAACAGTGCATTTTCTATATGTACCCGGGACGGTGGCGATTGTAACAGCAAGTAAATGGCTCCACTTTCCGCTCTATCGCTTCTGTCCTCGTGATATTTACACTGCTGTACTGGCCAGTGTTGCCTCTTTGCAATTTGAGGTGAAAGGAAATGCTTCTCCCACAGCCTTTAACATTACAGTTTTAGATTTGGAAAGGAAGTTTGAGCCTGGGTTGGGTCTGGCTTCAAGAAAAGGAGGATGCGTATAATGTGGGTCCGCCGACATGGAAATGAAGGTCTTCCTTGTGGTGAAGGTCTTACCTCAATTCATATTTCCATGCAGCTCAAGGAGAAATGCTGGGAACAATTGCAATGAAGCAGAAAGATAAAGGAACTTGGAATGAAATTAAAATACTTGTGCTGTGGAATACAACAGGGTCTGCTAATCCGGAAAATGGCCTTGGAATGGGATCATATGGAAGGCAAGCAATAATATTACGTTAAAAGAACAAGTTTTTTTATATATTTCTCCGAAATCCGGATAAAAGTAGAAAATACAAAATGGCTATTGTTTTACGCTGTGCTATTGCACAAGGTGCTCAGCTGGTGCATGTCACCTTGAGGGGTGCGGTTACTCAAAATGACTTGAGACCTAAATCCTGTTTGTGTAGAACTTCGTTGGTGATGTCCGTAGAGGGTGACCTCATTGTTACTCCAGACTTCTAGTCATAATATAAGTATGTCAAGGTTAACTCGGTTAATGACATCTTCAGAAATCAGACATACAGCGCCGACGGAGAACACACTGAGGAGAGATAAGCCGGCTTTAGAATGGGTGATCGAACCTGTGTATTTCCGAACTCTGGCAGCAACTGGAGCACTCGGTAAGTCACTGAAAGTTGTATGCTGCAATTTACACATGCTTCAAGGAATTTCTTACTGTGTCTGGAAACGGCGGAGTTTTGAAGACAAAGGGGGAAAACAGGAAAAACTCAGCATCAAGGGAGGGAGAAAATGATTGAAAACGTTTGGTCGGTAATTTCTTATTAAAACTACAGTAAACAATTTACCTCTGTTCTTGGGGATAGGGAACATCACACAATTCGTCAGTGGAATGCGGGGTATCCCGCGGGTCAAGTACACGTTATTATGTTACATGAATCACGAAATATATATTATGACCTCTCTGCGCCAGACAGTGGTTAATCCTTGTCCCTGGGACATCGGACATATGGCACCACGACGAGGACGGGGGAATTGCCGCGTCCTGCTCTGCTTTCATCCTGTTTCATTTGGCGACATGTTCACCAAGGCTTGACGTCCATTCAGCAGACGAGATTTCATCTCATGCAGCCGATGACTAAATTGCTCTGCCTCTTTGCTTATGATGCTGCTCATTTGTCATTGGCATACCTTTTCCAGGAGTAGAACTGACGGACCTACCCTCTTTTGTGCAGCTTAAGTAGTAAGATCAATAGTAGTCTCGTTTCATTTACCGCTGTGATGAAAGAAGGCGATTGACCTTGGAATAAGAACCGTGTTTGTATATTGTGCCTCTCTATCTGTCTGTCTGTCTCTCTCACTCTCACTCACTCTCTCTCTTTCTCTCTCAGTGGGGTGGGGGAATTGGTTGTTTCACAGCCTCTGGGTGACCTGCTCATGGACAGAGCCGTGCTCTAGCCAGAAATGCAGGGCAGTATAACAGGAGGTCTTTTGCTTCATTGCAATGATCATCTTAATGCTCTGATCTCGGATACGGCATCAAGAGCTAAAGTCAGACACTACGCGCAGCATTGCCTTCGTAATCCGCGCCAGGCAAAGAGCTAAATTAATAGATTGACCCCGGGTACATCACTTGAACAGGAGGAAATGCAGCTTTTTTATTTCCGTTTCCATCCCTTGATGTGCCGAGTGTTTCCAGCATTGTCAATTTTTACATTAGTTATATTTTTCGATCGTTCATTTGTAGTGGCATTTTTTTTTCTTTTTCTCCCAGTGAACCTGGTAGTGATTGTTGTCCTGTCCCGCGGAAACTGCGGTCTCTCTAAATGCGTCACATGTTACCTGGTGGCGATGGCAACGGCGGATCTCTCGGTAATGGTCTGCGAGGTGACATTACATCAGATTGCCGGTGTTTACTGGCGAAACACCTTTTTGTTCTACACTTCTGTGTGCAAACTCATTCTCTTCTTGTCTGCTGGCGCCATAGACTGTTCTGTTTGGTTCACGGTCGCTTTCACCTTTGATCGCTTTGTGGCCATTTCCACACAGAATCTGAAAACAAAATATTGCACCCAGAGAACCGCGTTGGTGGTTGTTGTGATACTGAGCCCAATTTTCTGTTTAAAGAACGTCCCATGGCCCTTATTTTCATTCGCATCGTAAAGAATTGCAACTGGGTTGTTTCGTATCGACACACTTTTATACCCTGTCCGCATGGGTCGCATTTTCGTGGACTGAACAGTTGTTAACCCCAGTCGTGCCATTCTGTTTGATTTTGGTCCTTAACTCGATCACCATCAGACACATTATTGTCGCCAGTCGGCTCCGTAGGAGTCTCCGGGGAGACAACAGTGGGGAGAAAGCAAAGGACCCGGAGATCGAGAACCGCAGACGGTCCATAATTTTACTCCTTGCCATCTCCGGTAGCTTTGTCCTGTTATGGGCCACAACTGTGGCACATTTTGTTCAATATCGCGTAGCAAATGCATTTAAACGCAGGACTTTGATCAAACCTTTTCCAACATTTGAGGAAATTGGTGTTATGCTTCAACTGTTGAGCTCCTGCACAAACACGACTATTTACATTGTGACCCAGAGGAATTTCAGAGCAGAGCTGCTGCACGCTATGAAGTACCCCTTTTCTTTGATTGGGGAATTAGTGAAAACATGTTAACTGGTTTTCAGATCGTTTGCCAACATGAAACAGCATGAGCGTGACTGGTTGTGCCTCTCAATTGGGCTCATTCAACGTTGATGTCCTACGTTATATTCATTCCTCAGAATACACCTCACATAGAACGAACTCTGAACTACCCATATAAACTACGCATGGTTCACAAATCGCTTGTTTGCTTTCAGATCATTTGTTTCAGCTGTGGCTCTGAAAAAATGGCTACCGAATTGCATTGTCCAGTGGGAATCACTGGTATTGTCATCGGTTATTCTCTTTTTTACCTGTTTCTGAAGTCCTTTGAATTCAACGTCCATGCCTTCAGACAATGGAACCAAAAAACATTGAATTCCATTCCTGAACCTTTCCTTCAGTCTCCTCCTTTAAACGCCCCTTCAAGACTGGCTCTCTGGCAAGACTTTTACATAATACCCTAAAATATACCAAAGTTTTCTGCAATGTTACTTTGTTTCTTAACGTTCCTGTAAACACGGCTGGAATTTCTTTGATCGCTGAACTGATTTATATTTTGTTCCGCTTTGAGGTCCGTAATTTGAGCAATTAAGATATATATTTAGATTTGTATGTGTTTATTTCTATAGATGTTGCCGTGGGAGGAAGTTTCATCCCATTGACTTGCCTGTAAAACCACGTTCCATCTGTTTTTGCTGTTACTTGAAGGATTATACCGCGCGCGTTTACATGTGTGTCAATCACTTCGATTTCAGCCAAGTTTAATATGCACAAGAAACTACCACCAGCACGCTTGTATCTGTTAATGTTGGCTGAAATCGAACATCCCGCAATCGTTTGGAAACAATCTTTTGACGGCAACGTTCATAAAGTGTTTACGTTAATTAACAGAATAAAAATCACATAAATAAATAAAACCAGAAGATTAAATAAAGGAACACGAAAAATAAATGAACTCACATTAATGACTCATGTTTTAATTCAGAAATCTTTGTCGAAATAAATCGACTTTCAGAGGAATGCCGGGTCAATCGCGACGCGATCGGGTTCCGACGCGAAACTCCAGCACGACCAGGGTGTGACGCAATGGAGCGTCACTTCGATTGCTCTGGACTTGTAATGGACCCGGTCGGAGCGTTAAGTGGGATGAAACCTTCTCAAACGCCGTCCTCTGGATCACCTTCAATTCTTTATTCTGAAAGTTGAGAGTGTGTTTGCTGACTGCAAGTATCATGCAAATAAAGGATTCAAGACCTGTTGCACTACAATTATTATGTTTGCAGGGAAGGCAAGAAAGTGAAAACTTCTATTTTAAACGATTTTCTACTCTGCAACAATGTCCTAAGATCCAAAGTGTCACTGGGGCTATTCGCCTGGGCGAAAGCTTGACATGTCTCTTCGTGAGATGTGGAACAGTTCTTGCTTCCGCCCTCGTGGTTCCAACATCCCAGCTCCTTTCCTGGTGACTGATTCTCAATTCTCTCACTGCAGAAATGTTTACTCACATCAAATGCAAATGACGAATCCTTATTCTGGGATATTGTCCAATGGCTATCCAAATTAGGGACGGTTTTTTGAGCATCCGCTGCGTTGAACACGCATAATAAGTTGCAGGCCTCACCGAGGTAATCGCATATTCTGCCGATTGTATGGTGAATCATAAGGAGTTTGTCCACGAGATAGCCTGTGACACACAAATAAACTAAAACAGAAGTAAAATCTACCACCCAGTCCGGAATAGCGGACACCATCGGGAGGTGCAGGGTCTTAACGTGGAATGACCAGCATGATAACAAGAAGCAGAATGGTTTCAGAATGAAACAAAATCAAAGGGGCCGATTACAAATACTTTCCCAATAATTTCACAATATGAGAATAATCACTTTTAATGTTTCAGTATATAATCATGGGATGATATGTCAGAGAGTTGCGGAACGGACGGCTGTTCTTATCACACGTATGGTTTGCACTGGGAATTCGGGGGAGCTTCTCCGTCTGATATTCTTTGAGTTCCTTGGGTAAAAGCGCCATCTGGTCAACACTTTTCTAGGGATATATGTTATTATTCCGCTGTAGTGTGGAACTCATTGCACAGAAATATGAGGTGGCGTCAGAGATCCGCCTTTTGCCTATCTTGCCAGAGTAGTCTTGATATTTTGCTGTACGAGCGGGCGAGTTATTTAAGTGGGTAAAGGTTCATGTTAACCACTGCTATCTACAGGTGAACTAAGTTATTCGTGTACTGTTAGTGGAGAACCGTTGTTATCAATCTCATTAGCCTTATTTTTCTCCATGAAATCTTCCTTAAGCTTTGCTGTACGGACCAACTAAATACTTAGACTCACTTTTCATACAAGTGGATTCACTCACAACTGATATCATTCTCAAGCAATGGCTCTGCGCACCTGGGGGCATGAATCATTTTAAATAAAACCCACTCCCTGCGCCTCGTCAAAACCACCTCGATTGATTTTACCTCTGATTTTTTAAAAGTTACACATTACTTTCTTGCCTAAGTTTCTGAAAATTATAAACGAATGGAATTCGCTTCAGTCTCCAGTTCTGAGAGAAAGTTTCTGACTCTGCTGTTCTGAAATATCAACTGCACGCTCGCGGTGACCACACATTCAATGCCATTCTCCATTAGAACCCAGTAGAGGGCGTTGGAATCAATTCACAAGAATTAGAAAAATACATGGTGAAAACCACCAGCTAATCCTGAACACTGCGGAGTGATGTCATGATGGGGCGGTCCTTCAGCACTGTTGGTGAAATAGTATGAACTGAACAGACGGCGGAACAACTTCTTCTGCAATTTCTGCCCTTATTACAGTCCAGTATCTGCTCAGCTTCTGCTGTATGCACAGATCACAGTAGTGGTGTCTGTTTTCGATACTTATTATTCGATTAGGTGAAATAAAACTTGCCGCATAACGGCATAAATATTGAATCCCCCAACCTTACGTTAAACCCCACCCCTTCCCTACAAAACACTCACCCACCATAAGTCTTCTCTTCTTCCCTTTCCTAGCCTTTTTCCCTCTCTCTTTTTACCTTTTACCCATACACCGGTGCATGTGCCTCCACTCCCACTCATCTGCCTATCACTACCCCTTCCGTGCATCTACCTGTCACATCCACGTGCCCACTCCAACTCTCCTCTGTTGTCCACCTATCACTGGTCTGCTCTTCTTTCCGATTTATTGGGCTTCCCCTTTTTCTATATTCAGCCCTGATGAAGGGTCCTTTTGCGAAACGTTGCCCGCCTGATTTTCTCCACGGACGAGGTCTGGCCTTCCATGTTCCCCCAGCATCATAATGTTTTTCATCTAGATTCTAGCACCTTAAATCCTTCTTTCTCTTATACCCACCACCAGTTCGAGAGAAACAGCTTCTGACAGCAGTCAGGTCAAGTTGACATCGAACATGCCGACACGATAGGTCCCAGTTAACAGACACTTTGCTAAATACGGCTCAGGTACAATTTGTGCGAAGAAAAAAGGAGAATTCAAACCCTTTCCATCTTGAAATTCTTTCTGTTCCTTTGGGTGACTTCGTCCTCTGGCGAGCGCTCACTCAATTGCAAATGTTGTATTTTTCTACGGGTCATCTGTGTTTCTGCAGCACTGTGGGCTTAATGACACACAGGTACACGGCAGACTTGAACATCAGGGCCTCGCGGACGATTAGCTCAGTATTCTAACTCTTTTAATTAAACATCGAGGAGATTCAGTTGTTGAAGTCGCTGTCTCTATTTAGTATCCCAGCTACAATTCGAAGCAGATAATGGGGAGTCTGCCCGAGACGCTGGCTTTACCAGAGCACATATGGGTTTCAATGGGTGATTTTCAAGGTACAGTTTAGTGTGATATTACTAAGTAGTGTTATATTACAAAGCACGAGTACCCTGCTGAATGAATAAATCACAAACAACGACACGAAGTAACAACCTATCATGAGAACTGTGCAGGAAAATCTTTCAGACTCGACCCCAGCAAATATGAGGTATGAGCAGAGAGGTAACAAGTGTAAAAATTGCGCGGATCGGAGAACATGTATAAGGGTTGGAAGTGCATAGACCCTCTCAGCGGCGGCCAGAGCTGGGTGAGCCGGTGTTTGTCAAATAAAAGACTGTGACAAAACTGCGCTTGTTCACTGAACCAGCGGCAGTCAGCCAAGGCAAAAGGGTTCCAAAGGAGCGATTGCACAACACTAGTTAATGGCAGTCTGTAAGAAATGATGAACTGGATTTGTGACAGACAATGAAAACAACTCTGTGTCTGTAGTCCAGTTTTCCTGCCAGTTTTCCCAGTACCGTAAAGAATATTCCATTGTAACACCGAATACTTGATTTAGTCAACTACACATTTTATTCAAATCAGGACTTTCAGTCATATCGAGTTTCCAAGTACTATGAAGTATTATGTGACGCGGTTTGTCACAGAATATTAAGGGCATTCTGCAGAATAATGCAGCAGAGGGCGTTGAAATCATTGTCTGGAATAAAAAGCCACATGATTACCGCTGAGTAATGTCATTACGCGTTAGATGCTAACGGGCTGATGAGGGGAAAATGGTCTGTTCAGAACGCGGGCACTTCTTTATCCAATGCTCGTCCCCTTTATCTCCCGGTCGAAGAAAAGTATTAACGTATTCGGATTTATCACTGTGGCAGCGTCAGATCTGAGGTTGAGTGTTCGATTTACTTAAAAGAACACAGAAAAGCCATTTAACCTAAAGTGGGTTTGAAAACAGTTACAGCATTCAGAAAGCGAACATTTTCAATAGACTGGCAGGTGGATATGCCGCCGGCCAGAGAAATTCTCATAACCTTCATTTAAAACTATCCAAATGAGTCTTTCGACCTTTTTTAGAATTTATATCCCCCCTTTCTTATCATTCGATCTGTTCCTTAGGGTGAGGTCGCCCTCTAGCAATCTTCCACGGAATCTCCCAGGCTGGGTTTTTGTTCGGGTTCTGTGAGACTTTGCAGCCGTATGGGGTTCATGGTGCAGATAGACACGGCTAGTCGGAGAACACAGCCTTGCGGATCTTGAGCTCTGTATGTTTTGTTGTTCGATGGTAGTTAGAACAAATCGGTCGGTGAGGTCGTTATTTCTGTCTGTTGACCCTGCGATAACCCTAACCAGGTACTGGGTGGCTGTCATCGTGGCTGTGTCTACCAGAAAACATTTGGGAGTGTACTCCTTGTTTGAAGGGTGCAGTTAAGTTGATATTACTTTCCTCTTCGAACGTCATTTCAGGGACCGACTGTTCTACTGCGTCTTGAAGGCTCCAGTCTAACAAAAAAAGGAACAATAGATCAGTCACAATCAATACCTCGAACATTTTCATCACTTCAACAGAAAACACGGGGTTATAGTGATAGCGGGAACTCTGGATAATTGTTAGGAAGAAAATTATTACCGAGAAGTGACATAATAATGAAGAGAGACGCGAGACCATTCTTCCTGATGACTTTCACTGAACCTGTACTTCTGCGGCTTCAGAGTAGAAATGCCCTGTCGGAGCAGAAGTACAAATATCAGGGCCCCACTGCCCTGCTGTGCCAACCAATCATTAGCGGCAGCTTACGGTATCAGCTCTCCAATGACACAGGGAAGAAAAGGCGTTCAGACCGACAGCAGGGAATGAAATGTAAGCAGGGCGGCCGCAAGAGTCAGATGTTGTTATTGATCAGTTAGTGTTAATTATGTGGATGTGATTACAGGTTTTCTGATGAACTCTGGTATCCTTTTGCAGGAGGACAGTGCCTCCAGTTTTCAGCAGAACACCCGGTTCCTGAAGTGATGGTAAGGAGGAAAGCAATGTCACATTGAACTGGACCTTAAAATGGAGCGACAGTCGAACTTATGTCCAGTGGTTCTGTCAGACCCCGAGCAGGTCTCAGAGAACCTGGTGCGATTTGTCAGAGGGAAGGTCAGAAGGAGCCCTCGAACCTCTGGCAGTTTCTCGTCTGCATTCAGTGCAACTCGCAAGATTATTGAGCTCACCATCGGTAAAGCTCTGGCCTCGGATACCGGCATGCATTCTCTGTTGCAAGGACGTCACACCGTTACACAACTGCAGGACGACACGGGACAAAAACCCACACCGAATATCCCGGGTAAGCTCAGGAGAGGGCGCTCCAAACGTAACAAAGCAGATGTTCCTCGCGAAGGTGCAATGCTACCGCCCAACGACTGCGGTGGGACAGGAATCCAACGCCTGCCCGCCTAATAATAGACGGCGGGTCGAAAAGGGTGGTATTTCTGGACAGACATAAGCATCTGCGTGGAATATGTACACAGAACAATTATGGGTATCGCGGCACAATTAAGAGATCAGCCGGCAAATGGCATCACTGCCGACATCCAGAGAGTTATGTGGGACACTCGGTCTTTCTTCCTTATGGCTTTACAAATGTTCGCTGAAGTACTTCTATCTGTTATCTAAATTTCTGTCTCCATCCTTTCAGGCATTGGGAACATCCTCTCCATGAAAATGTTCATAGAAATCCCACTATCCCTTACACCAATTAGCCCTAGTGTACATAGCGCAATCACACAGGGATCAAGCAAACTTGATCCTTTCCGTTTAGTCTAACCATCCATCATAGCTACATTTCAGTGTTTCACAGATAACCCCACTCCTTACAATAAAAATTCTTTAGCTCTCGCAAAATTCTTACAAACCATCTCCGAATCCTTTCTTTCCCTGCAGGCTGACCTCCAGTACTGTGCAGTTCTTTCGATTATGTGGGTATTGACAGGTTTACATACATTTCCACATAAGATTTCTTTCATCGTGTTGAAAGTCTCCGTTTTTTTCAATGCTGGAATTCCCTGTGACATGGTAACCATCAAGAGACTTGCCATGGTGCCTACCGAAGTCTGCAGACACAGTCCTTTTCGTCCCTCTCTACTTTGAACTTCTTACACTTAAACAAATTCTCGTATATTTCCAGAACTCGAAGGAACTCCAAAATGCATCAATACACGGGGTTTGCCTTATATAACACGTGTTCCTTTGCTGTACATCTAATTTTCGTCGTTTTATATCAATAACGACTAAAACGGAATGCAATATTACCGCAATGCAATATTACTGTGATTCATGAAAACCTTTAAACAGCAGAAAGGTATTTTTCAACAGAATACATAGCAAAAGACGGTAAATATGAAGTGCAATACAAAAAATCATTTCCCTGACGATGATTGGCTCACCAAGCTGACACGGCCCATGAAAGGAATAGACAGAAAATGCAGACAGAATTTGGTATAATTCAATATCTCAGCTTTATTTACCATCGTAATAGTTAACTACTCAACTGAATTTGCCATTCATTTCGAGGAAACCCATTAATATTGCAGCTGGCCATGAAAAATCAACTACCGGATTGCACGCAATTTAAATACAGCCCTTCATTTTATATCCTTCTTATTGTCATTGGATTGCTTCTGTCACGTCCGTTATTTGAGCCATTTTCGAACCAGAGTGAAAGGGTATTTAACAGCATCCTTTAGCTGTTCTCTGAATTTAGTCTGGGTCCCTGCATAGATACACGTGTTTGTACAGGAACTGAGAAGCTGCAGCATGTATCCGGTTTCCTGGAAAATATACTTAGGGTCATTGGACTTGGTACCGTCCGAATAGCTATTTGCTGTAATTTGCACAAATAGAAAATTGAGAATGTATGTCAACCAGAGAAGAACAAAACTGCCCGAGATGGCGAAGAGCAAAATGATGGACTTTCTTCTGCTCTCCATCTCCGGGTCACTCTGTTTGGCTCCACTGCTCTCGGCCCGAAGCCTCTTCCGGGCTCGACTGGCCACTTGAATGTGTCTGACCGTCAGAGCATTAAGCAGCAAAATCAGGAAGAACGGGAGACACGGGTTAAAAATGCGGCGCACCCAATCATAAACTCTCCAAAGGACTGAAGTATAAAATGAGTCTTTGACGGTGCAGAACCAGGGTACGTTATCAATGATATACATAGGTTCGAATTCGAAGTAAAGAGGGACATTTCTCAAAGCGCCGGTCACTAGGATTACTACTATAACGATAACAGCGGTTTTCTCCGTGCAATATCTCAGCTTCAGCTGCTGGCAGCAAATGGCTACGAATCTGTCGAAAGTGAATGCGACCGTTAGCCAGACGGAAGTGTCAATGGAGACAAAGCTGAGGGAAATAACGAGACTACAAGCCGGAGTGGTGGACAGGAAACTAACTGGGAAATAAATAGCCCGAAGCTGGCTTAATATCACAGCAGTGATAACGACGAGAAGATCGAACACCGACATGAACACCAGGTACCATGTGATGCATTTGGAGAGGCCGCACCGTCCCTGGGAGAGAATCACAACCGTCACTAAGTTAGCTGTGAAATAAACCAAAGGATCAGTTAATCAGTATATATTTATCATCTATTATCATTATATTATCAGGTATTCGAGAGAATGATGTGAAAGCCATATCTGTGAATGTGATCAGATGTTCAAACGATCTCTGTTTATCCGTCAATATGCCTATGACAAACAGATGGATCAGCTAACATAAATAACTCATGTATATTCCTGTGCACGTGAACTTTCGTGCATTATTGGAAAATGGACGAACCAGTTAACCCATCTACCTTTCAAACAATAACGTGAGATAATTGATGAAGACATACAACTCAAGGCAATGTTTGAATTGGGAACATGTAGAAATGAATACAGAGAACCAAGAAGTGCGAAAGATGAATTCACTTAAGCTTTACACCTTTCGATAAGTAATCGAGATGAAGGGAACGTCCTGAATAAGCGGCAGCATGGTGAACATTCCTGAGAGTGGACACAGGCCAGAAGCATTTAGAGTCTTTGTAACGGCGGTTCTTGTAACTGGGACATGAGTAACGAGCAGTCGTCAACAGGATTTGTCACTGAGTGATTCTTCGAATTGTGTTCCTCTCTCATTATGTTGTTGCAAGAAGGATGTTGGTTTTGCATGGAGGATACCCCGTCGCTCCGTGCAATGATACCAGGACTTTCTTCACCCAACGATGCAGATGACTAGATCTTTGGAAAAGCAACAGATCAGATCGTGCTGCACTCGATATTGTACTGGGAATATGGAACAACGCAAAGGCTACAAGTCCTGAGAAAGAGATCGAACGGACGACATGCTGAATGAGTGATGTAGTTTCACAATGCTTTCCAACAAATGAAATATTTTCTGAGGAATGCAGTGAAAATCGTTTCCCAACAACCTTGCACATCCTGTCAAAAGTAGACATGGTTATTTGCGGCACTTCGACTTTTATCTGCAGCTAACGAGAAAGAATGTTATGCGTTCTCTTCTTAACTGTCATTACAGACAAGCATGACAGTCTTACCCACATCAAACACACTAACAGGAAATTCATTTCCAATAAACGGTGAAATTCTTCAGGAAGGAAGAACAGGAAGTGACATAGAGAAGGAATAGATACCTGAGTTAATTTATGCTAAATTAATACCTGAAACTGCTGTGATAAACTTAATTGTATAATATATTGTTGCAGCTTATGATTTCATAGACACCCGGCACCACTTGAAAGGGGGTACAGTTATACTGAATAAATGCAATTCAGGGAACATTTATGGGGAAAATAAACGGAAAATAACTGGGACGCTCAGTTTAAAAGCCCCGGGAATACACTTCATTTTAAGGCAATTTATGACACTTCATAATCCAAGCAGATCGTTTTGAAATTGTATCATCCGCTGTGACCTGACTGGTGCACGTTGAAACAAAAGAAAAGGTCGGACTGATCGTCAAAACAGAAGAGTACTCTGCCAAACAATGGAACATGAATTGCTTGTAAAAGAACACGCAGTGATAAAAGTCTTGTTGCAATTTTATTGAATACATTAACATAAGTACCTTCCACCTGTTGGGTGAATTGACTGAATTGGTATTCATCATGGTATCACATTTCACAAACAGTGAGAAATCAGGGAGCTACAACGATCGCAAAGTACTGAAAAGAAAAATGAAAATTAACAATATGATGAGCAGCGACCGACGCAACGACTGTACAAATTGACTCTCCACTTGTTTGGGTGGTTCCAAGCTTACCTGGAACGCCGAAAGCTGCAAGAATGGTATAATAAATGGCAAAGACCGGTCCTTTAGCAGGTGCGTGCATTTTCCACCAGAACTCTGCGTTGGTGAGATGAAACCTCCGAAATCTCGCACTTCATGCATGCAATTATACGTGTTAGAAATCTCTGGAGCGACAATTAGCTTCAATTATCATAGTTGTTTGTTACAATTTTTTCGAGCAAACAAAGGGGGCAAGTCGTATTACGTATGTGCGAAATAATGTGGTCATTTCACATTCCGGTGAAATAACTCTCTGGAGCGGCAATTAGCTTCAAGTATGACAGTTGTTTGTTACAATTTTCCAAGCAAACAAACGGGGCAATTCCTATTACGTCTGTGATAAATAATGTGGTCATTTCACATTCTGGTGAATGAAATCTCTGGAGCGGCATTTAGCTTACATTATCATAGTTGTTTGTTATAATTCTTCGAGCAAACAAAGGGACAAGTCCTATCACGTTTATGCTAAATTATCTTGTCATTTCACATTCTGGTTGCAGATCCAAAGAAAGTATCTACTTTCAAGTCCTGTAATGAATTGAGCTTCGGTGGCGGGAGGGTATGGCAGGAGGATAGATAGACAGACAAACAGACAGAGAGGGAGATAAAAATTAGAGAGAGCGCGCGAAAGAAAGAGAGTGAGAGAGAAAGAAAGAAAGAGTGATCGAAAGAAAGAGACAGACAGACAGACAGACAGAGAGAGAATGTTCCCTTCGCTGGAACGGTTGAGAACCGAACCACGGAAATAGCGTGCAGGTTATTATTGGAAAGAAGTAAAAGTGAAAAGGGAAGAAATATTTTATCTCAAACAGAGTCATTAGGTTCTCAAATAGATCAGAGGAGCAGAAGTGGATCAAGGCTTAAAAGCGTCGTTGAAAGGGGTGTTTGTTATGGCTCTGAAAGGATGTCATTGGTTGGGATATGGAGAGTGGGTAGGGTGAATGCATCTATCCGAACACAGGGCATGGACTTGACAAGGCGAAGTTCAAGCATCCATGTTGTAACTCTGCACATGTTCTGTGGATTGACTGACATCAATGATGGCTCTGACTTAGTAGTTTGCAGCCACATTGCGGAAATACCTAAAGTGAAATGCAGCAAATCTTGTTCTAATAATTCTCAAGAACGGAAGACGTTTTCACACCTTATAAAAATATAAATGATGATAAATAGTCACCATCCAGCCACCGGAAGTGTAGACATGAACACGATGGAAGTTCTTCGCAGTTGACGCAACTTTGACATGAAAAAAGGCGAGGAAGCAACATCATGAAGATAACATGAGGCGAAATGCATGGGAGAGCTGAGAGAAGGAAATATAAAACTAACAGAACATAAATTAAATATTAACGAATCTCTTTGGTAGGAGCTAAACAGCAACAACTTAATTCATTGTTTCTCATGGTGTTTTATGGGAGCACGTTCCAATTAAATGAGACCGTGTTACAGTCGAGCATAGTATCTGTAAAGCACGTTTTTGTAAATGCACCAGCCCAGTTTTACTGGCAGCACCGACCATCAATCACTCACTTACACTAATACTGACGAATTGTTGTTAATTCTCGGCAAAATCGTATCTTCCACCTGCGACCTTCCACCCGCGTCCGAGGTGCAATCAAGCTACGAAAGAATTTGTCAACGTGTTTTCCATGTGTGGGGAAATCCGTGCGTCTGGAGGAACCCAAGCGGCGACTAAGGACGGGAGTTCAGAATTTGACACCAGATTATCGGTCAGAGTCTCCACGTTCTGTGGAACTGTAAAATAGCATCAGCAGAGATGATGACCATACCCACATATTCGCTACGGTATCGAATCCAGTCAGGTGACCATGAACATCATCATGGACTTCCTGCCGCAGACAACCTCACTGTGTCAGTCAGACATGGATGTTGTAGTGTCATAGAGAGGCTCTAGAATTATCAAGTTGAAGGAAAGATTGAGCGCATGAAGGGATACAACACTGTGTCGTGGATGAAAGAAACGTTAACAAACGCATTTTTCTCTGTGATCAGTGTGCAATGATGGCACATTCAGCTCGGCCACTGTGCAACAGTGCTTCCCGCTTTCACTCAGGCTGCAGCAGAACTCATGAAGCTTCTTCAACATGAAATAACAGTTCGACCATTTATAACGGATGTTGCCTTGACTGCTGAGTGTTTGCTTTTGTCTTGGACGGGGAGAAGGAAGCATTTGGAATGCGACCAACGATGATTTACCGACTGGAACGTTCCTCCATAGTCTTGGGCCTGATTTGCCGTAGCTTTTAGGCTGCTTACACGTTTTTGTGCCTTGCCCAGCGTTAGGAATCATTAATTGAGTTCACACATTGAGACATATTTTTCCATGATATTTCAGTCAAAAATTAGGGGTCAGATATAGGAAACTGAAGGCGATGTCAACAGCAGCCCAACCACTAGGTTGTAAAATGACCGTGCAGATTCCGGGAGCGGCATCGGCTGACTGCAGTTCCGATTTCTGCTCTTCGAAGAACAATTCAACACGACCAGGGGAAATGATTGTGGACTTCAGGAAATGGAGCTGGGAGCACAGGCACCAGTCCTCATTGAGGGATCAGCGGTAGAAGGGTGAGTAGCTTTAAGCTCTGGGGTTTCAATATCTCCGATGATGTGTTCTGGGCCCATATCATTGATGAAATCACGACGAAGGCACGCCAGCTGCTCTATTTCGTTTGCAGTTTGACGAAATTAGGTATGTCACCGATGACTCTCGGATATTTCGAAAGATGGACGGTAGAGAGCATTCTGACTGGCTCCGTCACATCCTGGTAAGGTGGCTCCAATGCACAGGATCGCAAGAGGCTGCGGAGGGTTGTGCATTCAGCCAGATCCATCACGGGCAAAACTACACCCACCATCGAAGATATCTTCAAGAGGCGATGTCTCAAGAAGGGGGCATTCATCGTTCAGCACATTCGTCATCCGATACGAGCCCTCTTCTCTTTCTTTTTATTTTTCAATCTTTTTATTAGTTTCCAAATTAATACAGATTAACAGATAACATAAATGTTTGTGCATGTAATACAAAGAGATCAGGAGAACAATCATGGCATAGATAATCATAATGAACAATAAAATATAAAAAAACTGTAGATTTATTATATATAAAAGAAAATTTTAAAGATCCCCAAATCAATAAGAAAAAAATAAACATTATATCAAACCAAACAAAACAGAAACATTACAAAAAAAAAGGGTAAAAAAAGAAAAAATAAGACTGGACTGAAATTTCTCAGTAGAAACAGAGCAATATTATGTCGTCAACTCCGTTCCTCTAAATTGGAACGTTATTGAAAGGGGATCCAAATAATGTAAAAATATTGAATAAATGGACTCCAAATATCCTCAAAGTTAAGCGAAGGATCAACAGCACCACTCTTAATTTTTTCCAACTTTAAAGATGATATAGTTTGACAGAACCATTGAGAAGTAGTAGGGGGTATTGGATCCTTCCATTTAAGCAAAATGGATCCTCTTCTCGTTATCACTATAGGGCATGAGCTACAGAAGACCGACGACCCACACTCAAAGATTCAGAAGCAGCGTTTTCCCATACGTCATAAGATTTCTGAACTGTCCATGAACCCATGAATACTACATCATAGTTCTTTATTTTTTGCACTCTTTCTTTATTTTTAATTTATTTCTTTGTGTGTATTTGCACTGTACTGCTGCCGCAAAGCAACAAATTTCGCATCGTATAAGACAGTACTAATAAACCTGATTTTGATTCTGATTAAAACACCCTCAATGTAACATTTTGTTCTGAACTACATCTGAAGCTATTATTCCCGATTGGACCTGGTTGCCGAGATTTCTGGCTCAATTTATTCTCCACCGAAAAGGATTGGTTCCGAAGATACATAAACGGAGGGTAATCTGTTTACTCATCACACAATTAATGCAGCAAACGCGACCTGGTCAGGACTCGCTGGCAACAGTTTGTGTTGCAAAGCCTCTGTGGTTTATGATTTCGTTCACAGTCTTTGTGTTCCGGTTTCAGCGTCTGAGACATTGTTACAGACAGCCTGGAACAGAGAAAGACTGTGCCCCAGATGCGTTTGGCAGTTATTCGACGATGCATCTGCCAGTTCCCAGCAATGTGAGGCTCTGTGCGCACCAAAACACCACCGAGTAAGACAGCTGCAACCCCTTGATGATAAATTTGTTATTCCTTGAAAGCCATGCAAAGTACCTGAGAAAACGGGGTTCGGAGAAATTCGCATTATCTTCATAACTGCCTTGAATGGTGCACATAACCGCTGACACGGGCAGTCTTCTTGCGTAATGGCGGTTACAATGCAAGTAATAATCGTCTTTGGTGGAAGCAGGTCAAAGTGATATCCTCCAACTCTTCCGTGCGTTATGGGATCGGCATTGCTCTGGCCTGTTTAAAAAGAGAGGATATCAATCATCATGCGTCAACGCGACACAATTGGTCTGGTCACGGCGCAACGCATTTGACATAAAATAACTGGATTTTCCAGGAAACAATCAGATTCAGCCTTATGTATCCCTGACTAGCTTGTGTGTGTGCGACACCGGCATCTCCCCACTGCTTCACGTCACTCTGTCGTGATCCCTCACTGTTTTCTCCCTCAGCCAGATCATTCTTTCCCATATGCATTTGTACTTCACAACAACTACTTCATCTGATACAGAGCTGTACTTTCCAGTAATACCCCCGAACAGAACTCCCCACTGAATACCTTAGGGAGCAGTGACCTGATGCTGCTGCGCATCGTATGTGAATTCCACACAGGTAGAAACAATTTTTTCCACATTCATTCTCCTGAAAACCTCACAATCTTAAAGGTCTCCTCGACGTTCTCTTTCTCAGACAAAATAACTCATATCGATAGATATTTTCTCATGGCAAAAACTTCGCAGTTTTCATTTGTTGGGATGTATATGTTGTTTTCCAATTTTTTCTCTTCACATTTCATTGTGGACCCGGTATATTAGCGGTGCCCGGGGTAGAGTTTGTCATGAAGGCTGCACCATGCGAGCACAACCTATTGAATTGCAATTCAATCTTTGAGAAAATAAAGACATTTTCCAATCTTTAACCTTCTTACCAATGAGGAATGCCAGCAACAACGCAGTGTCTGCAAGGAATCGCATTTTGCTGCTCCTGAGAGCCAGAGCTTGAGGGGATATCAATTGGAGAGCGTGAGAACATTGGGTGAAGTGATACAAAGTCACGTCCTTGGGAAAAGCCAATCAGAGCTGGTCAACTTGACTGGAGTTAATAGGATCTTCCTCCCTCTCCCAGTTGTTGGTGTGTGATTATTTCGGAGAATTCAAAGATTATAATCTGACTGATGAGTAATGGGGACAAAACAAATTTAAAAAAATCAAGAACTTGATTTCCAGATGACCAGTACAATGGCTCTATAACAAGAGAGAATTAGTACTAGACGATGCAGTGGGACTCTTGTTCACCAGCTGGATCGAAAGGACTTTGCTTTGTCATTGACCAAGGAGACAACTAGATCTGTCTGGTTGAGCAGAGTTGTCGAGATTGGTTTTCAGACGATCTGTGAGTAAGCTTGATATTCTGCTGACTCAAACAAGTGAGAGAGAGAGAGAGAGAGACTCTGTGTGTGTGTGTGTGTGTGTGTGTGTGTACGTGCGTGCGTGTGTGTGTGTGTGTGTGTGTGTGTGTGTCTTCCTGTCTTTCTGTCTGTCTGTGCCTAGGTCTGTGTGTGTGTGTGTGTGTGTGTGTGTGTGTGTGTGTGTGTGTGTGTCTGTCTGTGCCTGGGTCTGCCTGTGTGCGTGTGAACGAACGAGTGAGGGAGGAGATATCGTGAAATTTTTGTCTGATATGTTGAGAATTACTAACATACTCTGATTTTAATTCTCAATGTTGTTCACTTGATAGAGGTGTACAAGATGATAAGAGGCATAGCTCGAGTGGACAGTCAGAGACTTTTTAACAGGGCGACAATGGCTAACACGAGGGGACAACATTTTAAGGTGATTGGAGGAAGGTATAAGGGGGATGAAAGGGGTATTTTTTTTACACAGAGAGTGGTGGGTGCGTGGAACGCACTGCCGGCGGATGTTGTGGGGGCAAGTACATTAGGGACATTCAATAGACTCTTGGATAGACGCATTGGGGTCATGTGGGAGGGAAGTGTTAGATAGAACGTAGAGCAGGATAAAATGTCGGCACAACATTGTGTTCTATGTTCTATTTCCAGCATTCGTGGAGTTGTCCTTCGAATTATGGTGATCGGTTGATAGCTGACGGTTAATTGACCCGTCTGTTGAAGTTACAGTAAGAAACACTTCTGACGTTCGCCATATTAAGAGGATCACATCACATCTGTATCCTCCGTGTGGGTTCAAAGGCCGAAGAACACCAAAGCCCGGCAGTCCCCGTTCGAAATGGGAGCCAAAGGAATCGCAGAGTAAATAAGCTCTCCTCTTGCCCACGCTCAACGTTTAAATTACCCATCCAGTTCACAATGGTTTCTTCTTTCATTCTCGTCCATAGAACCTGATGGCGATTGTGAGCCTGTCCCGCGGAAAGTGCGATCTCTCCATATTCACCACTCGGTACCTGGTGGCCATGGCGACGGCGGTCCTCTCGGCGATTAGCAGTGTCCTGATATTGCATCGTGTTGCCGATCATTATTGGTGGGATTCTTTCCTGTTCAACATTCCGATGTGCAGATTCATTCTCCTCCTGTCTCCTGTGGCGGTACACTGTTCTGCTTGGTTCACGATCGTTTCCACCTTTGATGGTTTTGTGGTCATTTGCACTCAGAATCTGAAAACCAAATACTTCACCGTGAGAACCGCCGTGGTTGTTAAAGTGACAGTGAGAGCGCTCTTCTGTTTAAAGATCATTCCCTGGTCCTTCGCTTACGATCGTCATCCTGGAATAGGTATCTATCTTGTGCGGGACTGCCTTAAACAGAGAGAATGTCATATCCAATTCGAATGGCTGATATTTTCTTGGGTGGAATAACTGTGAACTCCAGTGGTTCCGTTTCCTTTGACTTTGTTTTTCAACGTGCTCACAGTCAGCTGCATTTTAGTGGCGAGTCGGGTGCGAGGTCGCCCGCAGGAACTCAGCAGTGGGGAGAAGGAGAAGCACGCCGAGATGGGGAACCTCAAACGACCCATCATTTTACTCTTTGCAATCTCCAAGAGTTTCATTCTGCTTTGGGCCACAACTGTCGCATATTTCGTTTGTTATCGAAATTTGAACGTGTTTAAGGACTTGGTCCAAGTCTTTGTCAACATTTGGACCGACGGGCATGTGCTTCAGCAGCTGAGCTCCTGCACAAACACGAACATTTGCACCCTCACCCAGAGGAAGTTCAGAGACGAGAGAGAGGAGCTGCTCCAGGTGCTTAAGTATTCATTGACCAGAACTGGAAAGCTGGAGAAGTGATTTTAAACATTGCACCAAATTCTTGTGAACACCCTATCTTCCTGAGTGGGTCAGTTCACGAGCAGGATTCGGTCAGTTGGATCCACGACCTGCCTTGTTTCTAACTGAAATCAGAGGCTGATCTGAATGTAACTTCAACTCCCCAATTCTGTGTGCACGTGAAACTTTCCACCTTTGTTTCTTCGGGATTTTGTACAGCGCTGCCTGATACACTGTCAAAGGATTCCCGCAAGAAAATAGGAATTTGTTCATATTCAAGTTGACTCGAATTCACTGAGATTTTGTCTTAAAGGGCGCATTTTGCTGAAAGAAAATGCCCGCCTGCTCTTTCATGTCTTCATTTCCACTGTTGTTTATGGAAGGTGAAAGGAGAACATGGCAATAAATTCAATTTTTCCCCTTTGCATTCAGTGTTTGAGCAAAAAATCTGTTCACAGCGCAAGGAGATCTCTCGCAGCCTTCATATAAACCTGCCATGAACTATAATTACCAGCTGAGAATGCAGATGGATCTTTAGTGTAAACGGTTTTACAAAATCCGTCACACCAGCAAATGTGAGTGACATGCAACACAATGGGAACATTTGTGTGAGTTTTTGTGTGACTATCAGTCAGTACGAACAGAGATCCTTTGGTACGTCCTTTTCGCGAACTCGTGCGTTTCCCTCGGGTGCTCTGGTGTCCCTTCCACATGCGGATTGGTAGCTTAGTTGGCCACCGGACGTTGTCATCATTATGAAGATGAATACTCAAATCGCGGGGTGGCTGTGTTGTTGGGAAAGACGGAACAATGGAAAAGGATCATGGAAAGAAGGTATTTGATGATCAGCACCGAACTGGTGGCCCAGAGGCCTGTTTATGTCTTGTATAATCCCATACCTTCTCATTGGACGCAGGACGGGGCTGGATCTTCACTTCTTGTCAAAGCTGCGAGGATTTTTGAATAGATTTGAATACCTAGGTCTTGAGAGAGCAGTACATCAAATTCAATTACGTTACAATGAAATTAATAAACGCGAAATAAGGAATGAAAGTAATTTTAGTTGTTCATTCCTGCAGAAAAACATACAAAGTTATTGATTTTTTTTTCAATTCATGTAAAGTAAACGAGGATTAAAAGATTACCGAGCTGAACAGCATTGGAAAATAAATAAATTATTGAAAGCTGCAAAAATATAATTAACATACGTTTACGGTTCTATTTAATTTGAAGGGCCAGGAATCCCTCTTGAAGTTAGTTCCCTATCAGCAGAATGCTAGGAATCCAAGCGGGATCACGTCTCTAGTTCAGCGACGGAGCGGAGTGAGGGAGAGCCTGCATCCGTCATTCTAATGATCCTGGACTTGCAACTATCCCTCGCAACATTGGAATTCGTCTGTTCACTTCGCAACAGCTCTCCCAGTCAGCTCGTTGCACCTCCAGTGTATTCCACGGAAGTTAATGAGAGTGTGAAATTGTTATGGGGACTATTTGAACAAATTATCCAAGGTTTTGTGCACCAAGATTATTGAGTGGGACAAAGTATAGAATTCATGATTTGAATTGTTTTCTGTTGCGCAACAATATTCGCAGATGAATCCGTCCCTGCGTTGTGACGTTACACTCAACCCTCCTCTGTTATCTATGGTTACGGTCAAGGACACGTATACGACAGAGAGCCGGACAGTTAGCTCAATGTTCAATTCCAAATTAATATTATCATCACTTATTTTCTGGTTATTGTAAACTTTCTGTGTCAAACGATTTCTCACTGTCGTTACACGTCACCAGAACATCCGTAAATCAATTTCACATAATTGGTTGCAAGCTGCATTGCATTGGTCCAATTAACTCGAAATTATCAAATGGCAGTTGTGCTGCGTGGGTGCATTTCTGAGGAATATATGTCATCTCTCTCCCCGTGTCATCCTGTGACTGTAAGTCCCAACATCGTTTAACTTTGTAATATCTCTTCTTCTCCTTTTCTCACAATCTGTAATAAATCCCAACTACACCGAGGGTTTTGTACAGCGCTATCCGTGCTCTGCAGAGTTTTGTGCCTGTGATCCACCACATTGAAGTTTTTGTACGTCACTCTCCTTGCTCTGTATCACTGTGCTGTGCGTGGACTCAGTACACAGTGATACACAGCCGAGTCACTCACTTGTAGTTCAGAGATCGTTAACCGGCTGATTTTCCTGTCAGGATCGAGAAAGCTGGAAATCCGTCCTTCTTCAGCATTTTCCTTGTCCTGCTCTCCTGAAGTCTGCCTCTGGAGGAGGAAGTTTGGAGCCTGTCCTTGGAACTGCCGGTACCAGTGTACTGTGTACGGACAGAACCCGGAATATTCACAGCCTAAAGTGACGTTGTCGCCAGAAGAAGGTCGAAGACTCTGTGTCTGCGGGGAAATTGAACCTATAGAAATTAAAATCATGATTGCTTTACTCTTGATTAGCATGGACAGTGTCAGACACAGGTATATGTTCCGGTTTCGAACCAGTTCACTTCACTTAAAATGCTTGCAAACCTTATTAAATTCTGTTTACAGTTATTCCAGCCACGTTGCAGCGGTGATCTCACTGACAGACAATCGCTGGGAGTAAACTGTGATCATCAAAGGAGAATTGGAGAAATGTATAAATCTATGGGAATAAACAGATAGTATGCAGAAAATTTTGGGAAGATTCAAAGAGCCGGGAAACAGACAATGGGCCGAATTACCTTACAATGTTCTATAAAATTATTTTGGCCTTTCATGATTCTTGGCGAAACTTTTGAACAATTCATTTTCTCCTCAGTGAAGGATGAACTTTACAGAAATTTGTCCCGTCTCAGTAATAGTCTACTACATGACAAGATTTCAAGATAAAGGAGTGAGATTCAACAGCACGTACTGAGTATCTGTGGGACGGTATCAACCTCAAAATGCGGTTTAACACAACTCTAGATAAAGCTATTCTCCCTGTTTTAGACAGGTTTCTTCCAGTGCGGCACATTTTTCTCCGTTTTACTTTCATTTAAATTTGTCGCATTTTTTTTCAGATCTACGTCTTAGGCTTTCTGCTACGTGCGGTTTATAATACAGCACATCTCCAACCCCAGAAAGTTTCCCACAGTCTGTGAGTTGGCAGTTGGGTTCAGTCTGTGCTGTTTGCACAGCTCTTTCATATTCACTCACAGTTCAGCATCTCCCTTGTCAATCTCCCTCTGCAGCTGGTTAATAATAAATAGTTTACTTTCCAGTCTTCACAAAAAGAGCGTGTGGACATATCCCACACAATCGGTCCCAATAGAACACCCTCTTATGCCTCCAGTAAATCTGATTTCGCCGTGTACAGGCCCAGCATCGCTACCTCTCCCTAATGTCCCAAAAGTACCTGCCGTATGAATCAAATTGATCTGTTATTTTCTGCGAATTAACCCTTGTGACTCTTCGCACTCTTCAATCCTTCGCTCGGGTGCTCCTGTTTGTGTATATATTTATTCATTTTTGGGCATGTGGGCATTGTTGGTAAGACCAGCATTTATTTCCTATCACCATTCCCAATACACCTACTCCTAGGGCCTCTAACCTATTCTCTCCGGACTCACGCCCAGACGTGCCTTTCTCTGTCCACACTGTCTCTGGACCACTTCTCAGAAACCCCTTGAGAAATCAGGTCTTCTTCACTTTGAAGAAGATTGACATCACATGATACGAATATTAAATTACACCGAATCTCCCGGGGAAAGCGGAAGAAAGCACGTAGTTTCCAGAATATTACCAGCCGTAACAGTCACTGTGGACCCAATTCCAAGCTGATAGTGTTGTAGTCCGGCTAGACCCATACACAGTAATGCCGTTCTCAGTCTCCCCACTGCAACAACCATCCTTATTTAAATCTGCCCGGGAAATATTACCAGAGACTTCCTAGTTGTTCCAGGTCCTTCGGAAGCAAAACAAAAACAATATTTCGTGTTCGCAACCCTGTACAGTGTGATTTGTCCGCTGTCATAAACAGATTTCTTGGTAAAATTGCCCCGGAACACGAGCCAATGCTCGTTTCTCAAAACGAGTGCCAAGTAACGTCAAGGAATAATGCCTGGAAAGGGGTAAAATACTATATCACCCATATTACAGACTAGGAAAATAAAATCATATACCAACCATATAATTCTGCTTTCGGATCCCAGGAGACCATATCTTGACAGCATACTGTTTTTGCTCTGCTCTCTTCCACTGTGGAAGTCATCACACGATACTTCATCTCAGTTTCAAATCATCGTGGTCTCGGTGAGAGGAGAGGGTAGGAGTTAAAAGTTTAGTGACTGCAGTTCCCGAGTCCATATATTCGAAAAAGATCCCATCTGGATATTGGTATTGAGAAGAGGGATCGGTCATGGCCGGTCGCCGTTCATTGAAACCAGTTTCAGGAAAGACACCACCATCCACGCACACTCAGCAGTGAAAAAAATCCAATGTGTGAATTGCAACAATCCAGTCCAGTTATACCCAAAACTCTGTAGCAGGTGGGTCGAGCCGGGACCCGTGGGCTTTACTGTTAGATTCACTGTGCTCCTTCACCTGTTGCTGGGAAATCTGCAGTGGGGGTTTTTGTATCGCGGGAAGCCCAGGCCCATCACTGTGCTGTCAAACTGTACTCAGCTTTACAGTAATAGGTAGCGCTGTCTTCAATTCTGAGATCCCGGATTTCCAAGGTAAAAGTGCGTTCTGCTTGATTTGTTCTCACAACAAATCGTCCCCCGCAGGTGATCCGCTCCCACTCTGCCCCCTTCTCTGTGTGTTTGAAGAAATGCCCACTATGAAATTCATAGTCACCCCAAAAACTGCAGTTGATGGTTACTGACTGACACTCCTTCCTGGACACCGCTTTCGGTCTCTGCGTCACCGACTGACTGAAGGAATCTAGACATTAAACACAGAGAGAGATGAATGGGTATGAGAGGCTTACAACGAAACGGGGCTAAACGCTGGGCAGTGATTGAAATTCTGAAAGGACTCCGACAGTTTTAACTAAACCCACACTGTCTGGGAGTGTGTGAACGGTACTCACGGTGTGAGCAGAGGCACAGCGTCAAAATAATCAGGATTGCCATCGCTATTTCATTTCGGCGAATGGTGTACGTGACGGGGCGCAGGAGCCGGGGTCCGGGACCACTCGGCAGTCTGTCCTCGATACTTCAGCAGGATGGGTTGTTTTCCACTGGGCGGTGCCCTGGGATTATTCAAGAGCCTCGCGGATCCCGGATCACTGGGCTTTGTGTTGTGGAGGAAGTGACAGGTTTAAAAGAGACCGTTGATTGCCTGGTTCGAATTTGGGTTTCTGATCTGCATGTGAATGCCCCTCCCATATTCCTCTGACGTTCAGTGGGTGGGAGGGTTATTCTGTCAGCATAAGACTCCTGTCCCTTTTATTCCTTATTAATCGCTCACCCAGAGGTTTCTTGAGGTCCGCATGAAAACTTGATTGCACCGGATTGCATTCATTCTCAAAATTCTCTTATTAATCCACCATCAGCCGGCTCAATGAACAGCTTGTCACATAGGAAATCTCGGCCTCACTTTAAAAAAGTATTCATTCTGTCCACCCCACAACAGTACCACCCCTGCACCTGTAAATTAAATCAATATTGAATGCTCAACTTTCTATTTCTGAAGAATTGTTTTCGGGTTGAAACGTAAACCCAGTTTCTCTGCCAAAAGGTACTTCCTGACCTGTTGAGTGTCTCCACCGTTTTCGTACATATTTCAAGTTTTACAACATCTGCGGTTTTCTTTTGTTTTAATTTTAAGTCTGTGTTCGAGAAGCAGATTCTATATTTAGGTGACTATTAACGTGCGTCTGCGTAGTTTCCAACCCTGTCTCTGTAAATTTTGTTATAACGTTCAAGACAAGTTTCCCATCCAGCACTCAAACAGTGACCGAGTTTCAAATATTGCATCTCATTCTTACATTACCTGTCCGTCTTACTGTGTGCAGTTTGTTTCCCTTTTAACACGCATAACTTAAATGAGGAGAGGATTGGATGAGTACGTGGATGATGTGATTGGTAAGTTTGCAGACAACACAAAAAGTTGTGGGATCGTGGTTAGAGAAGGCGGTTATCTACGGACACAGCGCGATATAGATAATCTAAAATAGGCGAAGATTTGGCAGATGGATTCAGAAAATGTGAGCCACGTTCTGGTAGGACATGTAGAATACATGGCAGGGTCGTTGGGAGTGTTGGTGTACAGATAGTCCGTGATATGCAGTCTATAGCTTCCTGAAAGTGGAGATACTGGAGCAACTGGTCAAGAAGAAGGTTTTTAGCATGCCAGCCGTCGAAGGCTGAGCCACTGAGTACAAAAGTTACGACGTCATTTTGCAGAAATAATAAAGATTGGTTAGATGGCACTTGAAGTATTATATGCAGTTCTGATCACCATATATCAGTAATAATGTGACAGCAATCGAGACTGTTGAAGAGATTCACCAGGATTTTGCCTGGAATGAGGGATGTAGTTATGAGGAGAAATTAGATTTGCTGGGTTTATTCTCGCTGGAAACTTCGAGGCTGGTACGTGACTTGGTAGCTGTTCGTTTGAGAGGCATAGATGGGAAATAGAGTCAACGTTATGTTTCGCCAGTGTGCCAGACACAGCAACCAGAGGGCTCAAGCTTACAGTGAGAGGAGAGAAATTTAAAGAGCTGCTGCTAAATTGTTCGCACAGAGGATGATGGACGCAGATACTGTTACAACATTTAAAAGGCGTTTGCACAGGGACATGGATAGGATAGAAGTAGAGAATATGCGCCGAATACGAGCAAATGGCATCAATACAGATGAACATACTGGTCGGCATGGACGAGATAGTCCTGCAGGCACACTTCTGTGTTGTCGGATTGTGCGATATTATGAGTTACTCCAAAATTGCGGACTGTGCGTTGCAACAAACTGGCCTACCAACACGTCGGTTAAAAGCAGTGGACTCCCCGTCATATAATTATTGTAATATTCACGTATCCAAAATGCTGCGTCTGAACGTCGCAGTGTCTCTAAGACGAGTGATGGCCGACCACACAATGTCCTCTGCGGAATGGGGGCCGCAGGATCCCAACGTCCAACCGAACAATAGAGACTAATTTTCCATGTAATAGAGCGAAAGCACAAGGAGGATTAACAAATTGTTCAAAAGTTAAAATTATTTTTCCGGAGAAAGCAGAGTGGAACTACCCTGTGCTGTCGCCTGCGGAACATTTTGAGGCCGCAGGGGAGCTGAGAGCTGGGAACCGTCCGGATCGTCGAGGTGAGGTCGGCCTAATGTCCTCGTTCAGTTCAAGTGAACATATGAATGGGAACAAGATGGGGTGGGTCGAATCAGTTCTGCCTTTCCAGTCTGTCGTTCCCAGGGTCAGGAAAACGAGCACTGGACATGTCTCAGATTTTGGGGGAGGCAAAAACTGAGATCATAAATCAACAGTTTCACTGGAGAGAGAGGGATAAAGAAACAGAGTCTGGAAGAGAAACAGCGGCGTAACTTTGACCCGACTCTGGGTTCCGATACCGGAGGCCCGGGTAGATGTTTTCTCCAGGTTTTGACCCAGCAGGTACTTTACACTCATCGATCAGACGTGAGGCTGGGCAACGGCGGAGAAACAGCAAGTGGTTCTTCAGACGGTGAAATCACAGATGTCAGTGTCACATGCTGTCAATGAATGGTCTTACGGCGAATCAGGGCGACCTGACCCCGAAATAGGGTGTCCCGCAGCACTGGGACCTCGCTTCCAAACAATCCCACAGACCACGAAACTGCCTGACTTTCAGGAAAAAACATTAAAATCCGGAGCACATTAGGATGAGCGAGCACGGAAATGAGCCGTTCGTCCAATCTCGTCTATGCCGTCCATGATGCTAATCGAAAATAGTCCTATTTACCCGATGTTGATTGGAGTCCTTTGAAAGTTGTTATTATTCCTGTCTCAACGAATTACTCCGGTAGCTCACGTCATATACGTACCACCCTCTGAGTGAAGAATTTGCTTCTCAGGTATCTTAAAATGTTTCCTTCCCTTTTTAAACATTTACCCTCCATCTTTATATTTCCTTTCCCAGGGAAGAAAACATTGTGTGCATTGATCCTATCTCTGCCCCGTGTTTTTGTACACTTCTATAAGGTCACCTCATAGTCACATGCGCCCCAGGGAATAAACTCCTCGTCTGAACAATCTCTCCCTGTAGCCCAGGCTCTCGTGTCCTGACAGCATTCACTTCAATCTTCAATCTTCTTTGCAGTGCTTGAAGATCGATGGCGTTTATCCTGCAAGGGGTGGGGGGGGGGGGTGGTGAACTGCACACAATACTCCAGGTTCGGCCTTACAATGTCTTGTAATGCTTTAAGATTGCACATGTTCCTCCAAAGACGGAGACACAAGCCAGCTGGTCACTGTGAGACTGGAGGGAAAGAGAAAGCATCAGTTCCTCCCAGAGGTTGTCCATGAGAAACAGAAGAATAATTGTGAGTGTGGATTTGTCGGAGAGAGAGAGAAATAGAGCCAACGTTTCAGGTCGAAGGCCTTTATTCAGAACTTGGCTGGTGCTGAGTATTTCCATTATTTTATTTCTAAGATTTCCAGCATCTGCGTTGTTTATGTTTGCTTTGACTCGACAGAGAGTGAAAGGGAGAGTTAGGAGTGTGGGAGGATGAAGGGAGTGGGTAGATGGAAAATTGATGGAGACAGAGGGATAGAGAGAAATAGGGAGAGTAAGAGAGACGGATGTGGGTGATTATAAGATTAGTCAAGCGATTGACAGCTGCCACTGAGTGTTTACGTGGGGGACCAACAGCCTGTTCTGTTTGATTCAGAAGGAGGGAGCTCCAGGATTTAATCGTTCAGCATAACAATTCTCTCCTTCTGAGGTAAATCACATCTGTTGAATTGAGCTGAATTGAAACCCAGTTCACTTTTTAAGAACTTTCTGTTTACTTTGAACCAGCTATGAATATTCTTCCTATTGAATCTTCCCTTGATTGACCTGGTTTTGTGGCCGTGATCACGTGGGGATGGCACTGGGGCGTTAATTAAAATGAATACAGACACAGAACTCCCAGAGCGAAGAACTGACAGAAACGGAATAAAAGATTACCCAATCACACAGAACAGAAATAGCGAGTGAGAATTGCAAATATTTCAACTGGTTCAACACTAACTTACCTATCAGAAATCTCTGCCACTTACACGAGAGTAAATGAAGCACGATATCTAGGTTCACAGTTGGGGAAAGGGTCTCTTCTCGGTGGAGAGGCAGCAACACAGTCAACGACTGTGTGTGTGTGTGTGTGTGTGTGTGTGTGTGTGTGTGTGTGTGTGTGTGTGTGTGTGTGTGTGTGTGTGTGTGCGTGTGTGTGTGTGTGTGCGCGCGCGTGTTGTGTGTATGTTTTTGGGTGAGTTGTGTCCGGAGCGAATGCTGTATTGATTTCATTTCACATTCCATGTGGGATAATGCAAAAATATGAGAATGTGGTGGGTTCTGTGACCTCGTGACCGCCCACCTGGTAAGTTCTGAACTTTCAACCCATGTCAGAATTAGAATCAGATTCAGGTTTATTACGACTGACGTATGTCGTGCAATTTGTTTCTTTGCGGCAGTAGTACAGTGCAACATGTAATGACAAAAAAAAAATTACCATAAGTTCCTGAACGATTAAATCCTGGAGCTCCTTCTTCTGCAACAGACAGGACAGGCAGTTTTTCCCCACGTTCACACTCAGTGGCAGCTATCAGTCACTTGAGTAATCTTTTAATCGCCCACGTCCGTCTCTCTCGCACTCGCTTTTCCTCTCTCCTTCAATTTACTATATACACACTCGCTTCATCTTCTCACACTCCAAACTCTCTCTTTCACTCTCCGTCAAGTCAAAGTAAAACTAAACAACGCAGATGCTAGAAATCTAAGAAATAAGTGAATAGTGCAAAATGGGAATAATGAGTCGTGTTCATGGGCTCATGGACGGCTCAGAAATCTGATGGCGGAGGGGAAGATACTGCACATGAAACGTTGATATGGGTCTTCATTCTCCTGCACCACCTCCCCCTTGATAGTAACGTGAAGAGGGCATGTCCAGGAGGGTGAGATCATTTAATGATGGATGCCAACTTCTTGATGCACTGTCTCTTGAAGACGTCCTCGATGGTGGGGAGGGTTGTGCCCATGATGGAGCAGGTTGGCGTAAAACCCCCTGCAGCCTCTTTCGGTCCTGCATATTGGACCCTCCATAGCAGGCCGTGAGCAACATGTCATAATGCTCTCCACCGCTCCTTTGTTGAAATTGCAAGAGCCTTGCTGACATACCAGATATCCTCAAACTCTCATAAAATAGAGCCACTGGTGTGCCTTATTCGTGATTGTATTCATGCGTTGGGTGCTAGATATATCCTCTGAGATGTTGATGCCCAGTACTTGAAGCTGCCCACCCTTCTACCGTTGAGCCTTCAGTGAAGACTTGGGTATATTTTCCTGACTTCGCCTTCCTGAAGTTGACAATCAATTCTCTCGTCTTTCTGATATTGACCACGAATCTGCTGTTGGTACAACACTCAACCAATCGAAATATCACACTCCTGTACGCCTTCTTATCACTATCTGAGATTTTACCAACAACAGTACTGTCATCGGCGAATTTATTGGTAGCGTTTGAGCTGTTCCCAGCCACGCAGTCATGTGTTGAGAGACTGTGATGTGGATCTTGAGTTCCTAGAATATACCCACATCGCGATTCTGTAAGATCACAGTCTGAGAAAATCTGCTCTTTTTGAGCACCGTGCTGCCTCCCGGTTAACGGTACTGCAAAACATAAGGCACATTTCCACTGGTGGGCATTATAATCCCGCGTCAGGCTAAAGTGACGAAGAGTCTGATTTTGTCCTCTTGGCAGTGCAGTACTCTCATTGTCTCAGCACCCAGACGAGAGGTCTAAACCCGAAACTTCCACTGTCCACTTCCCTCCACAGGTACTGCCTGACCCGCTGATTTCCTCCAGCACTTCATTTTTCGCTCATGGTCTAAATCTCCCTGATCTGGTATTATACTGGTCCAGGCCAGGGTGCATGGGGTTGCGGTTTAAGCTGAGTTATGCCCTGTACATCGTGAATCAGTCATGTTTACAACGGGAAAAGCACTCTGTTGTTCCACTCGTGGACAAGGCCCAGGCTTAATTCGGACAACATGTCCAGACAAAATAAAATCAGGCCCGGTCACTGCTCACCCCACACACTTCCCGGACACACCAGATGCATATATGCTAGTATTGCAGTCGTGTATCTGCATGAAATGCAGCCATTGATGATATCAAACAATTTTCAGAACATCTCTCCAGGGCACAGTTCGTATCACACGGATCTCTCTTACACCAGCCCCAGTGAATATTTGTTTCCCACAAGTTTTGAGTGCAACAGGCCTGCTCCCTGTTTAACTTACATTTGTCCTAATTGCTTCATTTCAACCAGGGTTCAGAGTACTCCAGCCCCTGTATCAGTAAATTAAGATAATCAGTTACCCTAGACCCTATCATACCAAGCACATTCACTCTTCAATTTATGCAGTGCCCAATAACAGCAGACCTAGACACTATTGATGTTATAATGGGAAAGAAAACAGCAGGCCCGGCAATTATACAGATTACTCAGGACCCTATAAAACCAGCCTCACACAATATTTGTGTTACATGAAGCCCAGAAACAACAGGGACAATTACCAATCCTTTTGTTATAGCTTCAACATAATGTCATGCTCGGACATTGTTTACATGACACTGGGCCCTGTATCACCAGGCCGAGACACTGTGAAGATGCACTTTTGACTGCAAAACCAGGCTCATTGCTGTCCAAAATATTCCAGGTCCCAGAATACTGCGATAAATCTTTTTAATTTTAAACTGGGCCATGTAACACTGGGTCCAGTCTCTCGTCATATTACACTTGGTAATCCAAGAGCAGGACATTATCACTCGTGATCTTACATTGGATTCCATAACACACGGAGAATTTACTGTTTATATTGAACTGGGCACTGTAACACCAGGCCCAGTCACATTTCATATTAAACTGAGTCTGAGAACAGAAAGAATTGTGACTGTTCATATCATCTTTGCTTCATAACATCAGTTACAGAGACTGTTCATGTCATATGTGGTTCCAAAACACCGTGACCATTTGTAGTTAATGATGCACTGCGTGCTGTAACACCAGGCCCTGTCAGTGCTAATGGTACGATGGTCCAGTAAAATCAAGCCTGGACAGTGTATCTGTTACATGGGGCGCTGGAACACCAGACATAATCAACATTCCTTTTACAATAAACACCATATAATGTCTGCACGGTCACTGTTCATCTTACATTGGGACCGTCGTCAGCTGATGCGGTCAGTGCTCACATTAAACTGGGCCATAGAAAATTAGGAACAGTGACAGTTCATATTATCTTCGTCCTGAAACTGTAATCACAGTCAATAGTCATGTAAAACCAGGCCCAATAACAAGAAACACAGTCACTGTTCATGGTACATGGTGACCTCTCTCAAAATTTCCAGACAATGCTCATAATAAAGCAGGCTCAGTCAAACTTCAAATTACATTAGACCCTGCTATGTCAACGCTGAGATATCGATCAGATTACACAACGCCCCAAACACCAAGCCTAATCACTGTTCAATATACAATGGGAACTCTAGCACCAGGCCCTCTCACTATTCATGTTATAATGAGAACTATAACACTCAGCCCAGTCATTGTGCATGTTACACTGGTCCCCATAAGACCAGGGTAGTCACTGTTCATATGATCTTAGTCCTGTGGAAATGTGCCTGCAGGATGTTTAATCCTGTCAATACTTGTAAATATCTCGTGTGTTTGTGTTTGTGTGAGTGTGTGCGTGCGTGCGTGCGTGCGTGCGTGTGTGTGTGTGTGTGTGTGTGTGTGTCACAGAGAGCGAGGGTACGTGTTCATGTTTTTCAGCTCAGGGTTTGTGCCGACACTGCTGAACAACATGGACCGAGCGGCAGCTAGTTCGATAGCATTCCTTGTTGCGTCACCTAGCGGCCATGAATATCTATTATCTGGCCCCCAGTGTGCGCTCCTGTCAACAATTTTTCTGTGACATCAGGTGCATTCTCTGGGCGAAAGTGAAGAAGCTGTCAGTGCCTTGGGCAGGACAGGGACGAGGAACTGAAAGCCGCGAGAGTTAGGCGGCAGCTGAATCGTAACGAACACGACCACTAAATTAATGTCAAAGTAATTTGCAACAGGTTGGATAAAAATATACTGCATTTTCGGGGAAGTAAACAAGACCTCCGAATTGATGATGATTAGTGTCGTCTGCAAACAAATGTCATCAAAAGCTGTCGGTATTTTTATTATACGCACGGTCCTTTAATACTGAAAACATTTCTAAACGTAAAAATCTGTGTTCTGTTCTCGCTTTCCACGTTTTTATGAACAATATAGCTTTTTTAATTTCGTCCACGGCGTATTTCACGGGTTCTCTCAATATTTCAAGAGTTGCCGGACTGCATTCTGAGTTTGGTTTGTTTTTCTTTTCTTTATATGTAGTTGAGCTACCTCACTGAATGATATTTTCCCCTTTATTTCAGTAATCCGTGTAAAGCTACTGTAAATAAAAGCAGTAAAACCGGAGACTCTCTGCAGGTCAGAGAGCATCTGTGCAAAAGAAGCAGAAGTAACCACTGTCGTCAATTTGCATTATTTTTAATCGCATGAGTTTGCACTTCGACCTCAGTATAAAGATTCATTGGCTGGTGCCGGTTCTCGTGGCGGCGGTGAGGTCAACTTGTAGCAGGTGGGCAGGCTCAGTTTGGAACACTCCTTTTATTTTGACAAAAACCACAAACTCCCATTTCCCCTGACTGGGAATCGATCCTTGGCCGTATCAATGAATGCGCTGATTCCTGTCCACTGGTGAAGGAATGGACCAGAATATCCGGTGAAAACTGCGGAAATAAGTTCCCCCTGAGTTTCTGGCTTCCATGTGGCGAAAGCCGAGCGGCTCCTTGGCATTTGGTGCCCTCTGCTGGAAGATTTGTGCGAAACTTCCGTCATCAATTCATCAGTTTTCTTTCAGTACTCGACGACTCGAATAAATTCCCGTTTTGCTATCTCTGGGCTGCTTTGGAGCGGCGAGCTCTGCTGAAACCCGCCATCACCTTCATGCAGCATATTACCGGTGTCTTCAATGCTTATGGCGGTAGTTTTTTCACCGGTGAGTTCAACAGGTGCTCAACACTCTCGTTCCCGAACTTATCAGGTGTAAAATTTAAGCGTTAATGTCGCCGTTCTCCAGAGTAACAATGGGTGAGGGGCAGATCTAGAATATGGACACTACTAAATGACGTTGTTTTGTTTCTGCTTCACGGTCTGGGACCTTGCAGGACACCGTCGGGGAGACTCCGTTACACAAACATCGGCTGCAAATATGGTAAGAGAAGGGGACGAAATTCAGTTACATCGTAATTTTAGAGCTACAGGCAGTATCAATCCGGAACAGTTCTGGTACCTTGGATTTCGCACTGCACCGAAATTTCTGCCCAATAAAACCAATTACACCGAGAAGAAGGGGCGCAATGCAGGGGACGTGTTCACCAGCAAACGGCGCACCGCACGCATAGGAAGAAACTTATTGAGTGAATGCGTTGAACAGTTGGTGAGTGACCAGCAACCAAGCCCCTGTGTCAATGAACACAGCGATGAATCGGAATGATGAGCCGTGGGCGGGGCTGGGCGGGCACGGAGACACTGGTAAATGTGGGAAGGCTTTGACAACACTTATCTTCACCCGGAACTGCGAGACAGGAAAATGGCTGAACCTTGATAAAGTATTTGAGTGTGGACAAATTGTTCCCATTCATTGTGCAAGCGACTCATTTAGAAGTGAAGAGACAATGAAGTGCAGCAAATAAATGTATCTTTGTGCGCATTTTCATGGACCAGTGGCTGCAGTTTTCACCCAGACCACGCCGACCTTCCTCATCTATGTATGAGATTTTCATTTCGTTCGTTCATTTAAATCACGGTATTGTTGCATATTGTGCTTCAATCGCTATATCTACAAACGCGATATCGATTGTATACTCTTTAAAATAATCGTGCTCTCTGTTTTCTATTTTGTCGGACGTTGACATTCTTTGTTCTATGGATCATGGCCTTTCAGTCCATAGAGATTCGATATCACCAATGTCATGGACATTAACAATCCCGTTGAATTCGTCCGTAATCATTGGTGTAGGAGCGACCAAAGCACTTCTACCGGCTTCTTTAGACAAGTGAAGCCCCTCACAAACAGCAATTTTCTGAATCACCACGAAAGTCTTGCCAGTGTAAATAAATCCTTGTGTATGCACTTGAGAAAAATAATCTCGATGACGACCAACCACGAGTTCACAAAATATCAGCGTTATTTTCTCGCCCAAGCACATGAAAATAATGAGCGGAGGGTCCACATTCTCTGGATGTTGTAAGACTGATAATTAAGCACTTCGTTATTCACCAGCTGCAGAAGGAAATTGGCGGGAAGATGCTGAGTTGTGAGTGAGTCTAAAACCGCCTGTGAAAAACTGCACAGATTGAACCCAACCGACAGCTGACAGACTGTAGGGAATGTTCTCAGAGCAGCAAATGATGAACTGCAGACAGCAAAAGTCAAGAGACACAGATATGAAAAACAACTGAAAAGTAATTGAGGTGAAAATTAAACGGAGAAAGACGAGCCCCACTGAAAGAAAGACTTGTGTAAAACAGGGGAGGAAGTGGTTACCCAGATGTGTTAAACTGTACTTGAAGGGCGACCCTCGCCCCACAAGTACTCAATCCATGCTGGGGAATCTTTCCTTCCTCTTGAATCTTGCTCTCCGCTGGGCAATAACCGAGAAGGGACACGATTTTTGAAAACACATCCTTACCGAGGAGAAAATATATTAATAAGAAGTTTCTTCGCATTTGTTTCGCACAGTATCATGAAAATCAAATAGAGTTTTACAGAGCAATAAAAGGTAACTCGGCCCATTGTTTGTCTGTGGGCTCTCTGAATCCGCCCCTGAATCACCCTTCATTCCCTTTGTTCATTCCCGTACATATACAAATATCTCAACGTTCCCTTTAATAATCATACATTTCCAGCAGCAGGCATCTGACAGTGATTTTCCCAAAATCGCTGGATTAATTCGCAAGGGCAATGAATAAAGTTAGCAGAGATATTAAATGAAACGACCTGGCACAAAACCGATGCCTGCGCTGTTGTCTTTAAAAATCAACAGTAAGATAACAATGAATTCTCGTTTTATTTTCTCCAGTTTCAATTTCCCCGCAGTCCCAGAATTTGCAATCCTCTCCCGCTGGTGACACTGTCGGTTTAATCTGAGAATATTCCGGGTTCTGCCCGTACACAGTGCACTGGTACCGGCTGTTCCCAGGAGAGGCTCCGACTTTCATGCTCCAGAGCCACACTTCAGGAGAGCAGGACAAAGAGAAGGCTGACGGAGGACGAGTTTCTGGTTCTCTCGATGCTGGCAAGAAAAGCAGCCGGTTAACGATCTCCAAAGTGAACTGAGCGACTCGGCTTGATATCATTGTGCCCTGAGTCCGCGCAGAGCACAGTGATACTGTGCATGGGCAGAGAGGTGCAAAAGCCTCAGGGTAATAAGTTAAAGACACACGGCGCATCAGAGAAAGGAGGGAGTTATACAAACACGTCACCATGTTAGATCTCTCTCTCTCTCTCACACACACACAGACACACAGACACAGACACACAGACACACAGACACAGACACAGACACACACACACACACACACACACACACACACACACACACACATACACACACACCACTGCAGAGCACGGGAAGTTCTGTACAAACAGCTCAGTGTGGTTGAGGATTTCTGCGGAGATTGGAGATCGGTTGAAAGAGAGAGAAAACCATGGATTAATGAATTATTGTTTTATTATCTGATTCTTAAAGTAGTTGGAAAATAAGCAAATGAACATTGGAGGTACACAAAAAAAAACTCTTGCAAGGTCTCTCAGTTTGTACAGGAGACGTAGTTCCGGCCCGAGGCTTTGCCTCCACTTGAAGGCTGTCAGGGCGTTCTGGTCGCGCGCCTTCAGCAGTCCGCCATGGAGGAGATTTGGTGCTGAGGCTTCACTCTACAGGGTCATAAAGGGAAAGCACCCATCGGCCATTGCGTCCGTGCTGGCCAGTAAGAACTCATTTACACGTATTATACATACATGGATTTTATTCAGCCACATTCGCAGAAACTCCCCTTGATTGTAACATTTTTCGGCACACCAGCGATAATTGACCGTGGTCAACTACCAGCCAACAGAGGGGTCTTTGGGATTTGGAAAGAAACCAGAACACACTGGGGAAACAAAGGAGGTTGAGGGAAGAACATACCGAAGGACATGTTTCCGTGTGTATGACTCTAATATCTATGCATGTTGTTGTCAATGTCTCACATTTCCTGATGTAATAGGTTTTGGTCGAGTGTCGGCACGGAGGTCATTCTGCCCTCTCTGCAAGTGACAACAGTTCATGGAAGGAACAAATGAAGGTCGGAAGAGATCTCCCCCTTTAAGAAGAGTTGCTCAAGGAACACTTGCAAAAGGGAATCACGTAGAATTCTCGCAATATTATCCATTCTTCCTTTGACCTCAACAATACAAATGAAGATACAAAAAACCAGGGCCGTATTTTAATTCAGTAAATTTCCGTCTTCGAGTTGAAACAAGCAGTCTCTCGGTCAATTCGAGTCAATTTTAATTCTAGTTTCTATCAGGAATTCTATAATTTTCTTTTGCGTAGAAACGAAACTGCAAAATTGTTTTATGTTATTTCTTCCGCTCTTTCAACCGAATAAAACCATCGAGCTGACGGCCGTTGCAAACTATTTACAATCATTTCACAACATGTTGTTGAAAAAACAAAGTTAGTCGCTATTTAGTGAACATTCGATAAACAAAATAGTCGTCAGAGCATTTTGAAATAAATGGTAAAGTTCCTTCCTCAGTGGTTCCAACAAGACCATCCCTGAGCGGAATAATTCATGAAACCCTGAATTCCAGCTCCCTGCCATAATATGAAGAGGGTTTTGGATTTAAGAAAACGTTTTAAGCATCTTATTTCCAATGATGTATGTTTTGAACTTTCTTCTGGGTTTCGTCAATTAAAAAAATGTTCTTTCTTAAACCATGATGTAATTTGGCGTTGTTTCTTTTTTTCTTAAAGCCATTAGATTTAAATTAAACTTTACCGCGTGGAATTAACAGGAGTGGGTGAGTATGCGAATTCGGTTATCAAAACGGAGCAGTGCGGACTTTCCACCTGTTAATGTGCTAATTTTTTTGGGAAAGCGTTGGACCTTCAATAGAGACATGCCCGACGTGCAGGAAAAAGGAACCTTCCGAATTCTGAGGTAAACTCTGTCTCACCGCGGCATCAACGTCGTAACTGCAAGCGTTACATGAGTGGGGGGAGGGGGAGATGCAAGTGCTATTCTAATTCCCGAGGAGTACAGAGATTTAGGCGTTGATTTCTTTAGTGATTTATGATGCCAACGAGATTGATCTAAAAACGAAAAAAGGGACTTTTTAGTTGGGTGGCGAGACCAAAACAAGTGTGTGTGTGTGTGTGTGTGTGTGTGTGTGTGTGTGTGTGTGTGTGTGTGTGTGCGTGTGTGTGTGTGTGTGTGTGTGTGTGTGTGTGTGTGTGTGTGTGTGTGTGTGTGTGTGTGCGTGCGTGCGAGCGTGCGTGCGCAGGAGTATTCGCATTCGGAATCTTTCCTTTCAGAATTAAACCTGGAACACGAGTGTGCAAACGCATTGAAAGCGAAATGAAATATCAGTTCAAAACCTGATATTGGTGGATAGAAATCAAAAGATATTTGCAGAGGAGGTGAAGGGAAGGACCGGTAGAGTTAACTCACTTCTCAGTCGCGACAGCAATCAGTGTCGAAAAAAACACAGACGACTGAATAACATCACTCAGACCCTTAATTATTAGGAATATTCATTATCAGTTGCATGAGAATTCTGTCGGTCATTCCCATCTGCCTGTCCTGCAGAGATCGCTGCAGACAAACCATTGTCTCCATGGTCCTTGTAAACTTGTGCCTTGAGGGGCCCTGTCACTAATTATCCCAATATTCATCCATTAAGCTGCGTTACATACAGCATGAAGGTTCGTGACAACCAGCTCAAGATTTCACTGTTTCCTTCTGGCGACTGCAGCCTTTGTGATACCTGAGAGGTAGCGGGAAAACGAAGCTGGAATGGACAAGAAATTGTAACAATCTATTCGAGCCGGTCCTACATACAACATACCCGGCCTATACCATTATTCCTGGCAGATTATCCCCGCCAATATTACATAAATAAATCATACTGCCAGTTTAGAATTTGACTAGCTCTTGTTGTTCAAACGCTGGTAAATTAATTGATTTACTGTGAACGGAATATGTCATAAAACAACAATGACATGTAAAATGAAAGATAAAACGAAACATCAACAAAAATTCTGTCCCGTATTTAACCGAAATAAAATTACTGAATGCGTGTCACAGCACGGCGTCAAGCGAAGAACGTCAAGCTCAGAATCCTCGTACGGTTGCAGGGAGATCGTTCGCAGGGTCTGTTGAAAAGTAGGGATTTGAAAGTTTGCCTCAGTGGGAGAGAGAGGCAAAGTGTTGGAGAGGTCCAGGAACAGAATTCAAGGACATTCTACTCTGGATTGAAAGGAAGGCAGAGATAGTTAAAACACGAATAAAGAGGATCCAAGCACTCTGATTTGTCTATGGGGTGGATCCACATACTGGGCCCACGATCCCTGCTCTTATCACAGAACAATTCCATTCTGAGTTAAGGTTTCTGTTGCTGTGACTGAAAATATTACCTGTATACGGAACGCGAATCAATATATTGGTGTTTATCCAATGAAACCCCTTCCAGAGTTATGTGTACGCAGTAACGTGTATTGCAAAGTCACCTGGTACTCGTTCATTTGAAAACATATTGAGTGCACAAGTGTGATTTAATTTTCAACAACAAAGAATAGACAATTTAGGGCCAAATAGCAGCAATTATTTCGATTATGTCGGAGGTTCTCGAGATTTGGAATTCTCTAGTTTTAGAGTTTGATGGAAACATAAACTTTGAATATGTTTCAGGCAGAGGTACACGCATTCTTGAAGAAAATTAGGTGGAGGAAGCTTACACACTCTGCACGGGTATGAGGAGATAAGGTTACATTTGGATAAGCCGATTGATTTAGTGGGGAATGCAGCAGGCCCAAGAGGCCGAGTGTCACAATCTTCTTCCTAATTCATATGTTCGTATATTAAAACGAACGATTAGTTGGCCCCGCATCATTGGGATATTGTATAAAGTTACACAAATCTTTTCACCAACATCCCAATGCCAGTAAAGGGAATGTTGAGGGTATGGAGCAGTTCCTGTCTGAACTTCCTTTGGGTCACAGCGTAAATGGCCGTGTTTGTGCAGGAGCTCAGCAGCTGAAGAATCACCCCAGACTGTTGCAATGTTGAGAGCGGGTTCTCCGAAGTCCTCCGCATAAAGACTTTCATGGTTTGAAAAGCAACAAAATGTGCGACGGTTGTGACCCAGAGCAGGATAAAACTGCTGGATATTGCAACGAGTAAAATGATAGAACGTCTGCGGTTCCCCATCTCAGGGTCCCCTTTCTCCCGACTGCTGAGGTCGCGGAGACTTTGGCGGACGCGACTGGCCACTAAAATATGCCGGATGGTGAAAGCGTTGAGGATCAATATTAAACAGAATGTAACTACGGGGGTTAGCAGCTGTTCAGTCCAAGAAAATGCAATCCATGCAGGCAGAGTGTAAAAATGTGGGGATATGAGGCAGCCCACAGGAATATTGTAACCAGGCGAAGTAAAGGCAATGTACGCAAAGGGCCAGGGAAGATTCTTGAAGCAGAAAATTGCGCACAGTGTCACTGTAACCACCAGAGCGGTTCTCTCAGTGCAGTATTTGTTTTTCAGATTCTGAGTGGAAATGGCCACAAAACGATCAAAGGTGAAAGCGACCGTGAACCAAACAGAACAGTCCACGGCCGCGGGTGCCAGCAAGAGAATTAACTTGCAGACGGAAGTGTGGAGCAAGAAAGAATTCCACCAATACAGACCGGCAATTCTGTATAATATCACCTTACAGAGAATGACGGAGAGGTCCGCCATCGCCATGGCCACCAGGTAACGGCTGGTGCATTTGGAGAGACCGCACTTGCCGCGGGACAGGATCACAATCGCTATCAGGTTCACTGGAAGAGAATAAGAGAAGAAATATCATGAATTGTTTTTCGTAAACACCATCATACATAGGACCTGCCAAGACGAGAAGTGAGGTTATTCATCTCGTGATTCTTTCAGCTGTTCTTAAGAAAGGGCAATTTCAGCCGGTGATTTCCGTTGGTTTGACTCTAGCGCACGACGCAGACCTGACGGAAAGATTTCACGTGATCTTTCCACCGCCGATAAAGTCAACAAAACATTTGAAAGGGAAGTTAACAAACGATGATCAGGGTTATTTCAAGGTTCGGGATAACTGTGCACAATTGTACAGATTAGTGCAAAAGTAACTCCAGGAATGAGAGAAATACGAAATAAAAACCGAAAATATTTTAGGAAATCGCAACACGTCAGGCAGCCGCCATTGGAGGATAAACAACGTTCACATGTCAGGTTTGTCACCAAAGAATCCCGTGTGGAGTCTCACAATTTATGTTATTTGATTTGGGTTAACAATAAAAGAGTAAATGAAGCCAAATGCTCACTGTCGAGTTGTCTGATGTCACCTTTCAGGAATTATTGAGATCAGGTTGCCACTGGCCAATCGGTCAGGGAATGGAATTTCACGATGTGCTCCAGTTAAAACCAGAATCAGGCCTTGTAACTCAGTTATAAACGCGAGTAAAACAGCCGACAATTCATTCCCCTGAAAGGCTGATGGGTTTCATAGACCGCGCTGACCATCAGAAGATGTTTACGATCGCGCTCTCCCGTTCATCAGAAAGTAGCTACCCAATTCGCGGTAACATCAGACCGAACATTTACCCTCGCGTTTTTTATTACAGTACAAGTTCATACTTTCATCAGTTGTGCACCGAGGTAAGGACTCGGGTGAAATATTAAAAGCACAACAACAAATGCAAATGCTGAAATACTGTCATGATAATTGTCTCGTTTATGTCATATTCGTATCGCCCATTAATGGAAGTGCCGTCCTTTAAAACAAAATGAACATCAAAATGGGACAGTTTTATGAAAAATTGTGCTTCCGTCGGAGATGAAGTGAAATTCGTCCCATTCGACGTCTTGGATAGAAAGAAAACGTCTGCCTGGAATAATACAGTTAATGGACATGTTGGTATTTTGAAATTTTAGAGACAATTAAACTGCCTGTTTTCCCAGAATATCTCGCAACGACGTTCATGTTCAAAATGAAGGTGAATTCGCGCCTCGCTTACCAGCAACACGTGGATGGGCTTTAATTTTATTCTAAAGCATTGCAGAATCAAATTCTACCAGTTACAATGACCGGCCATTGAACACATACATCGACGTGATCTCGTTCGGCCTAGATACACATTTGTCTGCTTTTTATCACCAAATGTTTCTTTTAAATTCTGCCATTTCCAGGTTTAAATATAAACATTCTTTGTCAATTCCACTATGGAACCGTAAGTTACCTACCGGGTAGTCCAATTGTTCCCAGAATTGGGTAATAAACATATTCTATCTTCAGGAACTTAAACAGACGCATTTCAATGTGATCTATTCTCGCAGTATAAGTCAGCATGAATCTATGAAGTACGCTAGTTTCTGAAATAATTATATCGCAACCTAAAGGATAAATTATAATGAGATCATATCTCGGCGGACATCACTCACGCACTCTTGAACAACGATTCGTTCCCCTCGTATGTTCAGCAAACACACTTCTTAGGGTGATTACTCCTGAAACGTGAACCAGGTAGAGAAACAAAATCAAATAATAATTCTATTTATATCCATAAATGTAATATATAACATGTTGATTTCAACCACAAACAATCGGTAATGTATGAAAAACACATGCATCCATGTAACAATTTATTGCATTTATTGACCTCAATTTCTCAGCCATTTCCTCCAGTGATTCCGTTATCTTCTGATGCTCCTTTGCACGGTGCTATTCCAATGTCATCAGATATTCATTATTTGTCAACCTTATTATTTATTAAGTCGCATTCACAAATATATCCTCATAATGTCCCCGGTATTTCTCTCGGTTCCTGTCTTGTTCTCGTGGAACAATTGGATGAAACCAAAGGAAAACGCCCCCTGAAGCTGCTCCTTCAAAATAGAAGCCGAACGAACACCCAAGATAATAAATTGAGATCTAGCACAGGCACTTCCCTCAACTTGAGTTAAAATAAAACTTATGCATCTTGAAGTCCGCAATAAGAAAAAGCAGAAAATACCAGAAACACTCAGGGGTTCATTCGGATCAATGAAGAGGGAAGCAACAGATGGCTTTCAACATGCTGCCTGACATGTCAACTGTTCCCAGCATTTGCTCATCTACGTCACTTAAATTGATGGGTGGTTTCTTCTGCCAGTTTATGATATTTTTCTTTCATTGTCTCCCAGTGAACCTGTTGGTTATTGCGATCCCGTCAGCAAAACATGAGATCTCTCCAAATGCATCACTCGTTTCCTGGTGGCCGTGGCGACTGCAGACCTCTCGGTAATTGATTGTAAAGTGATATTACACCACGTTGCTCAGCTTTGTTGGTAGAACTCTATATATTCTTCTGCGCAGAATGATTCTCTTCCTGGCTCCCACTGCCCTAGATTATTCCGTTACCTTTAATCGCCATGTGGCCATTTCCCCACAGAATCCGAAACACAAATACTGCACCGAGAAAACAGCGGTAGTGGTAATAGTGATACCTAACGCATTCCTCCGTTTAAAGAGTGCCCCCTTGTTCTTCGCTTACGTTCCCGTTGATGAGTACAGCAAGAATATTCCGCGATGTTGCAGTTTTTCGCCTTTCTTTTATACTCTTCACGCATTGGTGGCATTTTCTTGGACGGAACAGCTGTCACCCCCAGTGGTTCCATTCTGTTGATTTTGCACTTCAACGTTCTCATCGTGGGACGCATTTTATTTGCCAGTCGTGTCTGCAGGAGCCTCCAGGACCTCATCACTGGAGAGAAAGTGGAGGACCCAGAGATGGTAGACCGCAGAATCTCCATAATTTAACTCCTTACAATATCTGGTACTGTTATCTTGCTTTGGACGACAACTGCCGTGCATTTTGTCTGCTATCAAAGTATAAAAGATGTATATGGAGAAGCTGGACAGGACCTCTTCAAATATTTGAGCAGACCAGCGTCATGCTTCATCTGCTGAGCTCCTGTGCAAACACGGCCATTTACACCGTTACCCAGAAGAAGTTCAGAGAGCAGCTGCTCCAGCGCTCACGTAACTTTGAACTGCAATTTGGAAATTAGTGAAATAATGGTGTTTGAATTAATGCGACAGCACACATCAGTATTACCGCGACCGGAGGAACTTTCCAAATGCACTCGGCCACCGACGGCACTTGTGCATTTCATTGTATCTCAAACGATAAACATCGGAGCCAACTGATAACAGACAAAGCGAATTCGGAATATCCGAACATCAGCAACGATATCCAACCACGTTCATGCATTGAGATATTCTTTACAGCCGATCACTTCAACAGTGACTCCGAGTTGAAATGTCCTGTGGGAAGGACTCCGTCTGGAGGTCGCTCTCTCTTTCCACTGGATCATCCCTCAAGTTTACGTTATTCTTTCCCTTCCCTGGACATTTGGTTTCTGAAACCAGTGGTCGTAGCTTCAGCGCCAGAGTGGAAAGCCCTGGAATTCAGTTCATAAGACTCATCATGTTGCTTCGATTCACCTTACTTAAACACCCCCTGGAGTATAGGTCTGCTGTAATCCGTTTTACTATTTGCACTGTTGTCCGCAGAGTGAGCCCGTGGCATTATTTTGATAATTCTCTTGTGCACCATGCTTTAAAATGTCTTGAAAGACAAACAAGGGGAAGTTGTATTTTGTCATTTCTTTTACTTCTGCTCAGGAGCACATCAGTTCCATTTCACGTGAACTGTGGTATACAATAAATGAACCAAATTCGCAATTGTTATCGTTAAATGAGTATGTTCAGCTCCCACAATCTCTGAATGTATTCGTCACTCGAGGATGAGGAACGTAAAGCACGGGTGGGGTAATAGGTCAAGCAGTTAATGTATGATTTTTTTCAGTTTGGGTGAACACTGGCGAACTTGGGCGTTCAGGTCCCACACTCAGTCATAGAGAAAAGAGGCTACATTGGACATGCATGCAATGTTAAAATGATTAGACCACACCATATCGGCCCCTGTTTTGTAAATAAAGTAAATTATTCTCAATGTTATTCACCAACATCATGAAAATGAGGTAATCGTTGTCGCAAGACTTTTTTTCCGGCTTGCAGTGAGCAGGGATTCACATTGATATGGTTGCTTTGCAACATGACTGAAAATAATGTGGAGATCAGGTTTGAGTTTCAGTGCAATATATCACGGATACCCACAATAATTTCGGAACACCGAGAGCTGTTTCTCCATTCATACTTTCTCCTCCGATCAAACGTTTTACTAATGAAATGACTGATCTCCATATATTCATCTACTTCTGCAAGCTTTCTTCAATCTCTAAGTTGTTCGCAGTCAACTCGCCTCCGATTTAGAATTGACAATTCACCTTCATCCAGAGATATCCCGGTTTTCGCAAACTTCATTCTTGATATGTCTCAAATTGATTATTCAATTCACCCGAGGTTCCGTCTCTTTATTCGTCAGAAATAACCTGTAGTTATTTCTTCAGCCTCATTTGTATCTTCACAATTTATCTGAGCCCATATCGTGAATACTTGATTTGCAGGTGAACCAGATGACCAGTTTCCTTCAGATAACCCTTAGCGTGCGATTCTATGCCGCTGTGACAATTGGTCAGACTTTCACCACAACATGAGGAAGTGCATTAGCACTGCAACCGCACAGATGTATTCCTCATAGGCGCTACTGAAACTGAAATGATATTACACTCTGAATTATTTATAAAGGAAGCAACTTGAAAATAAACACTTTTTTCATTTCAAAATCGACTTTATTTGTAATTGTCCCACTATGAAAACGGGATTTTTGTTTCAAACTCGCAACAATGCCGCTTAATTTATGATATACTCAAAAGGAAGGCATTGAAAGAACCGTCCTCCTCTCACGATTGTTTAAGATGTTCGCAAATGTAACCACATAAAAATTAATAGGGTATTGTGTGGTGAACTTTTTTTCAGAGATGTCGCACTCATCTTGGTAGCAGAATATTCAGAAGTGAATTCTTAATTTTAATCTGTTCTTATGGGATAAATCATATCTATTCTATTTTCATCCAAACAAAATAACATCAATCCACTTCAGATTTCAGTTTGTTTCAAAATCAGTTTCATCAGTTAAGACCAATCAACGAGTGGTTTTGTTGTTCTGATTTGCTGCTCCGAACACAAACATAAGACACTTTAAATATTAATAATCATTAAAGCGGATGTCCAAGATTAGAGTCGTGCGAGATGAAAATATAATTCACGTGTTCGCACCAGCACACGCATAATTAATCAAGAATTGCAGATCATTCTGCAGATATGTTCATAGCTTTTTCCTCACAACCAAAGAGAATTCGGCAGTGGTGTCCGTTTTCACATATTTTCCAAAATGCCAAATTACATTTTATATCCAATATTTGCAACAAGATCGGCTGACAGCGGTTGTAGATTATTTATTTATATATACAGGGCAATGCTTAATGCCAAATGAACAAATACAAGTCAGGTTCCGTGGTCCATATTGCTACCAATGACACAGCAGGAGCAGGGATTCGGTCTTGCAAAGTGATTTTAAGGAGCTCGGTAAAAAGTTAAAAGAACAGTACTTCGGAAGTTGTGATCTCAGGATTACTGCCCGATTCATTTGCTAGTGAAGTGTGCAATAGATGCACAGAGCAGTTCAATGCGTGGCGAAGGAGCTGAAGGAGGAGACAGAGCGTCAGAATTATGGATCATTGGGCTCTCTTGCTAGGCAAGTGAGTTCTGTACAAAAAAAGACGGTTTGCATCGGAACTGGAGGGGAACCAATATCTTTGCTTGGAGGTTTGCTTGTTCTACTCCAGAAGGTTTAAACTGAAGTGGCGTGGGATTGGAAACACGGGGGCTGGACAACAGAAGGTAGGGTTGAGGGCGAGAAAGATGTTGTGACAGTTACGTCTGAAAGATATGACAGCAAGGGGCAGGCTATTAACCATGGAAGGACAGCTGGGCTGAAAAGTGTTAATTTTAACTCTCGGAAAATTATGGGTAAAGGGGATGAATTTCGAGTATGGATCAGTACATGGAATTACGATGTTGTTTCCGTTAAAAAGTCCTGGCTGCTCGAGGGAGAGGACTGGAAGCTCAATGTTCGCTTTTTTAGACGTGATGCGTAGTTAGGGATAAAATAGATAGAGGTTTGAACCACTGATAAGGGAGAATTCCACAGCAGTACTCAGAGAGGACATACTGGGGAACTCATCCACAGAAGCAATTTCAGTGGAACTCAGAAGTAAGTAAGGTGCAATTACGCTGATGGGATTATACTATCGGCTCCCAATAGCCAGCGAGGAGTTCCGCAAAATATCTGTGGGCAGATTATGGGAAGGTGCAGAAACAACAGGGTGGTCAGAGTGGGGAACTTTAAATCCCCCAGTATTGATTGGAGCTTCCTCAATGCAAGAGACTCAATTGGGATGGGATTTCTTCAAATGCACCCAAGGGCATGCGAAGGTGCTGCGGCATTTTAAGATTCACATACAGTCTTCACACACTGTACATGCTGAAACAGTATGTGAAGACTCCAACTGGAGGAGAGAACATAAGGAATTAGTTTTGGAAAATTCGCCAGGACAGGTGACAGGCATGAAAGTGGAATAGTGACCATGGCTCGTTTTGTATTAAGATAATTGCCAGCAAGGATAGAATTGGATCCTGCGAGGTATTAAATTAGGGGAGGGCAAATTACGACGGGATAAGAGAGGAGCTAAGGGGCATTGATTGGGAGCAGCTACTGGCGGACAAATCCACTTTTGACATTCGGGAGTTGTTTAAGAACAAGCTGATCACATTTCAGGAACAGCATGGTCTGGGAAAGGGGAAGGACAAGGACGGTGAGATAAATGATTCTTGGATAACCTGAGAGGTCCTAAATTTCATCAGAAAGAAACAGGAAGTATACGTAAGGTTTATGAAGCTATAATCAGACTGGGCCGTCGTGCAATATAAAGACAGAAGTGAAGTGCACGAACAGGAGATCAGGAATATCAAAAGAGGTCATGAACTATTCTCGCCGAACAGAATCAAGGAGAATCGAAAGGAATTTTGGAATTATATTATGAAAAAGAGCATAACTAAGGCGAGGGTAGATCCAGCCAAGGAGAAAGGAGGGGATTTGTCCTTGACGTCAGAGCCAGTGGCTGAGATACTGAATGACTACTCTGTGTCTGTATTTACTGAGAAGAGGGATTTGGAGCACAGTGAAAACAGAATGGGGCATACGAATGTGCTGGGGGCATTTTAAGATTCAGGAGGAGGCAGTACTGCGTCTTTTGAAAAAGCATTAAGGTGTTTGTCCCCAGGGCCTGATGGCATAAATCCCAAAATATTTAAAGAAGCAAGTGATGAAATTCTGGGGTTTTGACAAAGATCTTTGTGTCCCCATTAGCAAAAGGCGAGGTTCCAGAGGACTGAAGAGTAGCAAATGTTGGACCATTATTCAAGGAAATGAAATAGGGATAATCTAGTTAATTATAGGGCAGTGAGCCTCACGACAGTGCGAGGAAGCTATTGGAGAGGATACTGACAGATAGGATTTATGTGCATTTGGAAAGGCCTGTCCTGCTTAAGGGCAGATGGGATGACATTGTGCGGGGTAGGTCATGCTTTACAAACTTCACTGAGTTTTTTCAGAAAGCAACAAAGGTCCTTCATGAGGATAAGAGAGTGGACATCACTGCAAGGACTTTAGTAACGCATTAGATAAAGTCCCCCATGGTAAGTTGATGCAGAAGATAAAGTTGCATGGGATCCATGGTGAATTGCAAGTTTAGATTCGGATCTGGATTGCCTATAAAAGACAGAGAGTAGGGGTGTAAGGCTGTTATGCCAGTTGGAGGTCCGTCACCAGTGGTCTTCCTCATGGATCGGTGTTGGGCCTTCTGTTGTTTGAGATGCATATCAATAATTTGTATTCAAACATAGATGGGTGGATTAACAATTTTGCGGATGACACCAACGTTAGTGGAGTTTTGGGCAGTGAAGAGGACTATCAAATAATACAGTGATTTATAGATCAGTTGCAGATTTAGGCAGATATGTCGCAGATGGAGCTTAATCAGGGCAAGTCTGAGGTGCTGCATTTTGGGAGCACAAATGAAAGTAGAAAGCATGCAGTTCATGGCAAGCCCCTCAAAAGCATGGAAAAACAGATGGACCTTGGGGTTCAACACAGTTCACTGAAAGTGGCGGCGTCAGTGGATAACGTAGTAAGTAAGGCGTCTGGCATGCTTTCCTTCATCGGTAGGGGTGCTGAGTTTCAGACTAAAGAAGTCATGTGACAAGTTTTGTTAAACAGCACTTGGAATATTGTGTGCAGTTCTGGTCACCCCATTATAGGAAGGATATGGATACTGTGGAAAGAGTGAAGAAGAGGTTTACCAGGTTGCTGCCTGGATTAGAGGATATGAGCTTTGAGAAACGTTTGGACAAACTTGGCTTATTCTCCCTGGATCGTAGGAGGCTGAACGGAGTCCCGATAGAGTATTTTTTCTTAATTATGAGAGATATAGATCGAGTAGACAGTCAGAATCTTGTCCCGAGGGTACAAATGTCAAAAAAGAGGGCATATTTTTAAGGCCAGAGGGAAAAAATTAAAGGCGACTTGAGGGGCAGGCTTGTTGCTCAGAGAGCGGTAGGTGCCTGGAATGTGTTACCGGGGTAGTACTGGAAGCTTGGAGTTTGGTGGAGTTCAAGAGGTTTTTACGTAAACATATGAATATTAAGTGATTGGAGGAATATAGATGATCCACAGGAAGAGGATATTTTATGTACATCGGCATCAAGATAGGCACAACATAGTGGGCAGAATGACCTGTCCAGCAATGTACTGTTCTATGATAATGAATGTAATGGAAACCATGCATTCATTATTTTGTATATCCCATATACACTTCTCATTCATCAAGCATATTTGTGTAAAAATGTACTTCCCTTCCTCCTTGTGCAAGGTTTCGCATGGGAGACTGGTCGAAAATAGAAGAGCCCATGAGTTCCATCGATATTTAGATAATTATATCCAAAATTGACTCGGTGATGGGAGGCGCAGGGTGTTGGGCGAAGTTTGGATGTTTTCAGTTTTATACGCCTGTGGACAGTGCCACAGGGCATCTGTCCGTGGTGGGCTGCACCTTGGTCAAAATCACGCCACGAGACTTTGGAAGTAAAATGGCAGACTTAAAAGCAGATTTAATGGGAAAGCAGATGGTGCATTGTCCACCTAACTGCTGAATGTGGGTTGAAACCCAGGAAAACAATACTGAAGACATATTGTATCAGGGAAATACATTAGAAAGTGTAAATTATATCAGAGCGGCGAGGATGCTCGTTCGGGAAAAAGATTGTTAAAATACAATTAGTCTCTTTTCAATTCTGGTTTTATTTATGTTTTCTTGTGAAACATTTTTTCAATGGGAGTTATGAAAAATGACATGACATGGATAACAAGGCTGTATTTTACACTGCTATCAGGCATTCTTTACTGCCAGATCCCTGTTCAATTACAAAAGGCGTCACAGAAGGAAAACAATGAAAGTGAAGGGAGCGATTATGCATCAGGCCTTAAAACAGAAAATTCTGGAAACACTGAACAATCCAGTTAGCATCTGTGGAGCGAGAAAATAAGTCATGTTTCAGGTGGAGATCCTTTGTCAAATGGATATCTTCGCCATAGAGTTCTGATGAAGTATTTCGGATCTGAAACGTAAACTCTGTTTCTATTTCTATAGATATTTCCTGAACTGTTTAGTGTTTCCAGTATGTTATGTTTACTTCATTTCTTAGTTCAACCATCTGCCTATTTTTTCAAAAATTTATAATTTGCACACACGGAATATCACACTCGTTGTAGTCTGTGAGATGTATTTACATTGCATACAGGACGAGAGAATAATGCCTGACAGGGAAGCTGAAGTGAACGAGAGTAAAACCGAAGGGTCTTCAGGAGTCTTCATAAAAAAAAACTGAGTAGAATACAAGATCGATTTTTTTTGCCATTATCGGCGGGACAACAGTTGCACACAATAAAATTACAAGACAGTTTGCCGAGATTTAACAAGAAGTATATACAACAGACAAACCCCCATTGGGGATTAAGATGAGACACTAGCTCTTTTCACAACTTCACTGGGCAGCAGCACAGAAACCAGAGCAAATTATTTAACGTCAGCAATACCTGTGAATAATTAGTGCGATACCCGAATTACTTAGAGAACATATATTGAACTAAAGGTAAGTGAAATGTTAATTCAAATATGGGCGAATTTTTCTCACGCTGTAATAAACAGGAAAAAAAGCCTGAAAGAATTACATCGTATAGATAACATTGTTCGCTTCAAAATGGGATCTCTTTTCATTGATTCGAACGTTGATTGTAAAAGATCAATGATGAAAATTAATAGCTTTCCAATTTCTGCTCATCAATTGACCTGTGAAAGAAGCACAGAAAGCTTTTCAGGTCTCCACCTGGGACGTTATTGCCAGGAGCCTCTAATCAATAAAGTATAAACTATTCATGCATCCCTCTTCAATAAAGTGGAAGGACGGAAGGACTGATCTTCTCACCTTCACCAGAGTCAGAGCAGCGCCATAGGAAATGCTCACTAAGAACAGGATGGCGAATGTGGAAGTGGTTGTCCATGTGTTGCTTCTGTGATCCCCGTAGATTTCAATCCCGGTGTTTTCTGCGAAATCTACGAGATGGTAGAAACTGAGTGAGATTGTCATTGTTTTATTTTCAAGGTGGCACATCAATTTCTATATTTCTGTTCTGATATCTTCAATTTCTCCAACATAACGCACTCTGTATCGAATTTCAATTTACATGCAGGTTTTGTGCTAACATGGAAGAGATTGAATAAGCTGGGATACATTTTCCCAGAGAGTGTGGAGGCTGAGTAGTGACCTGATATCTGTATAAAATATACGAGAAGCATAGATAGGGTAAGTATACTTTTCCCATTGTAAGGGGTGAAACCCAAGGGTAAATCGTTTTGACATTTGAGAAATGAGCTTTAAAGCGGATATGCGTTTTTTTTTTAATTTGTACAATGAGAGAGCTGCCAGGGCAGATGGTCGAATCAGATGCATTAACTACGTTTAAATTACATTTAATTTGGCAAGGCATAAAAGGAGAGGGTTCTAATGCGGGTAAGTGGGATTCCACTGGAGGGACTAGAAAACGATATAGATATGGTGGGCCCAAAGGGCCCTTATTGTGTTGCATGCCTCTACAACTCTCTCGTCACACTCACTGTTGAATTTCAACAATCAATGCCTGTTCCACTAATATCTTACACTCAGTGTAGTTAGAAATTGTATTTATGTTAAATGTGTTCTGATTTCAGTCTGGATCAGTTTTGGAAACGAACGTCATGAGTTGCGAACAAAGACGGTTTCCTGATTGCGACTCGTCATGAAAGAGAGCGGATCGAAACTCTCTCATTAGGACGCGGAGAATGATGTCGACTGCGGAATGGCGGTGGCTTCCCAAAAACGACTGTCAGCTTTTAAGCAACATTGTAACGATCATTACTCTGCAACAATTTCCAGCTGATAATATGCGCTGTGTCAAAATAGCGAAACTTGGAATGGTGCTGCATTGGGACTTAATTTTTTGAATTATTACGGAATCATTTTCTATTGAAAAATGATTTTGACACTATATTTTCAACACCAGTTTGTGGTGATTTTGCCTTTACATGCATGTATTTGATTATCTGTCACACTTATCATTTAGTCTCTCCGTTTGCCTGTAATTACTATGATGTCTTTGTTTATGTGTACGATTATGTGAGCGTGGGTGTGTTAATTCCCATGAAGTTATTTTTATTCAACTTCGCGGTAACAGGTCCCTCCGTCCCAATGATCACGCTCCCCTCATTTACACGCATGTTAACCTTATAACTCGTACGTCTTTGGAATGTGAGAGCAAACCGGTGCACCCGGAGGAAACCTACGCAGTCACGGGGAGAACATGCAAACTCCTTACGGACGTGGCTGGAATTGAACCCAGATCGTTGGCGCGGTAATAGCTTTACGCTAACAGCTACTCTACCGTCCCGCCCTATAAAGATGCGTTTTCTGTAGAACTGCCTATCTTTCGCTTAACATGTCTATCTGTTCATGCTTTTGTTTAAGCGAGTGTTTCTGAGTTGTACCTTACTGTGATTTTATGATTCTATGATTATTTTCATGCAATTTTTGCATTTTAGCACAGTTATTTTTGTTTATGTTGATATGTGTTGCTCTTGTATTGGGATGTATCTTCTTTTTGGAACGAGTCCACACATTATTTGGCGTCAATAGCTTTGCGGATTTTTTGTTTCTGTGAGTATATTTGTGCATAAGTGTTATGAGTTGGAAATGCCCATTTAAATCGTCGAACTGATCGCCAAGAACTATTCTGCTACAACTGATATTTTGCCCCAACTCAACTTTCCTGTTTGATATGGTAACTCGCCAATTGCCCCGTACCATCTACTTATCTCAGGCAATACGTACAGAGTTTCACAACTTTCTGTTGAGAATCTCCTCATAATTTTGTCCTAAATGTCAGTCAAGACATCCTTGATCTCTGAACCCTACCCTTTCAGACACGGAAATGTGTTTAGTGCAGGTAGGCGCGCAAGCATATGTGTGTGTGTGTGTGTGTGTGTGTGTGTGTGTGTGTGTGTGTTTGTGTGTGTGTGTGTGTGTGTGTGTGTGTGTGTGTGTGTTTGTGTGTGTGTGTGTGTGTGTGTGTATGTGTGTGTGTTTGTGTGTGCGCGTGTGCCAGAGCGAGTATGTGCGTCTTTATTCATGTTTTATTCATGTCGGCCAGTCATTTTCCGAATTTTTATTGTTTGTTGCAATATTTGAGCTAAAACTTTCAGAACGGAGAATGTTTCAGCAACCAGGTGTGACTTCTCTCTATCAAGGAATAATATCATGAGATTTTATCAATGTTCTTTTTTTAATGTGGTGATTCATATGACTTTAAGTGTATCTGTGCAATTTCTCACTGCCACCTCCTTACGCTGTTGGACTGGGTGTTGCACGGTAGTTACAATTATCATTTCCTTTCCGTCTGGAGAAGGAGTGTGAGTTTCAGTCTGTTCTCGAGTGCGGCCCTCCCTACAAAGCTCCGTGGCTGAGGCCCTGATTGATCCGAATAAATGGGAAGCAAGAGAAATGGAAACAGAACAAGAAAAGTTTCGACGCGAATTCCCACAGCAATACCAAGGGTGCTCAAGTGAGTCTGGTAACCATATCATGAAGGATCTTTAAATTGTCTCCAAAGCCGTGGTGTATCTGCACCTGGAGCGCTTGTTTTTCAAGCCGTGGCGCCAGGATCGCCAAATATCTACCGTCAGATAAATAGCCATGGCTTTACCAGTACTGGAAAACATACTTAGTTAAGTTGCCGTGGATTCAACTTGAATTTGGAAGAAAATAATATTTATTCGAATTTATTTTATATCTAAATGCTTTCAATGGATTCTTATTGACAGGAATTAACAGTATCCATCAGTACAAGGGAAACGTTGACAAAACTGGGTTTACCGCTGGACCGATTGACCGTTCTGGCGATGGTCTTCATTGGGAGAGTTTCGTGTCCCACCACACATGAGAAGGAAGCGCCGCTGGCCCACTGCTCCACCCCAACAGTAAATAGGCTGTAAACGAAGAAAGACCTGTTTCCGGTCTCCGCCACCACCTCAGTGTTCCTGTAGTTGCTCGAATTGACCAGCTTGCCATCGACCGTCCACTTGACGAAGATCTGTCGTGGGGAGAAACCTCTCACTAAGCATGTGATAGTGACGGATCTCTGAGCGGAGGCTTCTTCTGTCGTCGGAAAGAATACAGAGACGGACGGTTCCTGCGCATGTGGATCTGCGAAACAATTGGGAAAACGTTCATTACACTAGGGAATTAAAGAGAAGAGAATATTATAACATGCAAGTGAAGGGAGTGCAGTATGGGCTAATTGTAGAATGTATTCAAGTCAAGTCGTGTGTATGGCCATGTGCACAAGTACAGTGAGGTACAGATACTTGTTTTCACTAGCATCACAGGCATGAAGGTTAACACAACACACAAACCATAAATTATACATAAATTATGTAAGGCAACGAAGAGAATAAAAATACTGTGCAAAGCAAGACATTAGTACAAAAAGCACAGTCAGAAACGAGTCCATTGAACTGCAAGAGCTGATCCGTAGGTTGTGAAGGTCGCTTCAAGAACCTCATAGTTTCAAGAAAGTAGATGTTCCTGAACCTTGTGGTTTGGCACTTCTGGCTTCCACGCGTCCGCCTGACGGTAGCTGCCGGAAGAAGGATTCGTGATGACAGATGCCGCCGCCGTTATGAGGCAGCGTCTGTCTCCTGCAGATATTGCCAATGATGCGGAGGGCTGTGTTCGTGACAGACTTGTTTGCTTGGACTACTTTCTGTGACCTCCTGTGGGTTGGAATTGCAGAAGCCAGTCAGGATACTTTCAGCAGTATATATGGGGTGGTAGTATTTGGTGACATGTCAAATCTCCTTAAGCTTCTGATAAAACAGAGGAACTGCTCGGTCAACTTCAGAATTGCATCTATATACTTGGCCCTGGACAGGTCACCCAAAATTTTAACGTTCAGGACGTTGAAACTGCTTATTCCCTGCAACTCTGACCCAACAATAAGAACTGGCATGCGACTGCTACTGACATCGACTTCATTTTCTAAAGTCAAGGATGAGGTCCTTGTTTTTTTTTTGGACATTGGGTGTGAGCTTGTTATGGTAGCACCACTCAACCAAATGTTCTATTTCATTCATGCATGCTGCTTCGTTACCGCCCATAATTCGGCCAACACCAGTGATGTCATCGGCTAATTTGTCGATGGAATTCGAGCTGTGTTTACCCACACAGTCGTGGGTGTAAAGGGAGTCGAGTAGGGGCTAAGCACGCATCCTTCAGGTTCAACTGTTTTGATGGTTAGCGAGGAGGAGATGTTGTTCATGATCCATACTTGTTGTGGTCCATCAATGACGAAGTAAAGGATACAGTTGCAAAGCGGGATACAGAGGCCGAGATCTTGGAGCTTGGTGATGAGTTTGGAGGGAAGTATTGTGTTGGAATCTGCAGACAATGAACAGCCTGACGTTTGCATTACTGTTGTCCAGATGGTCCAGAGCAGTGGAGAGTCACCGAAAAAGCATCTGCTGTTCATCTCTTGTGGCGACAGGCAAAGTGAAGGGAATCCAGTTCATTTTTGAGTCTGGCGTTTATTTGCACTATAAACAGCATGACGAAACAATTCATTGCGCTGGATGAAAGTGTTACTGTGTAGCAGTCATTAAGGTAGGTCACGGTGGTCTCCGTGCGCACTGGTATTACAGATGTCCTTTCGAAGCAGGTGCGAAACTCAGGCAGTGGAAGCGATAGGGTGGAGATATCCTTTAATGCATCAGCTCGTTGGTCTGCACAGGTCATCAGCACTCGGCCATGTACGCAGTCCGAGCCGTACCTGTTTTGTGGGTTCGCGATCTTGAAAGATGCTCTGAAGTCAGAGACAAAAATCGAAAAGGCATCAGCAGCTATTGGGGCTTGTGCAGGAGTGTTATTGTTCTTTTTCAAAACATGCATAAAGGGGGTTGAGCTCATCCGGAAGTGATAAGTTGTTGCTACTTAAGCCACCCGCTTTCGCCCTGTAGGAAGTGATAGCGTGCAGGCCCTGCAGCAGCTATCGAGCGTCTGTCTGAAACTTGAGTTCCGTCCGGAATTATCCCTCTGAGCTCGTGACGGCCTTCTGGAGGTCGTACATAGACTTCTTGTATGACTCGAGATCCCCCGTCCTAAACGCCACAGATGCAACCTTCAGCAGATTACGAATATCTTGTTTCATCCACGGCTCCTCGTTGGAGATGACTCGGAATGGTTTTGTGCAACAAAATATTCTTGTGTTCTTGAGTTCTGGAGCACAGGATTAGAACATTCGTCCCCTCGTGTCCATTCCTCTGTCTATGCTCCAATATTTTCTACTATTTGCTCAGATATCGCTGCATGTCTTCCCTGTGTCGCCCGCCACTTTTACTCACTATAAACATCCATTTCAAATTTGTTGTTCTGAAACCCAGAGGACATAAATAGTGGAAACACCACTGCGATTATCTGTGCGTCTCCTGATAAGAGATGAATGAACGCTTGAAAAAATGGACTTTAACTGTTGTAACGAAGTATAAATGCAACCTTAAGGAGCAGCACCTCATGATTCGTCCGTGCAATCGGATTCGCCACTTGCAGTTCAGTTTTCGAAGGTACACACCAGCTGTCTTTTTTTCCCTCAGGTAATCAATTTTCACTGTCTATTTCAGAACTAGCCTCTTTTGCTGTAAGTGATATTGGCTGATTTTTGTACTCTCTCCATTGCCACAAACTCAAGTGCTGGGCAAACTACACATCTCGGCTATTTGCAACAAATCGAGTCATTTTCACTGCATTATCGCCCTCTAAATACATCCTGAATTCATTTGCGTAGGACTCCTCGACATCCTCTCTCCACAATACCTCTGGTCTCATCCTATATGGATATATATATACACACATACATATATACATACATACATACATATATATACACACACACACACACACACACACATATTCTCTTTGATATTTGCAACTGCAAGTGATATATGAAACTAATATTGTAAAGACTCTCAGATGGTAAGAGATGATGTATTAACAAGCATAATTAATGCTTGCTTGCTGTCGTCACGGCATGTGACAGGGAGGAGTTGTTTGGAACATGCGATAAGCAGGCGATTTTGCACTGATGGATATAACTTCACCTTTGAACTGGAATTGTGAGCAGCAACAAGGGCCATAAACAGAGACGACACTCAAACATTCCCTGATGCTAGGAGTCCAGAATAACGGAAAGAATGTGAGCACACAATCTTCCTTGAGAACTGATCTTTCTTGTATCAACTGAGCGGACTTCCCTTCTGAGCCCTGGTCACGAATAGTATTTAGGGCTATTGAAACACTTACATGAGACGTCGCAATGGGTCTGCCCTATCAGTACGGTTAAGATAGTTATGTTTCCCTTACTGGGACAAGCTGTATTCTGTGTGCTACTAAGTGCTCAAAATAACAATTTTTCATATCGATTGGATCACAATGATATTGTGATAAAGCCACGCTTTGCAACACCATCACTCCCACAAATTATTTGCAAGTTAACACTTGTTTTCTCTCTTTCCCTGTTCTGTCGAACTAGTTTTCTGAAAAGTTAGCCCGCTTTCTCTTGACAGATGTTTCCTGACCTGCTGAATATTATCAGCATTTTCTTTTTTCTTACCATCTTTTTCTGCCAGTCATTACCAGTTTCCCCACTCCCACCACCACCCCTCCACCAACCCGACTCACCTTTGCCCTTGCTGATGGAAGCCCTTTCCGGAGTCGGCATTTCCTCGTGGCTCACCACACAATGGAACTCATCCCCACTCAGCCAGTCTTGCGTCGAGATGCTCAGGTTGCTGATCACGCTCTCAGGGGTCTCTCCGGGCTGAAAGGCAGTTTCTGATTTCAGAAGTGTCTTTCCTTGGCTCCAGGTCACTGTGGCCCCGTACGGTACATGGTATATGACGCAGGTTAAGGTCACGGTCGCCTCCAGTAAGACCTGTTCCAGTGGTGGTGGCTGAATAGTAATAATTTCTTCGCCGCAATCGCTAAAATCTGTGACACAGAAATTAAAATCAAGCCAAACTTCACCAGTTGGAAATGTAACAGAAGATTCACCCTCTTCTAGGTTAGAGGTGTCAACATCTAGCCGGTGCTCTTTGTCTACTTAACCCCAATGACACAGACCTTGAATTGAATAATGAAAAACTCAATTCATTCCTGAGCCGTTGTTTAAAACTAACGTCTGAAATACCTTCTTCCCGAAAACTCTGCTCACCTTACCGCGGCATTTCGACCCTTCCCTCTCTGTCTGCTCGACCTATTATACAAACTCGAGACCATGGATAAAGACGAGGAGAATCAGGTAGCAGTGGTTCAAATCGTCTGCCAAAAATATTCAGAATTTCAGACAAATCATAAAACCAGCTGGTGCCGGGGTGAAAGTGCAGAGGAAACAGTCTGAAGTCTGAGTCAAGACAGAAGGGAGGGGCTCATACACTGTTGCCCCGAGGTGAGAGTTGGACATTGCTGGTGGTGGGGGTTGGTACTTTTCTGGGAAGCTATTTTGTTCATGTCGGTTTGCTGCAAATTCTGGAAATGTCGAGAGCGTACTCATTGCCCATAAGTTAGCTGTTGCGGGAGAATACGAAGCAAATGCAAACGGAAGGCAAAACAGAGGATCAGGGTGAATGGATTCTCCAGTTCGGGACAATTACTCGTTTATGCAATTTTGTCATCACTGACCTAATAACCATGTATTAACCTCTTTCGGGAGATGACCTATTTCAGTAGATTTATGGGTAAAGATTTGCCTAATTCCGGCACCAGGTTTTCACGCTGTGTTTGAATTGGGACAATCCAAATGAAAAGCAAAATCGCTATTTCATTTTTTAACGTAATTAAGTCACGACGTAATTGTTACTATGCAAATATGATCTAATCACGGTTATGTAACTTGCCGGCACAATTCAGCCCTTCTCCACTGTGTCATTCTCTTGATTCCACACTCCGCCTTTTGCGGCTTCCTGAAGTGCCGAAGTGGGAATCAAAGTTCGAGTTGTGAACGTGACAGGACCCCTTTCTTGACCAGGGTCTCTGGGAAATTGTCATAATGCGTTTACAGCCGTTTTCAACCCCTGACCAGCAAGCAGCACCAGACTGGAATTAAAAGCTCTATGGTGGGTTGTCCGAATGTTATTAAAAGTCCAATCCAGACTGATTTCGGTACTCACTGTGAAATTTGTAAATTTCCACCCTGCCTCTCACCTTGAGACGTGCTGATGTTCTGGCTTTGTGTGACACCCTTATGAGTGACCTTGCAGGTATAAATAGAATCCTGCAACCATTCCCCGGCGGATAATGTCAATCGGCTTGTCGCCGAGAAGTTCCCATTGTCGTTGAAGGAAGGAGCGGTGACGAAGCCCGAATCCAGCGCCTGTCCATTCCTTAGCCAACTCACAGTCAGCGCCTTTGGCCAGAATTCAGTGATGGAACAGATGGCGATCACTTTTCTGCTCCTTCTGATTTCTTCAAGGGAATTGACGGTGATACTGACGGTTGGATGACGCACCACTCGATCTCGAAACAAATAAACTTTATTGGAATTGGTATTACCATGCAACCGGTCATTCATAAACATAGTGGTTTTGTTGAAACAGAATGCATGATGCAACACAAAGAAAATAGATTCAATTGGGATTTTACTTTGCTCCAAATAACTTCTTTCACTTCGCCTGAATAAATACAGTCGTTCGCACATTTCACCATCGTGGACTTATCACGATGCTGCTAAATTGTGGCTTTAAAAAAATACATCACTAAGTGCCGGTGTGGGAGCAGCATAGATATGTGCTTGACAGTCAGCATGGACGTCATGGGCCGAAATGTCTGTTTCTTTACCGTATGTCTCTCGTTTTTATGATTCTAGTTTTCTCGGTAGAACTCTCAATATGGTCGGCTCAAATTCTCTCATGTTCGCAAGTTTAACAGTCTTACATTTCTGGGAAGATCAACTTCATCTGAATCACCATGGATGTGTTTGTACTTACATTATGTTAATGCTCACTCGTATTGAGCTCTATCCTCGGACCACTATCACGAAGAATTTGGGTAATTATCACCCCTAAGTTAGAGCAACAACCTTAATGTTAATGTTTTCACCTTCCAGTGAGATTCCAGGCCATTTGTCGCTTTGTTGAGGACGGACCTGCGAGTAATGATCTCGAAGTTATATGGACTCCAGATCTGTGCCCTGCACTTCCTTATCTACATAGAGACAGGAACTCTACTTACTTCACAAAATGGTACATGGATCGCAGCGTAATGTGCTGCAGTGTGAAATGGAGAACAGAATTAACCACTGTATGAATAAAATTCTGCAAAATTTGAGCATAATTTCTCTGATTATCACATCTTACGGTCTCTAGTCAAGACGCGTCCGGTGACAGAACCCAACACCAACCAGGCATTTTGACTTCCTTGACTGAATCGCCGTGCCGAACCACGCAGTAGATGGCGCTGTTCCCCACCTCTGACTCGGAGACGGTCAACTGGCTACTGCGGGTGTAAGTTCCCTTCTTGTTGAACACTGCCGGGTAGGTCTTCAGTCCGGTGGAGATCGTTTCTTTATCTTTCTTCCAGGAAACGCTGATTCCAACCGGCAAGTAGTCCATCGCCAAACAGCTGAAGGTGATTGAGTCAGCCGGGCTGTGTTGTTCACAGGAGAGGAGAGGATAGAGGGCAGGGGACGCTGCTGCCGCTGGAAGAGAATCAGCACCGAATAAATTAAATTCTTTATTCCCTGTTTATTGCACATTCAAATAATTCGAAAATGTATTGTACAATAATTCATTTCTCAACTTTACCGCACACTTAGAATAAACAGTCAACAAAACAATCCAAACTAAGTCTGATAACAGCTACGTTGTTTCTGCAGCACACATTTGAAATTAATGTGACAGATATTTCCAACACTTTAAAAGTCACGCCTGTCCTTGAATTCCATCCGCAGTGTCAACCTCAAGCGCTCTGCCAGTGATATATGAGGAAATATCACGGACCAAACACAAACTCACCATCCACATACACAAAACAGGCTGTGGTCATTCAGCTTTTAGTGATATATCTTGAGACCGAAAAGAATTTCGACAAACCACACAACACAAGAGACGAGTGTGTTTGAATAATTTCCATTTTCTCTTGATATGCGCGAACACACGTCACCATCAAAAAGAGAACAATGCATCTCGATTTTCTGATTTCCCTTCCACCACTCCATGCTCCCTTTGCTAATTCCAGCTGTACAGCGAACCTCCATTGTGCACCATCTATACAATTCACTGCAGCAACGTGCCAAAAATTCCTGAACAACGGGCGATGCCAGAAATTCCCTTGCATAGAAGCGCATTTTCTGTCGCGATGCTGGCCTGGCATCCTTGGTCAAGGAAATCAGGACAGGAATGCTGAATGAACATTCAACGGAACTGTGCTGCAAGCGAAAGCTTCTGTTTTCGCTCCCGCACTTGGCAAACCTGATTACGACAGAGGATTTACGTTTGTTCTATCCTCCCAAACTGGTTCTGTTGACATTCTCCACCTGAATGCCACCAGTTTGGTTGCATTTACCGAGGCGTCTCCTCGGTCCAAGCATGGTAAATATTAAATAAAGTTGCGAGTCGAAGTACACTGAATTAAAACAGAAATAAATGAAACGTTGACAATCAGGGATTAAGACGCTTTATTCCTCCCCAGTTGGAAATAGCGCGAAAATAGATAAGCACAAAAGGTGCAAAAATCTCGAAACGAATAGCTGTGTTGAACCTGACACTTTCAGAACCGTTGATTTCTATTAGCTTCCCAAAGGATGCTTTCGAAGTCAGCTGCGATAAAATTTGAGGGAACTATCTTGAACACCGAGAAATTTCCCTTCACTGTTAATGAGTGTGCATATCCACGGCACCACATTCCCTCTAAATATTCAAATCCATTAATTCACATCCAATGTTAATTTACCACATTGACGTCGTACTCAGGGACTTGCTGCGGGTTTAATGCTCGAAAAGTGAATAAACTGAAAAAAGAAGAGTTGCTTTAATTTCGTAACTATGTGTACCTTTTGAAATCACGAAGAGAAACCAGGGGAAAAAACGAGTCGCTGCGATCTACAGTGGCAAATTGTGCATTTCAGTGCAGCAGAGAAATGAAACATAGGTATCTCAATTTCGAAAACATCGCTGATTTACCCCAGCGTTTGCAATTTCACAGAGCGCTATCCTATACGGAAAGAAAGCAGATAATGACGAATTGTAGATTACATCTGTTTAAGGTAAGAGGGAAAAAATCAAAGAAGAGGTGTGAAGCAAGTTTCTTTCTTATGCAGAAAGTGGCAGGTGCCTGCAACTTGTTGTCAGAGAAAATGGGAGAAACAGATGCGATAGCGATGTTTGCGAGGCATTCAGGCAGACACATGGCCAGGCAGGGAATATGTGGATTCGTACCACGTGAAGGGGAAAGGGCATCACAGGGGCGCAGACATATTGGGCTGAAGGGCCTATTCGTATGCTGAACTGTACTATATTCTACAAGCATGTGCCAAGAATTAATTACGTTCAATATTGTTTCATTACGAATTTAAACTCTTGTGTATGCACTGCAATGTAACATGGCCTCAATCTATCATCTGTTTCCAACTGGACTGGGAGAACATTAGAGAACATCAAGTGGGCGTATTATTTCAAAATTAAACAATAATTACATGAATAAATGCCGACAATTGGAGGGATACATAGTTATCTAAACATAACATATCTGGGGATTTTTATCTGTATTCGTTCCAGAGGCATGTCGACTTTGTGTTTTTTCCGATGAAACTTCCATGCATTGTATCCTTGGGAAAAGAATTCGTATCGTACACTTTGCTACGGATATTCAAACTTGTTGAAAGTCTGGCGGGATTAAATCGCACGATGGGCTGCAAAGGTGCGTTTCACCAAATTGGACCATAAACTGAGAGGCACCAGAAATAACCGATCACAATTATTACCCGGCAGTACTCACAGCACTATCTATCGGACGACGTGGACTCAAAGAATGAATGGAATTTGAGTGGGATCTCCATTTTTAATAACAAATCACCCACTTAATATTTTATATGTCATTGTATCGTGATAGTTTTTCTCATTTAACACCATAACGACAAAGGGAAATCAGACCATACACACCATAAGAGTAAATGAAGCATCATTGCCCAAATCATATCGATTGCATTCGTGGGGATTAAAATGAACTCTATCAACAATTAATATGAACAAAACGCATTGGACGCCAATACTATTGGGAACTAAATGCAGTGCATGGATTCAAAGATCATACTAATCCTTTGAAGGGAAGTGCATTGATTGTCTTTCTTTCTCTGCGTGCAACATTACAAGAGATGGAACGTCATTTGAGACCAATGACAATCAGATGAAAATTTATTTTGATGCTAGTGAATCTTCATTCTATTTACAGCAACTTATACATTACTTTACGTTTATTATGATGACCTCATCACATAACACGAAATTATATTCTGCGACTGAGCTAGTGTCACTGAGCTCCATGAAGCAGGATATCTTGAAACATCATCTGCAATCAATTGAAAACACCTTTAATTCCTTCATTAAGCATTAGAATATGGTCTGTCTTTCATTCGGATAAAGGGGAAGATTAGTTAGTTTGAAATGATTAACTTCACGTTTCGGCACTTGATTTTGGTAATGTTCAGTTTTTAACCATCTATTGTTTGCGTTCGATTAGGTAGTCTAATCCGATTCTTAGAAAGCAGCAACCCCCGATGCCCCTCGAACCAAACGTTGAAGAAGGGCGTGACGGTGCGACGAATTTAGGACATGCATTGCGTCCCGCAGGAAACGCCAATTTCTCCCAAGGATGGCATAAATCTTGCCTTTTTACCAGAAAACAGCAGAACTCTCGAACCGATTCCACCAGAATCGACTTGCAAAAACATCCCCTTTCAAAGTTCACCGAATCTTCCTCGAATTTAGCCAATTAACGCTGAATACAATAATAACCAAAAGTTTGTGATTCGATGGATCGTGTGTAAAAGATCGTGATTTCGCAGTATTGCCGTGATATTGGTTGAAGTTAACAATTCACAGTAATTCAATAATATCGGTGCACAATTCTCCCATTCTGTGATCCCTAACCTTCTGACAGTTTCAGTTTCAAGAAAATTTGACGCATTACATGCACGCTTTTCTGGAGACCGGATGAACGGTGGCGATGCGATTCCACCAACTGAAACATACATTTCGCAAACCTAATTATTTTGCATTGAAACGTGACATGCTTTGTTATTTTATTGTCCAAACCCTTAGACAAAACCGATTGAAGCATAATGCCTGCTTTTGGTGAGAAAACACAATTAGGTGTTTCTGAGATAAAGCTTTGCCAAAATGTCAAAGAATTTAAAAGCCACAAGGTACGGAAAGCAACCTGGAAACATGTCTTCTGATGCAAGCAAACACCAAATCACATCCAGCAGAGACATAATGCATCAGAACATCTAGCCCCGAAAGTGATTCATTGGGGAATATCTGTTCAGCATTATCACATGGCACATTGCAAAAAAAATGCATCCATAATCCCACAGAACGCCAATGTAAGAATAGGACCGAGTTACCAAAATTAACCTAAATATAGAATAAAATCACAAATGGAACAATTGCTGAATAAGGCATATTTCTTACCGGCAGTCACCGTCAACATGGTGCCTCCTCCCCAGTAGTCAAAGTTCGCCCTCGGATCTGCACAGTGAAGCAAACGATATCAAATACTCCACGGTTGTTTGCTGAAGAATGCAAAAGAGGTCGAATTCCATATTGCTCTGGCAATCCTGATACAGGCACATATGACAGAGTGCACCTGTGGGATATGCCAATGTACTGTTCACTCGGGCATGTAAGGATCAATGTGGTCATTCCCAGCACAAATAAAACCGACATCGGTCCTGAGAAGATACTTACACAATTTATACACATCCCTGATGTTTCAAATGTTTAGCTTTTGTCTTATTTGAGATTTCTTCCCTCAGATATGATGCCATGTTGGCAAAATCAGGAAAACATTTTGCCTGGGTTCTTGTGCAGGGAGCTCGCTATTTGCAGCACGGTGCCCCACTGATCTCTCGCACAGTAATAGACTGCAGTGTCTTCAGTCTTCAAGTTCTTAATGTCCACGACGAAAATGCTTTTTGAAGTGTCCCTGGATGGAGTAAACCTGTTTTGGATCCCAGGAGCGAAGTACTTAATGGAAGGAATGTAGAAGTAAAGCAGCCACTCCAGGCCCTGCCCCGGGACTTGACGGACCCAGTGCATGCCGAATCCATCAAAAGAGAACCCAGTGGCTTTACAGACTAGTCGGACCGTGGCGCCGGTTCCGGCCGTCTCCTGCTCGGCCTGAGTCAACACGACATCGGAATAGACACCTGAATGTTTCAAAGACAAGAAAGTTGATGATTATTCTTCGGCCAATGATCTCTGTCTGATTTTAAGGTGTGAGGGGAATTGTCAACGAAACGGTCACAGTGAGAAATTTGTCCCACAAAATTACTCACGGGATAAGAAAGCCACAAACAGACTTAGCAAAAACGCCGACCTCATCCCGCTGGGAACTTTGACGGGATTGATTGTGCGCGGAACTTCTGAAGAAACCGACTGCCCGAGAAGTTGGATCGTGGAGCCAGTGAGAGACATATAAATACCCGGCAGAAGGGGGCGAGGTTGGGGGCGGCGCGTATCGATTGAGACGGTTGGCTACCGGAGCTAAGGCGCCCTGGCACATCAGCAGCAGTATGGAGCCACACATTTACACTTGGTATGCAGTGGAGATGGTACGTTACTGCAATTAACGTTAACAGATACCGACCGCACGGATCATGGAGCATCATCATCTTCACCGTCGTCGTCCTCATCATCATCATCGGCAGCAGCACCACCAACAGCAGCATCATCAACCAGGGCACATACAGATGTCACAGAATATCACTGGCACAATACATCTTAAATGACCATGAAGCACAGCAACAGAAGTAACTAAACAAAACTGAGACAGAGAGAGGGAGAGAGAGTGAGAGAGAGAAGGAGATAGATAAATATAGAGAGAAGGAGAGCAAGAGAGAGATTGGGTTAAGGGGGTAGAAGTCGAGAGGGAGAGAGAGAGAATCTTCATTGGTAATTGGTTTATTATTGTTACATGTTCCGAGATAGAGTGAAAAACTTTGTTTTGCGTGTCACGCATACAGATCTTTCCAAACATCAGTACATCGAGGAAGTACAAAGGGAATGTGGAATGTTGTGCTGCAGTTACAGTTGCAGGGAGAGTGCAGTGCAGGATGACAAACAAGGTGGAAAGGACACGGCGAGCGAGATTGAGAGAGCAAGAATTCATCTTCTTCGTACAAGATGTCCGTTTAAGTCTTATAACAGCGGCTTACAAGCTGTCCTTGAGCCTGGTGATGCGTGTTTTCAAGGTTTTGTTTTACTTCCCGATGTAAGGGAGAGAAAAGAGAATGACCGAGGTGGGAGGTGGTTTTGGTTATGTCTGATGTTTTCCCGAGGCTTCCAAAGTCAATGGAGGGTAGTTCGGTTTTCCTGATCGTCTGGGCTGTGTGAACAACTATTTGCATTGGCTTGGGGTGTTGGGCAGAGCAGTTTCCATACCAAGTGATGCATCGTTTTAGGACGCTTTCTCTTGTCGATCTATGAAAATTGATGAGGGTCAACCGGTACATGTCGAATGTCCTCAGCTTTCTCTGATAATATAGGCCCTGGTGTGATTTCTTAGACCAGCACAAGCTTTTGGTGTCAGTAAACACAGGAACTTAAAGCTGTCAACCATCTGCACTTCAGCACCACTGACACAGTGTCCTGCACGCGGCCCCGCTTTCTTAAGTCAATCAACAACACTTGATTTTCTGCAATTGAGGGAGAGGTTGTTGTCTTGACACCATTACACTAGCATCCCTGTCTTCTTCCTCTGCCCCATCTCGTCATTGTTTGCGATCCGGCCCACGGTCGTGATGTCATCTGCGAACTTGCAGATAGAGCTGGAGCTGGAGCAGAATCTGGCTACACAGTCGTGGATGTATTAGGATTAAAGTAAGCGGCTGGGGACGCAATATTGAGGGGGACGCACTAGTGCTGAGGATAATCTAGGCGGAGGTGTTACTGCCGATCGTAATTGACCGCGGTCTGTTTTACAGACAGTCATGCAAGCACATATTCAGTGGGATATTAACAGACGGATCAGAAGGTGCATATTTGGATAGCTGTGAGGATGGACAGGCATACAGAAGAACAGAAAGACAGACAGACAGACAGATAGATAGACAGATAGATAGATAGATAGATAGATAGATAGATAGATAGATAGATAGATAGATAGATAGATAGATAGATAGATAGATAGATAGATAGATAGATAGATAGATAGATAGATAGATAGATAGATAGATAGATAGATAGATAGATAGATAGATAGATAGATAGATAGATAGATAGATAGATAGATAGATAGATAGATAGATAGATAGATAGATAGATAGATAGATAGATAGATAGATAGATAGATAGATAGATAGATAGATAGATAGATAGATAGATAGATGGATACACCGCCCTCATCCTCTCCACACTCCACCATATTTACATCCGCAGTGGCTTTATTCATATCAGTTTTTCCACTAATATTCCGAGGTCGCACCATTACAGTGTCCAGGTTGGTCGCATTGACAAGCAACAGCAGAAATTAAAAATAAAACTACCACAAATATACTGACAAAATGTCTTCTAGCGACTGTAAGGAGATCATTTAATCTCACGGTGCGCAGTGAAGGGCTTCAATTCTGTGAAGTGACTGCAGAAGGAGAGTGTTTAGCACAACATCAGATGAGTTTAAAACGACTTTTAATGCTCAGCATTGGGAAGCACTCCAGTTGTGCCGATCTTCAGAATGCGCTTCCACTGATAGAGACGTTGTTTTTTTGAGGAGAGAGAACGAATAGACTTGCCAAACGAATGAAAATATTTGGTGCAATTTGTTGTACTGACCCGGATTTCACTGGCTGGGAGGAGGGTGCCGAGGTATCCAAATGAAATATTTGAAGAGATAATTGAGAACAGGAGTAATTGACCAGAGTGTGATGAAATCACAGAGAAGTGGGAATAAATATAGAATTCCTTGAAGAGCAGGGAAGTAGGAACGAAATTCTTCTTTTCTTTTGTTCCAATAATCTGTACATGGATTTAAATTTATCATCATGTGTATCTGTGTTGTTGACGCTGTCATTTGTGGCAATGGTGTGTGCACATAGAATGTAGTAGATATGGGATCTAAAATATATTCTAAGTGAACTTAGCATTTCAGGAAAATTTTGATTCAATGCAGATGGAGTCCACCTTTGTTTGCGTTTTTCTTCGTAGAGGACAAGAGAAATTATATATTTTTTTCAAAACTGTCATTGATACCATCTGTTGAAAGATTGGAATTTCTCTCCCTGTAATCTACTCTGTTTTGTTGGTGAAACATTGAATCTGTTTCTGTCCCTCAGTGATAGAATCCGAGTCTGGGACTGGTAAATTCAGTGCCTGTTTAAATCGGCTCATCAGTGTTTTGCATCTATTTTTAGAACAACAGAAACAAGTCAATGAAGGCTCATCTATCAGTCTCCACTGGGAAAATTGCTTATTTCAAGGATATTGGCAGCTGTTGTAAAGCGAACTGAATTGTCTGGGAGAACATATCTTATTTGAGTTTATCAAAATATAATTGATGTCATTTATCCCAAAAATATTGAAGGTTAAAATTCAGCGATCACAACTGAATCCGTTATGGAAGGTCCAAAGACTGTGTCAATTACATTTGTCCTTGTCCCTCCCAAATTGGGGTTAGGGTTAGAGAAAAGGATTCCGAATGTATGTACAGTTGGGGCAGGGGGATGTTCAGTCAACTATAGAAGTAAAACTGAATCCATCCGCTGTGGAGAGCTAACATGGCCGTGATGAGCCACATGGGAGAAATGCAAGGGGAACTTACTTTGAATTTAATTGAAAAATTCTGACTCGTAATGAGGATAAACATAGAGCATTTATCAGCTCAGGGAAATATGAAATTGCAGCTATCACAGAGATGTAGTTGTCGTAAGGGCAGGACTGGCATTTCAGCATTCTGCAAGGCAGAAAATTATGAAGTGACCGGGAGACGTAAAATTGCTGGTGACATTGCAGTATTGAGTAAGGAGATAATGCGATAATGGGATGGCATTCAAGATGGCATATAAATTAGAATGATCACTTTAGTAGGGGTAAAGTACTGACCTTAGATAGAGAAGCAGACATACAAACAAAGGAGGACATATATAAGCTCATACGTTTACACGAGCGGAGCATTTCAACCTGCTCGATATTAACAGGGGGCACGTTAGTGTGAAAGTGAAGGAGGAGAGAGAATTTTTAAAGTGGGTCCAAGAGAGTCTTTAAGACAGTACATGTGTAGCCTTACCAGAAGGAGTGCTGTAACGGGCCTTATTTTAGGAAATACCGCCGGACAAAGAACTGAAGTGTTAATGCTGTAGCAGCTTGGAGATGGTGACCACAATTCTCTCAGCTTTATGGCAGTTATGCAAGTGATAAGGATGGTCCGGAATTTACCATCATGAACAAGGGAAGGTCGGTTACAACTTCTTAAGACAGTACATGTCAAAGATAGAATGGGAAAAATATTTGCACACAGGTCTACATCTGACGAGTAGGACCTTTGTAAATGTGGAGTGGTGACAATTCAGAACCAACGAGCCCCCGTGCGAGTGGAAGGAAAAGATTTCAAGTCTAAGCTACCCTGGATGTCAGGGTGCATGGATGACTGAAAATAAAGAAAAAAAGTTATCACCTGGTAAATATACGGTGCTGGAGAAAATTCACCAGGACTAGGCCTGCGAGGAAACAATGCAAATAAGAGAAGAGACTGGACAGCCTGCCTCTCTTTGCCCTGCAGTGCAGGAGGCTGCAGGGAACGTGAACGAAACAAACGAAATTAGGAAGGTTAAAGATAAGGTTGTAACAGGGTTTTTTTTCCATAGTACAGGTGTCTAAAACCAGAGGACTCAGATAAAGGATAAGGGGTGAGTTGTTACCAGGGAATATTACGTGGATTTCCTTCACCCACAGGATAGTTGGAATCTAGAATGCACTGCCTTTGGGGGTGGTACGCACAGGGGTTCTCACAGCAATGAACAATTATCGAGACGCGCACGATAAACATCACTGCTTTGAAGGCAATGTACCAAGGGCTTGAAAATGGGATACATTTGGACCGCCAGTTGGTGTTCGGAATGGACCTGGTGGGCGAAGAGCCTTTTACTGGGCTGTATGGCACTGTGACTCAGTTTCTGTCAATTTCGGCCTGTTCTCCGCACATGTTGTCGTGATTTCTTCTGCATGATTATATGCCCTGATCTAACTGCTTCGTATTAGTTCCTGCCTCCGTATTTAGTATACTGCAATAGGTCGCCTGTAATTTTCTTCCGTCTGGTTCTATATTACATGTGCATTTATGCCATTTATGTCGCGTTTTATGTTTTCTCACTTTCCATTATACTGGTCACTGTCTCTCCATGCATTAAACTAGGTCCAATGACTGTTACGACACAGATGGTATTGTCTCTGTATGTTTTAAGCAGATTTTATTTGCGTGTTTCAAACAAAGCGCCATGTAATTATGTCCATTACATCAGTCCTTCCCAGGTATATATTTTCTGATCAACCCCCTCCCCCTGTGCGGATGACACGAAATTAGGAAGTGTTGTTGATAGTGAAGAAGGTTTTGAAGATTTTAGGGGGGTCCTCATCATTTAGGGAAGTGGGCCGAGGAGTAGCAAATAGATTTCAAAACAGATAATCAAAACAAAACAGATGAGTTGATGTATTTTGGAAAGTCACACCAGCATAGGACTTCTACTATAAATGGTAGGGCACTAGTAAGTGTAATGGAACAGAAGTACTGAGTAGAACAAGTGTATAAAAGCAGCATCATAGGTGGACTGGGTGGTGAAAGAAACGTTTAGCATGCATGCCTTCATCACTCAAGGCATCGAGTTGGGACATTATGTTGCAGTTGTCTAAGTCGCTGGTGAGGCCGCATTTGGAGTACAGTGTATAATTTTGGTTATCCTGTTTTCTGGAAAGATGTGGTTAAATAGGAAAGTGTGTAGAGAAGATTTACGAGAATATTTCCAGGGCTAGAGGGCCTGAGTTATAGGCAGACGATGACTAGGCTGTTTCTTTATTCCTTGGAACATTGGAGAGTGAGGGCGCCCTTATAGAAATATTTGAAATTATGAGGGGCAAAGATAAGGTTGAGAGTAACAGTCTTTTCCCCACGGTAGGAGAGTCCAAAACGATGGGGCATGGGTTCAGAGTGAGAGGGGAAAGACTGTAAAGGGAAATGAGGGGAAACTTTTTCACACATTGAACGAGCTGCCAGAAGAAGCGGTTGAGGATAGTTCAGCAGTGTTATTCAAGAAGCACTTGGATAGGTATATGGAGGAACGGGGTTTAGAGGGACATGGGCCGATGCAGAAAATTGGGACTAGCTGGGTGGGCAACGTGGTCGGCATGGACTCGTTGGGCCGATGGACCTGTACTCGTGCTGTATTGGTCCATGGCTCCCTATGGCTCTATCACATGCTGCATAAACCCAAGGATGATTCTCATCAAATTCTTATCAACTCCACGCAGATTCTGTCACTCACCTCACCCACACAGCAGATCAAAACGAGTGTCATCCATTAACCTCCCAGCACACTCATTTTTCGGATGTGGTCGGAAAATAGAACACACGGATTAAACCCACGCTGTTCCGGGTGAAAAGTGCAAACTCCATCCAGGCTGTGCCTGGGTCTGTGCCACTGTGAGGCAACTGTTCTGCAATCTGCACCACTCTGGCTCCCGATGCTGGAACATGACTCTATATTACACAAGAATGTCCATGTGTTAAGTTCCCATTCGTCCTTGTTCCTGTTCATATCATATCAGATTAACTTCCTGTTTATATTGCACACTGCCTATAATTATATGCATCCCATTATGCCTTAAATTTTACATATTATATTGGGTACGATCTCTTATAATATCCCACAAATTCCTGAAACTGGGTCCATCACCTTTAGCAATGCTTCACTGTACATTATCCTGGACTTTGTTTCTTTCTATATATCCGTGATGGCCTGATTATTCATACGTTGTGATAGGCATTTTCTGAGAACCCTTATACTGGATACTAACACAGTTAAAATTGCACAAAGTTTACTGCATGTGTATGACACATTAGGTCTTGCCTATCTTCAGAGCACACTGGATTCTTGTCTTGTTATCCATATTCTCCAAAAGAGCCGACCAGTTGAAATAAAACCTGGTCTCTATACACATTAGAACACAGCTTCAATGTGTCTTCCGCAAGGCATAATACAGATTTACCTCACATCAATCCTTTGCTCTGCATATTATTATGCAGTGTTCTGCCAAAGTGCATCTGAACTGTACACACTGCCTGTTGCATTTAATTAAGCTTTGTTTCTATTTCCGGTCGATTGGACACTAATCTGGTTTCCATCCTAGTTAGCCTTGTGCCTGGTGATATCACCTCAGGACCGACTCCTGAAATATGCTGGCCCCTGTTTCGCATATTAGTCTATTTCCCTTCCACATGGGAGGGGATATTTGGCCCACCGCGTCACGTTAGCTCTGAAAGCCACCCCATACCCCTCATTTTCCTGTAAACTGTTCCCTCGCACGTGCCTATAAAATCTGTCCTGATTCTATTTCTGCCCACCAACACTAACTTATCCTGCGGGAAGCGATTCACCTCCCATCCAATACTTCATTGGGATGTGAAAGGAAACCGGAGCACCAGAGGGCACCCTTGATGAGTTCACAAACTCCACTCCTTTGTTGTGGCATTTTCCTGTCCTGCGCCACATCTATTTAAATTTCAAAAGGCATTGTTCTTACTTCTCTTGCATTCAGTGTCTGCACAAAGAGAGAATTGTGCACAGAGTTTGAACTCGGAAAACATATTGCTGCATGATCACAGTCACATCAGGATCTCGGATCTGGGTTTGGCCGTGGAGATTCCAGAAGGTGAAAGAATTAAAGGGAGAGTCGGGGCTGTTGGACATATGGCTCCAGAGGTCATCAACAATGAGCGTTATTCTTTTCGCCCCGACCGGTTGTTGCCTTGGGTGCCTGCTTTACGAAATGATTCAGGGCCAGTCGCCTTTGCTATTACATTCAGCGTTTGTCCGCTCTTGGACTGTACTTACTGGAGTACAGAAAAATGAGAGGGGAACTCATAGAAACATGTAGAATGTTGAAAGGACTGGACAGAGTAGATGTGGCTTTTCTGTTTCCCTTGGTGCTTGAGTCTAGAACTAGGGGGCACAGTCTTAGAAGTAGAGGGTACCGGTTTAAAACAGAAATGAGGGGAAATTTCTTCAGCCAGAGGGTGGTAAATTTATGGAATTCTTTGCCATATACAGCTGTGGAGGCCCGATCATTTGGAGCGTTTAAAGAGGAGATCGATAGGTATCTAATGAGTCAAGGGATTAAGGGATATGTGGAAAAGGCCGGAAATTGGGGCAAGATAGGAATAATTTTCGCTTAGCTCATGGAGCAGACTCGATGGGCCGAATGGCCCAATTCTGTTCCTTTGTCTTGTGATCTTGTGATCATGTGAGTTCTGGATGTATCACACTAGGCCCTAAATCCCTACAAAATACATAAGGCTCAATGACGAACAACATCTCACTAGGTCTTTTTTTCCTTACAGAAAATCCTTGATATTATTCCTGCCGGTATTGGATCAAGGTCTGTTCTCCAGGTATTTCTCCCAAACACCTTTGGTTTATAATACTAGACCGAACTCTGACATTATTTATCAAGATTCTTCAAATCTTCCCATCACCGGTTTTCTTCAGACGTTTTACAGGACTTTGTTTTTGACTGTCTTACAAAAAGCGATGTATTTCAATGTGACATTAAACATTATTAAGTATCTTGTAACCTGGACTATATTAATGCCTTTGTCTACATTATGATATCAGGATGTCTCTGTCGATTACATGTCATACTGTTGCACGGTTTATATTACCGAACGCCCTCTATCTGGTTGCAACACATTTGGCCTTGTCCCTCTTCATTTACCTGAGCCCATCTCAATGAATATTACACCATAAGCAACTGCTTCTATTTCGCAACCACCTCAAGCCGTACGAGTTTATATCGTCTTGCGTCTGGTCTGTGTATGTATTAACAATCGTCTGATTAGATCTGTTTTATAAAGTGCCATGCACCTACTGATATCATGTCATTTATTCACATTTACATTGCAGAGCCCGATGTATAATTCAACAAAACCTTGTTATTGTGTCATTTAGAATCACATTCGGCCTCGCCTCTGCAATTAATATGTAACCCCGCACCTCTCTATTTCACGATGATATCACCTGTATATTACACGGCGTTTTCCTCTTTCATATCACACTAGACCTGTCCTATATTTATGTCAGTCCTTCCCAGCACCATTTTGTACCCGAGGCCGCTAGTCTCGAATTACAATGGACACAACTTATCTTACACATCCAATATCATTTTAGGCCTTATGTATGCATAACAAATGACCACCCTTGTATTCTTCTGAACTGTACAAGGCCCTGTGCATGCTTATACCAAATTCCGCCTTAAATCTCCCAATATTAGACTGACCTCTCTCTCTTAATCATACACAAACATGGATGAGGCTCCAATATTATACTACGTGTCGGAAAGAGACCATGGAGGCAAGTTTCCACAATATCTGTATGCCTTTATAGCGCCTGGGCACGATAGAGGCATAGGGATATTATTTTGATTGTCATATCTGAAATTATCAACTAAAATAAGATCTGGCAGCACACCCACTATTGACGCATTTATGGTGGATAATAGTGATCGCAGTGATCTCAAATAATGATTTCAGACGTGTCATCACTTCCGAAGAAAAATGTGTATAATCCGGGAGCTGTAGAGGTTAATACAATCTTTATCATGAGAGAAACGTGAGTGGGTAAACTCATGGGATTAAATGCCGAAATGTCCCCTGGACCTGATGGCCTGAAGCCTCGGGACGTAAATTAAATGGGTGCAGACACACAGGATGCTTTCACTGTAATCCATGAAAAAAAATGAATTCTGGAGAGAGCCCGGATGGTTCGAAAACTGCAAACGCGAACACACTATTGAAAAAGGAGAGAGCTATTATGCAGGAAGGAATTGGCCATATTGCAGAAAATCTGCAATGGGGAAAATATTTTCTGGAGTCTTATGAAGATGCTGTAGACAGTCGTGACAGAAGGACGTCCGGACCTGGATTTGGATTTGCAGAACAATTAGATCAGATGGCACATCAGGGGTTACTGCATAAAATAACTGTTCACTGGTTTGGGGGTAAGGCATTGGCATGGTTTAGGAATTGTCTCAAAACATTAAAAAGGGAGATTGGTCATTTTCTGAATTACAATCAGTATATCTTGGAGGGCTGCAAATATCAGTGTTAATATGTCAGGTAAATGCAATCTTTTTTAATGACTTGAATGAAGTGAGCGAAAGTACTGCAGCCAGGTTTGCTGATGACTAAGTTTAGTGCGGTAGAAAACTGCGAGGAGAACACAGAGTGACTGCACTGAGGTGTGGACAATGGTATGAAGTTGGCAGCCGATATTTAATTAGTGAAAGTGTGAGGAAATAATCTTTGAACTGATGAAAGAAAAACAAAACTAAAACCAGAACTATTATTTAAACAGAGGGAAACTTCAAAATGTTATGATATAAAAGGGTCCTAGGTTCTACAATACGAAACACAGAAGTTAGAGTAAGGTGCAGTTGCTAATTAGGGAAGATAATGAAATGTGGCCCCTGCTGCAAGAGGTATAAAGTTTAAAGTTTGGGAATGTTAACAGGTCCTGATGATACAGCGTCTGGAAACAATAGATAACGAGAGGAAGTCCCCTTAAGTGAGTGTCCAGAACGAGGGGACGTAGTTTCAGAATAAAGGGTCGCCGACTGAAGATGAATCTGAAGAGCAGCTTCTTCCAGAGAGAATTGACACTTCGGAATTCTCTATTCCTCAGAACCATGGAGATGGGAATCTTTTGAAAGTGAAGATTGACACAGTTTAATTCATAAGGGAGGCAGGGGATAAGCGGAATGAGATGGAAAGTGGTGCTGAGGGGAAGATATGATTGGCCGTGAAGAGCGGAGCGGGCCCGAGGGGCATACTGAACTCATTTAATAATGTCTCTGTTGTTCGTGTTCCGTTTTACATATCGGTAACACTTCTATATTGATATGAAATCAATTAACTCCCACTGTCTTCTGTAAGAGTGTGAATCACGAAATCAGAGAAAAATTGTCTTTTATGTAATCAACAGCTTCAACTCTCCCAAACCACTTTGTTCCAAATCGCTCTGTACGGGTATGCTCAGATCCCATATTTTAATGCGATTCCATGAGAAATATAAACTATGAATGAAATGATGTTTAGAGGACCGACTGCATATAAACATGGGAAAGAGAAACAAGAGTAGATCCATCTGTCCTTCGAGATTGTTCCGCCCATTATCTTGAATTATGTCCTCGATTCCCGCTTCCCCCAAGTATCACTCAAACCCACGAGCCTCACGAACTATATCCAGCACATGTGTGAACATATTTAATGATATGGTATTCTGTTTTCTTCACAATCCCAGTCAGTCCATTCTGTCCAATGTGGCCTTTTCCCACGCTGTCAGAATTAACACCACCAAATTTCTAATCCACATGTTCAATCTGGTAACCAATAGCGACACACGTTGACTGTATGGGAGATGAGTTGCTAGGCAGATTTTAGATTCGTTGTTTCGCAATCACCATCGCTGGCTTCTCTCTCTAAGCGGGCTGAAACAACTCATTAATTTCTCTGCACAGAATCCACAGGTGCTTCCGTTCAGTTACATTGTGAGCTTACCTCCGTGGCGAACAGTGAAAAGTTGGATCCGGGACACAAAACATGGTGTTGACTGGGTTGCAATGAAACCACAAACCATTACATATATTCATAAATTAGTCTGATATATTTCAGGAGTTAAAATGATCAATTAATTGGTGGAACTTGCAGGAAGAAGGGACTGCAATTGTATGATCAACCATAATCATATCGAAGTTTGAAGCGGTTTAGAGGGGTCGAATGGCCCACTGCTGCAATGCTTCTGACGCTCTTAGTTATTTTCCTTCATATTAAGTACATCCTAAACATTTGTGATTGCAAGCAAGCCCCACTGTCATATGCAAGACTGCAAAAAGACCAAATATTAAATCAGAGTAAAATAGTCTTCGTTTATTACCGCTTCATCCCTCCCCCCAAATCGTTTATTGTTGTACAGTTCCAGAAATGGGATCGTAAAGATTCCTTTTTCTTAATGAGATTCCAGGAGAAAGGTATGATTAATGGACTGACAGTTTGAGGCTGATTGCATTTAATTTTATGCACATGCACACTCAGTCAACCTCGCTCCTGCATACTCTGTGGCTGAAGTCCAACATGTCACAGTGAACGATGGGCAGAGCTCACGATATCACTGAACGGAAACACCTGTGGATAGTGTGCGGACAAATTAACGATGCGTTTTGCAGCCCGCTGCTCAGAATAAGAAAGCCACCTGTTGTAAATGCACCCATCAAGGGAAATATCTACCCAGCAACAGATCTCTCACACTACCAGCAAACATTCCAATTGGTTACATCGTGTAACATTCTGATTAAAATTTTAATGGTTTGAATTCTGGGTGAGTGGACATTGGGCAGCTGGGATTGACAGCGATTTGCGGTCATGGTTACAATGGATAACACGAACAAACTCCACAAATGAAGACTGGGATCTGGAACGCATGATCTTGAGCCAGAGGACATAGAAGTGTGACTTACTGAAGAGTGCTGGTTTCAGGGCGTCCTCCATTTCGTCTCTTGAACCAGTCACCTGTCTTCCACCCCTGACTGTTGCGATTCACAGAACTGATTCCTTCGTCCATTTGCATCCCGTTAATAGAAATTATAGTGTATATTAAGTGTTCAGTTGACCATATCATATTATTCCAGAACAAATATCAACTAGTTTAAAAGTTGATGCAAATGAAATAACCCTGTGATCCCAACTGAGCTTTCTCAACATTTCCTTTCTAGTCACGGCTGGGCCAGTGACAACACAGGTTAGATGGAGTTATTTCCATCAACACTCTCACTTGACATCCCACGGAAGCATTGCTGATATGCAGAAGAATGTTCCCACCATCTATCCCATCAGGTAGTTCCAGGGCATGGTCGGCCTTCATTAGGTTAGGAGCAAACGTTCCTTGACGCTGTCCCATCAACCACCTTCAGGCAGGGGCAGCATTGGTGAGAAGCGTAACGGAGCTGCCTCAACACTTTTCCTTAAATACTCATGGGACATGGGAGGAACGCAGCCTATTCAAAGTAAGACCCCGGCAGTGTCCCATAACATAATCACATGAGATGATGTGGGATGCACACCAAAAACCGTTTCTTCCACAATATCGCATGGATCGCCTACATAGTAAAACCCCCTCGGCTACGCCTCCAGAAATACGCCCAGGGTAGTGAAAGCGTGGAGCAGAAAGAGTGAAAAACTTCCTCCATACCGTCTCATCAAACATTTCCAGTTCAATTCCAACATGGATCACATTTCGAATGATTTTCCGTCTAATCTTAAAATGTACAGTTCAATTGTTAGTGTAAAAATCCTGCCGCACACACATTTTCAAAATGCACAAGGCGTGAGATTGCCGATATTTTTCCCTCAGATGTCCATCATTTGTGTAAAGCCATTGCTGAGAGACAAGACAAGTTGGTCGATGAAAGGGGTCATGCAGAGAGAGCGACAGTGCAGGGTATTTCACCACACCCGCATTCCGAACGTTCCTGTTCAATGCGAGCACTGGGGATCTTTACACAATCTGAACATGGATATCACCTTTATTTTATTCTTTTGTTGGCAAGAGGAGAATATCTGAATCATGAAACATTGCAGTTGAATGAGCTGAAAATTTGAATCCCGCCCTCTGTAATTGTGCTCTGCGTTGGCGGGGACAATTTTATTCTGTTTCTGTCTCTCGATGTTCTAATCTGGGACTTCTATTTCTCAGATGATATGCATCAACGCCTCAGTTGCGTCCAGCTGTGCTCATGGCAGAAATAAACACTTTCGTAATGGTCCTTATTGACTTGTGTCAACTGATGAGAGGGGTTATTTAATAATATTGGCAGCTGGTGCAAAATTACCTGAGATTGCTCGGACAGTAACCTTAGAGTTTGTGCAAACAGAACAAGCTTTGATTTGTCTCGAATTAGATAACGGGAGGCTAAGGCGTCGGTTCAGTGAGTTCCACTGCTGAAATCAGTTTGAATCGGCTAATGTTCCACTGGATGTCCATTCACACGAGCATTTAACATGTTTGAACTCGGTAACTTTTATCTCGTCAGAGGACAGTCCGACAGACCGTTATTATTTGGAAAGAAGGTCTCAAATTCGCCATGTCCTGTCGCGGACCTTGATGTCGTAAATCAGTTTGCAGTCACTTCGGCAATTTTAAAAATGTGTCAGTAATCAGAATTTCGTAAAATATCAGGCAATGTATGCGCAGCAAGCTCCCATAAATATCAGATTTTTAACGAGGACAGTTGTCGAATAAATATTACAAAGAACAAAAAAAAGACGACAGACACAAGGGGATATGTCAAAATGGCAGATGTATAGTACACTGTAAACAGCGGAGCAATCTAATCCATGGCACTGTCTCACTATTACTGCACCAGTTCGTGTCCTGGCTTAAACTAAATTCGGTCTAGCAATATATGTTTCTGCGTTAGAACCTGTTCTTGCGACGATGACACCGAAGCTACTACTGCAACAGTACCTGAGCTGATTTCTATCACACTTGGTGTTGCCTGTGATATTTTAGCAGTCGCCCTGCCTCAGTTTATTATACTCAGAGTGTTGGCTGATTTATGCCGATACCAGGCTCTGTCACGGTTTATATCACAACAGGACTTAATTGAATTATCACTGCACGAACCACTGTTTACAAAGCTAATAGTGTCTCTGAATATATTATCCAGCACAGAGCCCATCTTTCTACGAAGAAAACCTGTTTTATTGAAGCCTTGTTTCTGGTCTCATACATCAGTCCATGTCACTGATTATATTACATTATATCCTGTCCACGTATCCATGAACCTGCCTCTTGTTTGCAAATGTAAGTCATTCTTAATTAATTTATATTTGGCGTTCTTTGTATAAGGTCGTGTATTTGTTGAAATAAACTGGAACATAACACTGTAAATATCGAGTTGCCTCTGATGATGTGAACATAATTATTACTCTTTGATAATGTGATATTTTACTTTTTGTTAATTACGCTCGACTCGCTCGCTCACGAATGACACATTCACGTCCCTCCTGGGAGATATGCTCTTGAACTGACCAAGAGAAGTCGCAACCTGTACAGCTCACTGAGAAACAGAGAGAGCACAAGCCTCACTTGAAGGACACCACCTCTGTCGGGCATTGCTGAGTGGTATCGGAGTTGAAGCATCAATGTCGATTCCACGCTCGCCGCTCTAGAATTGATATCATTCTTCTGGGGAGAAGCACTGACTAGGTCCATCTTTTTTTCCGATTCTCTGCACTGTGACTTGAGCAATTTCGGTGGCGTCTCCCTCTTGTGATTTCCATGGGGCTTAGCTCTGTTATTTGCATTAGAGCAATAGGCCCCGATCCCACCACGATCTACGTTTTCATGTTTGCCAGTGATACTGCCTGTGTTGTTATCATGCGACACGCATTATGTCCAAAGTTGCAGGAGGATCACCCTCTGGAGGCATTGCGTCAAACACTGTCTTTGTTATTCGCTCAGTAGCGCATGACTTTGTTTGTTATTTTTTGTCCTGATTTAACTATGACGACATCAGACCCCGTCTCTGCTCAAAACAAGTGGGATTAGCCTCTGAGATTGTCAAAAATATCCTGAGATTCTGATCCCAGTGCTCGTCCGGAGTCGCTGTGGGTATTCAATGCTCGCAGCTTCCAAGGACTGTCCCTGCCTCTGTCCTACTCACAGTGCATACACTATGCTATTGCATAAGTATTGACATCTCTTGCTTCTTGAAGATAAAGTCACACCTACTGTTTTATTGAATGCGACCAGGTCTTTGCTTGTATTATATTAGACCTTGTATCTCTTTTTGTCACACCATGTTCTGCATGTCTACATCACAGTGAGTCCAGCCTGACTTATTACAGTCACAGGATTTCTTTAAATTAAACTAGAAGCTTTCTCCATTTACAGGCCTTCCGCTTCTTTATATTGCACCCGGACTTATTTCTATTTTAATAAATATGGGCTGATTGGATATTTCTGCTGGTAATCTTTAAGTTCCAACTGTGCTCTTGTGAAACAATTCACGTACTTAATTTGGAATGTTCTTTGTAATCCAGTGTGTGCACACGAGAGACAGCTGAATATTCCTGATTCTTGCCATGATGGGGCCAGTCAGATTTTCCATCCATTTAGCCAGCAGTCTTGTGATTGCATTGCTCTCTTCACTCTCTGTACGTCAGTACCCCGAACCCTCACATACGCCAGTGTACTGGGCGTGCAGTCTATTCACGCATTAGGACTGCGGATTCTCAGTATTTCGTACAACGAGGAAAACTTCCATTCACAAGTAAGGCACAAGGACCCTGCAGCTGACGCCCTCTTGTGTTGTCTACTGTTTGTTGCAGGATGTTGGGTCGAATTTAGGGCACAGTGTGTGTCCAGTGGGTGGAGCTGTGAGCACATAGTTCCCACACGGACTAGTTTATGTCTGATCGGGCCTGCCTTTTTAATATTTATTACACTAGCCCGTGTATTGTTGCACAATTCTCCATTTTATTGTCTTTTCCTGTTCGTGCAATCCCTATGGATCAAGGATTAGGGCCTGGGATTACTAACGAGGCCAATGTGGGCACAACGGACTTTTCCACAGTCGGGGAAGACGTGGTTTATGGGACACAATGTTAATCCCTATCTCTGACTACTCATGTTGCACTGGGGCCTGTGCCTCATAAGCTTCTTCAGGGATTCTTCTTAATGAGTAACACTGAATGATATCCCTGCTCAGACGACAAAATTCATTGAGTATATTTATATTGGAATATGCCTTGTTATTCTGGACACACTGTCTATATTATACGAGGCTTGTGCCTGTTTCTTTTTTCAGGAGACACAGGAGAGATTGTAGATGCTGAAAATCTGGAGCAACACACACAATACTGGAAGAACTCTACGGGTCAGGCAGCAGTTCTGGAGGGAAATGGACAGTCAACATTTCAGGTCGAGACTGATCATCAGGAATAGAATGAAAGTTGGGAGATAGCCAGTAGAATCAGTAACCATTTTATACTGGCAAGCTCTCCTCTTTCTTTCCAACACGATGAAGGGCCTCGAACCGATGTGTCGACCGTACATCTCCCTCCACAGATGCTGACTGACCCTCTGAGTTCCTCCTGAATTTTGTGTGTTGCAGTTGTTGATATCACATTGGTTCTACGTGAGTTATACTGCAAACGGTCACTGTCTGTATGTCACAACGACCCACTGCTCTCAATAAATCATCAGACTCTACCTCTATGAATGTGCTGCGGGGCCCTATCTCTACACCTGCTTTTATCACTCTTGCTCTGCTCTCTGTATAAATTATGTTGCAACCTGTCTCTGTATTACGGAAGATCCTTGATCTATTTGTATCACAGTGTGCCCTTTCTCTGTGCATATTAGCCTGAACTATCACGGTACTTCTATTACACAAGTCCCCTTCCGGTATTATTATTACATTGGCCCGGCTTTTCTCCATATTCCCCATTGTCTCACTTCCCAATTTTATCCCGTAGGGCACAGTGCTGTGAATATCAATAGTGAGATTCATTGCATGTATGTTACATCATTCATTTTCTCTGTTTATATTACAGAAAGCTCCACTCCTATGTTAATCATATTTGCCTTGTCTCCGTTGTGACTGTGAGTCGACTCATTGGAGACAGTGAAGCTGGACGATATGGAGGCTTTATTCATTTGGTCAAACAGACATTTTCTTGGATATCTCTCGTAGAGACTTCCCGAACTCAAAGGACATCAAATGTTTTCTGCTCTGAAGAACAAAGGTGATAGCTGATGATTCCGCACAATTTCAATGTCTACATTGACATTGTTCTCTTCGATATCACAGGTCTCACAAACGGTTGATAATTCTTTTTGAAGTGAAGGCAATGAAATGACCGCTACATCGTTGTATGTCCATCGTCACATTGAGGCGAAACTCCGCAAAGGGAGACTTCCTTGTTCGAAGATGTTTATTGTGCCAGATCATGTTGACATACATTCATCGGCGACGTCCAGTAATGCTGGCAGAAGCACTGCTCGTGACAACAATCACATCTATTACCTCATCGTGAAAGTGGGGAACTCCCTGATGCTAAGATATCGGGCTAATTCAGTGTAGTCCCGCTGCTGAGATGTTCTAAGAATGCGGGATAGGTTGATGTCGTTGACTGGCCATCCTGCACGTTTCTCATTCTTTGTTCAGTTAGAATATCGAACGAAATAACGTTTAAATTAACTATATTAATGAAGAACGGAAGGAATAATATTGTTGGCTTGAAAATGTGTCTGAATTTGTCCGCAGAAAAACTGGATATTATTACATGACAATCCGGTTTGCAAGTTCATTCACACTGAATAGATTGACATGTCATTCTGTGAAGAACGGAGCAGACCCGTGGTTACACGCAGCTACCACCAGAGGGCAGCGCAAGCCTGTGTTGTTTTCACTGGTGCACTTCCCAGGCACCTGACATAACCCAGTGCATTCATTGTAGTAAACTGCTGCTCCCAGTATCATTTCCTCAGTTACTGTCTAATACAGTTGTAATAATCCATCTTCCGTTCCAGTACTTTCACCTGAAGTGTAGATTTATCCTTATCCATCACTACATTAAAATTTACGGAATTATTATAATCGCTGTTCCAAAAATGCACCCCAATTGAAACGTCGAATTGGGGTGCATTTTTGGCAGGGCAGTGAATCCTGGGTTTTCGCCATCTGCATTGCCAGTTGCACTTTGCTTTGACTTGAATATGTGATCATTTCAACCATATTGCGATCTTTTCCTTCTTATTCTCACAACGAGAAGGATGCTCAGTGAACTGAACGGAACGTGACCCGAAATGAATTTTGATTTGTTACCTAAGTCATAGCATTTGAAAAGACTCTTTGGATGGAATTATCTTGATGTCAATTTTTGTCGGAAACAACCTGACGTTAGTATTTTGATGCATAATATCATTGGTATTCTGCAGAATAATCCAGCAGAGGGCGTTTAAATCATTGACTGAAATCAGAAGCCACGTGATTTCTGCTGAGTAAGGTCACTAGACGGTGTCTCCTTATGGCTGTTTTGGGGAAAATGATCTTCTCAGAACACGGGCGCTTCCTTCGCCTGTGTTTTTCTTCTTTCACTCCCAATAATTGCAAAAGGTTAGAGCATTCGGATTGATCGCTGTGGTAACGTCAGATCCGAGCCTGATTGTTCGATTAAATTAAATAACACAGCAGATCTGTTCAACGCAGAGTGAGTTTGAACACAGTTACAGCTATCAACGAGGGAAAATATCGACAAGACTAGCAGTTGGACATGCCGCTGCTGAGAGAAACTCGCACTGACCACTCAAATCATCCAGTTGAGCCTTCCGACCTCTGTTAACTTTGAATTTCACCTTTTTTTTCTCTGTCTTCTTGTTCATTTGGGTGAGTTCGCTCTCTAGCGAGCCCCGTGGAATCTCGCATGGTGGGTTTTTGTTCGAGTTCGGTGAGATTCTGCAGCAGTGTGGGGTTCATGGCGCATAGGTACACAGCGGAGTCGGAGAGCACGGCTTTGCGAATCGTCAGCTCGGTATATTTTGTTGTTCTGTCGAAGGTAGAAGAAAATCGGTCGGTTAGTTCGCTACTTCTGTCCAGTGTTCCTGCGATAATCCGAAGCAGGTACTGCGGAGGCTGCCTGGGGCGCTGTCTGTACCAGAAAATATTTGGGAGTGCATTGTTTGTTTGCAAGGTGCAGTTCAGGGTGACATTACTTTCCTCATCGGAAGTCATTTCACCGACCAACTGTTCTACTGTGTCTTGAATACTCCAGTCTAAAAGGAAAAGAAACAGATCAGTCACAATCATTGCCTCGAACATCGCGATTTCTTCAATAAAAATGACGTGGTTACAGAGATCAATGGACGTCTGGACTATTTCTGGGAAGAAACTTCTTACCGGGAAGTGACAGAATAATGAGGAGAGGCGCGAGGACGTTCTTCATGATTCTCCCTGCGTCTGTACTTCTGCGGCGACAGAGGAGAGTCGTCCTCTGGGAACAGAAGTACAAATACCTAGGTTTCACTACCCTGCTGAGCCAACCAATCACAAGCGGCAGCTTACGGTATCAACTCTCTGAAGACATAGGGCAGAAAAAGCGCTGAGACCGACAGAAAGATAAGAACTGTGGGCGGGGTGACAGAAAGAGTGAAAACAGCGCGTCGGAGACCGTGTGTGTCGAAGTGAATTGCGCTGCGCTGCTCAGAAATGAGGGGTGGGGCACCTGGAGGTTGTTGAGGACAAGACTACCTCACTGAGCCAGCGACTACCAGCTGAAGGAGAGGCAGAGAAACGGAGAGACGGCGCAGCAACGGCATTAATAACAGTCTTTCCTCCTCTCGGAAGTGGATTTCTCGCAGAGAATAGGAACGCTAGATTTGATATAGAAAAGTAGAAACCAGCAAACCACCTCCGGCGCACGATAGTTCGCCGTCTATCCTTGAAGTCCATAAATCTAGATCTTTCTCCGAATAACTTAGCATTTAATTAGGCAGATGAACGTGTTGACTTCGTGTGTGGGCATTGTTGGGACGTGAAGGCGGCCCTGAGCTGCATGCAACATTGCCGGGAATGAAAGCAGATCTTCTCCACCAGGTGGCAGCAAAGCCCTTGTAATTGCTACACGAACAATTTTAACTCTTTTTTTTCCGCAGAAGTTGCCAGACCCAGCATTTCTGTGTTTATACCTTTCTCAAGTAAACCGGAAAGTAAGGTCTTTCTCCTCGGAACTGGTGACGAAGCGGACACTCTGTTCAGCTGAAAATCAAGTGGCTTTACTCTGATCAACGAGGGGTAAATTTGCTCGGACTGAAGCTCCTCTCGTCAAATGGATGTGTCGGTCTGGATATCAAAACGGCTCTCAGCTCTTTGAGAATTACGCTCAGTGTTTTTTTTTTGAGACGTTCGATATTATTCAGCGAAATCGCCACCTCAAGTCTGTGCAATCATAACACGCCCCGATCTGGGTTAGAGACCCAGAACTAACCACGTAAATCCAGAACGACAGCTTCTTGACAATTGGTGTGCTGCAGGAATTGACGTTGTACCATCCCACTGGACGTTTTCCTCTCCTTTTGATTCATGACCCGCAGGACGCTGAGACACAAGAAAGGTCTTGCTTTTGGGAACAGTAAAATGCGACACTATGCACTCGCTGCGCTGTGCGTCACATTCATTATCGGTGAGAAGGCAAGTGTTTTTAAATGATCACAAAAGTGTCAGTGAACAGCGACCATCCCAGATCCCCAGTAACGGAGATTCAGAGGGAAAATGCAAAACAACTCTTTTTCACTGAATCCGTGAGACTCTAGCCATGAGGAAAGATCCAAAGGGATGATACATTTTCTCAAAAGAGGGTTGACAGTCGGAACCACCCATATTGTAAGGTTTCCGACAGAATAAACTTGGAGAGAACGCTACGCTACCCCATCTGATGCTGAATTTTACATTCTCATTATATTCCAATGAAACCATTCACCTGAATTTGTAATTGAATTTTTCAGCGACCGCTGATCTGATATTCCTCATCTGATGCGGACAAAACATGACGTGAGAGATAGACGGGACAGGAATGAGGGCCAAACCAATCGGCTGTCGTGAAGAAGGATTGTGGTAAGTTGTGTGGGATACAAAGAGATGCTATTCCATTCTCTGTGTTGAAGTCTGTTCACATTTATCTGATCGATGCGGTGCATCATCCCACCATTATATTGCAATTTTCAAGTTGAGAGTATTTACTCTTTTCCCGTGTTGCAGGTCTGAAAGGCGCAGAAGCCATAACTCAACGGGTGTCGGCGCTCATACGGACTGAGGGGGAACGTGTCGCTTTAACCTGAACCTGCAGCGGTGAATATCTTTATTTATTCTGGTATCGCCATTATCCAAGCGGCCAGCCCGAAATTTACGGCTTTATGGAAGTGACTGAACAGAATTAAGGGCAGGTCTGATCTTCAGACAGATTACGCGCAAAGCCGGTTTGTTAATACAGTTCAGGGGTCCCAGAGGGAGATTCCATTGACCATTCCTGCGCTGCGGCTCTCTGACACGGCGATGTGCGGAGTCTCACAGTGATGGGAACGAGCTAAATCCTCACACAAACACTGACACTCGTTGTTGCTGCACTGTTGTTGGTTTTTGAGGGCTGTTTCTGATAACGACTCAGGCACTGGTACGAGACCACAATCACTGAGCGTTGTTGGACCTACTCTTCTGGAGCAGTGAGTGGGTTTAATGCAGCAGGACTTGTGTCCTATCAAGTGTGTTAATATACACGTATAATAATGATCAACAGTTAATAATAAATTAATGATTATTGTAATATAAAATTGTTTTGGGTTCGTTAAGCTTTCTTGTTTCATTTTGTTACGAACCAGCAACAAAAGAAACACACTGAGTCATGAGTCAGTGTTAAAAAACTATTTTATTAAACACAACTTATGATAATAAGAAAAATAAAAGTAAAAATGTTAGTATGTTAGCAGTAAAAATGTTAAACCTTGAACATTAACCCCAAAAACTAAACTCTTCGTGTATGTGTGGCAAAGTCCCAAACTCCCAAGTCCAGTAATGGTTCTTAAAGTTTAGTTAAGCAAGCCATAAGGTGAAACGTGAGCAAAGGCTTCTTCAACAACCACAGTTGTCTGAAGATAAGATGTAGGTGTAGAGAACATAGAGATAGTGATTACAAAATCCAGATGTTCCACGATGGAACCCAAACGACACCTCAGTGTTTAATCGGTAGTAGCTTCCTCACCCCGAAAAACATCTGAATCGTGGCCGTCCAGACAAATACCTGTTTCCTCTACAGGTCAGCAACAAAGTGAACTCCACCGGATTACTTCCAATTTCCATACGTGGATTGCAGTTCAGACACAGTTATTGTTTCTCATCCATCGATAGAGTAACTAGCAGGCTGGTGTCTCTCTCCCTTTATTCTCTCTCTCTCTCCCTCTTCGACTTCGACTGACTTCTTCAACAACGTCATTACGTCCTTTATCTTCTGTTTGACGTAAGCACGCCACACACACGCGCACACACACACACACACACACACACACACACACAACTACTTCTACTACTACTACTACTACTACTACTACTACTACTACTACTACTAACTCTATATTAAAGGGACATTCACCGAGTCCGTAACAGTATTGCCCAGGCATATGATATAAACAATATCGCACTTTCTGTCGTGGGATCGAATGCAGTTAAAACCGCATTGTCTTGAACGCAACAGTCCTCACCGTAATATGAAAGAAGATTCGGGCTACTCCCATGGGAATTGTATGATTCCAGCGGTTTCCTGTAGCAATTTCGTGACCAGTGTAAAGTGATGAACGTATGCACCTGGAGGAAGTTGGACGAGGAAAGTAAGAGAAGAAACTGGGCCCTGTTTCATAGCCGCTGCTCCAAGCAGAGAGAGTTTGGCCTTGGTTTGGTCGGGAGTACTGTTATTTTAGCAATGACTGCAGCAAATTTAAACAGGAGCAGAATAGTATGATTGCACTTGCTGTAAGATGAACAAATTCAATTTGCAAATGCTGAAAATCTTCAATAAAACGGAAAGTGAAAGAAATATTCACAATATCGAAAAACATCTGAAGAGAGTGAAAGAGCGTTAATGCTTCAGGTCATTTATCTTTCTTTCAATCAAGGAATTCGCCTGATGGAACAAATATTAGTGCGACATGTACAGTGACTGAACGGAGTGCAACAGTTACGAGCAAAATATATGCAAGTGTCAAAACGTTGTGGAATATCAAAGGATAGGAAGCCTAATGTCAATTTTTTTTCAAAATTATTAGTTTTGAAATTCATTATTATTATTCAATTAAATTATCATTTTAACGTTAAATCAATTAAAAGCATTCATTTAATTTTAATAATGTATAAATAAATAAATAAAAGTGGTCAAGTTAAAAAAACACATGTTAAATTATAAATAAAAACAAACACAAATCAACCTAAAGTCTGGATATGAAGCCGTCTGCCAGGTCGTTGACAACTGCTCTCAGTACTCTTTTTGAGGTGTTCTTTTTTTAATCAGTGAATTTACCGTCTGAATTCCATGAAATCATAACATGCCTCTATCTGGGGTTGGGACCCAGGGGATTTGGGGCCAAGCTTGTCACTGATAACCCATGCGAATAAAATGCTGCATTTCTCTTCGGGGAGATTACAAACTTTGAGTTGAAGAACAAACACATGAGCAGTTAAGAACATCTGAAACAGATGCAGGTCTTGGTCTTCTCCCTCCATGACCGTCTTGAATATCCCCAAAGACTGATCATCCATCGCCCCATTTGGCGATGATTCACAAAAAGTGGTCATCCTCTGGAGGAAGGATTATCTTCCCATTTTATTCCGGAATGGCCGATACTTTACTTTCAAACTGTGACTCCTGGTTCGTGACACCCTGGTGCGGCGGACATCAACTCAACTTCAACACGACTAGTCCCTGCAGGAATTTTACGTTCTAATGTCATCGTCCCGCATTCTTTCAAGGGGTGCTGGTCTATTCTCCCTATTTTTCCATTAAAAGACAAACTAATCATCCAGGAAACAAGCTGGTGAACCCTTCTGAAACAGGGTAACCAGGCTTGCACTTAAGTAGTCCTGAGGTGATGCCGTCAAGTTTCTGTTGAACACTACCTGCTCACCAAATTTTCATGTCATAAAGAACAACACGACGTTTGCCTGATGACTTTACCCCCATTGGTTGGTTCTGCCATTTCATAAACTCCCATTCTGTTGGTGGGTTTTGGTGGTTCCGGTTGTGCGAGAGCGTTGCCTTTTCCTGAGGGCCTGAACATGGATAGCAGAGCCAGATTAACGGCTCCCGTTTATCGTTCGCCGGCAAACTCCCGCTATTCATGAGACATTGAAACAGTATTTTCAATTCGTGGACTTGAATCATTGGATCATACTTCATAGGTCCGGCATCTGCAGTTTTCGCTTTCAGGTTTAATTTCTATCGCTCTCCTTGTCAAAAGAGAAAATCTCCGGTAATGCCCCCATTGCTACGTCGTGCGCGTTTGAACAAGGAGGTGTGAGCTGATTGGCTGTGTGCCGGAATACTCAGAAGGCAGATAAAAAAAAATGGGGCTGAGACTTGATTGGATGAATTTGGGAAGAAAGGACCAGTCATCTGATTAGTTGTCACCTGCTCACTCTTCAAGGATATAGCAAACAGGAGAGAGGCTTTTCGTCAGTCAATATCGGGCCGCAATCGATTTCGTTCCCCAAAGAATTCTGCTGAAACCCGCCATCAAATTAATTGAAACATGTTCGCTTTTTATTTACTGCTTTCAACGGTAGCTTTCTTAACTGGTGAGTTCACCTGTTGCACTGCGGTTCAGAAACATATCATGCGTTATATTTAAGCAGTTGTGTCACCAATCCGCGGAATAACAATGGGCGAGGGGCAGATTATGGTGTACAGAAAATGTGAAGTGACATCATATGATTTCTTCTTCTCGCTTCGGGCTCTTGCAGGACAATGTCGGGGAGACTCTGTTACGCAGATACCGGCTGCAACCACAGTGAGCGAACGGGACGAAATCCAGTTGCACTGTGATTTTACAGCGACTGGCAGCAGCAATCCGGAACTATTCTGGTACCGTCAATATCTCAGCGGTGCCCTGGATCTTCTGTTCTATAAAAGCCGGTTCAGCGAGAAGAAGGGGAGCAATGCAGGGGGCAGATTCTCAGTCGCCCTCGATATTTCGAAGGGAACCTTCCTGCTGAATGTGTCCGAAACCCAGCTGGGAGACTCGGCTATGTATTTCTGCGCCCTGAGACCCACAGAGACACGGAGTGTGGCTCAGCTTGCACAAAAACTCTCAGCGCGGTCGGACGCGGCTGCAACTGTAAACAGCAGGTGTTTGGGCGCGGCCGGGCGGGTTTCCTCTTCGTGTGCGGCTGCGTCGCGCATTAACACAGTGGTGTGCCGCGCACTCGGGAGTCTCGAAAATAAACTTTCAGAGTCTCTCCGCAGTTCAGAACTCTAATTTAAAGCTTTCGATATTTTCTCTCGCAGCCATTGGTCGCCTTGATACCTACTGCAGGTCCTACACGGCTTTCTTAATGTTTAAGTGCATGGAATAAATATTGGATGTGCCATAGGTGTAGTTTCTCCGCTCCAGGCGGTTATGACAGACGGCGACTGCAGTACTCGGTCCGAGGGCCATGGAGCTGAGAAAGTAAAATATATGAAGTGTAATTGGACCAATGGGAATAAGTCAAATGATCGCAAATTATTGAGCAAAATTTCCCGCACTTACATAACAACAGCGTTACGCAGAGTGGGAATAGATTCAGCTGCACCGATCAAAACATCCTGGGAAATATTGTGTTCGCGAGCATCATAAGTAACTTACTGAGTCAATGCATTGGAGAACCAGTGAGTGAAAGGCAACCGAGATCGTGAGTCAGCGAACACAGCAATGAATCGGAAAGAATAGACGGAACCATCAACCGTGTGCGGGGCTGGGCTAGCGCAGAGTGAAAAGTTGGATTGGAGGCAATGGGAATTGGGTAGGTCTTTACCTGGAGCTGCGGGAAAGGAAAATGGCTGAGACTTGATAAAGGATTTTGACTGAAGAGAAATTGCTACAGTTCATTGTGTAATACACCGGGTTCGAAGTGGAAGGACGAGGAAGCTCACAAAATAAATGTCTTTATGCGCCTTCTCATTGAGCGGCATCTGCTGTCTGACACATGGACCGCGACGTCCTTCCTTCTCCATATATGAGACTTCCATTTTGAAAGTTAGCTTATCGTCACAGTATGATTACAGAATTGTGCTTCAATCGCTACATAATAAAACATCCAAAAATACGTCGCCGATTTTAAACCTATTTGAAATAAATTTCGTCTCTGCTGTTTACTTTGTCAGGCATTGATGTCCTTCGTCCTCTGGATCCCGCCCTTAGGTCCGTAGAGATTCACAGTAACCAATCTCATTGGCATTAACAATCCCTTTGAAATTGCCCATAATCTTTGCCGCAGAGGTCCTAAAAGCACTTCTACCGGATTCTTCACACAGAGGAAACCCCTCCCAACTGTCACCGTTCTGAGAAGCCGCCCAGCGTATCCCTAATAACTTGGGTCATTTGAATTAAAACCTCTCTGTGAACTTGATCACAACAACCAAAGTGGTGTCCAACCAGTAACTTATAAAATATCAACTTCACTTCCCAGGTCAAACAAACGAAAGGAATTAGCGTACGGAATTAGCGACAGGGTCGACTTCTCAGAGAACGTTTCCTACGATGGCAACAATTTCAAAGGCGTTTTCCATACTAGGCCACTAGAGGGCTTCGAAATCATTGACTGAAGTTCGAAAACCACGTGGAAAAATGCATCATCTAATTCTGATCCCTGCCAAGTTATTCCATCGGTATATCCTTTAAAATCCCATCTGATCGTTGACAGCCGGGTAAAATAGCCTAGGTTTCTGTAATCTCGCTTTTCACATTTCCACTCAAACTTGACTTGCCGGCGCTGGGAGGCTCGTTCAGTCTTTTACAAGCGGTGCAAGGTAATTCATTCTTCCTGCAGCCCCTGCGTATTTATTTTCGTCTGGAACACTGAGAATAGGAATTCCTGCAACATCCCAAAGGATTTTCGGAGAAATTAGCTTGGTAGTCTGAACTGATCCACCTTTATATCCCAGTTTTGGTGAGAAGATACCAGCATCTAGCTGATACCATCCACATTGTCATTTCGTGGTGGAAGCGACCATATTACAGTCGATTGTGTAGATAAGACGTACAGTAAACTCTTTAGTCCCAGAAGTACTTTATTTTGCGATTCAATGCAGATGATGTACGAACAGATTGTGACCGGAATTCGTTATTTGAGTAAAATGTTGTGAATTACTTCCATATTCTTATCTGCAACTTCGAAAGAGGGCATTGAATTTGCTTGATAGAAAGGACAAAATAATAACAAGAAGAATACGTTCTGCCATTCACATTCTTATCACCAGAAAATCAGAGAGTTCACGCATGAACGAAAAAATATCAATTTAACTTTCGTGCTCATCGATTGAGTGGCTGCTTGGTTTCACTGGCGACTGAAATTTGATGAAATAAAATCTCTAACTTGATTTTATCGTGTCATTTTAAAGCTTCCTCATTGGGGAAGCTGGTTACCATTGTTACAAGTTCACCAATGCGCCCTTTTCCATTTCAGGTGTGAACGTCAAGTCTTGGCCACTTCTCGCTCGCATGGAATGACGCGTCTGCTGCTGGGAAATCTTGTTCAGGCAGGCAGGCGAACTCAGTCGGCATTTTAAATGCTTTCCATGTTACAATCAGCACCAGCGAAAGGAGTGTGGTAACCTGCATGTAAAACTGGTCCAAAGTACGTCAGGTCAGGGCACCCGCACTTGTGTGTCAACCAATGTGTGTGTGTGTGTGGGGTGTGTGTGTGTAATGTGTGTGGTGTGTGTGTAGTGTGTGTGTGTGTCATGTGGTGTGTGTGTTGTGTGTGTGTGTGTGGTGTACGTAAGCGGGAGAGAAATTCTGCATGTGTGTGTGAGAGAGAGAGAGTTTGTCGACAGCTGACTCGTATACTAGGTGGTGTTGTTCACTCAGGCTGACTGACGTACGTTTAATTTTCCAACGTGAGCACGGAACACGTGAAAATTCGGTAATATTTTGGACCCTGCTGCCATCCAACCGGCGATGTTCTGAGATAAAGGTCTTTTAATTTGACAAGCGTTATGGCTTGGGGGCTGCATCACCGGGCAGCGGCATGGTCAAGTTTACTCTGCCCAGTTCATCACACATAGTTTCTCGTGCCATCCAGTGGTGATGAGAACCTGTGGTGCAGGATGGGTTTAAGGACCCTGAGTATACAATTGACACTGCACAGCTCAGTCAACGGGTGAGGTCAATGCTCAATTGAAATGCATTAGAAGAAGTAATCCTGAACACGGAGACGCTGGTACGAATGCGTACAGGACACATACAGTGTGGCTCAGGGACGTTTCATGCAGCAGATTTTTCTCCAGAGGTGTGAGGTGTGAAGAATACTGTGTCCCGCAGACCAAGCTCATCTCCAGGAGACTGCTTCAAGTTTCACTCTCGTCCGCTCAACACAAATCCCCCATGAAGCAGAAATTTCCCACATCCGGTGCCAGCTGTGAACAAAATCTGCTTCCAACCATTATAACAAATGGTCCTCTCAAGGAGAGGCGGCTCACCACCCACCTGCCGTTCCCCCTTTAGGTCTATTTGGTTGTTAGTCCAGCGGAGCAGTCACAGAGTGCTTCGGTGGATACCCAGAGTATATCCACTGCATATTATGTAAATCCATCTGGATCGCTAATCCCTTCAGGAGAATATACCCGCACCAGATCTGGCCTGTATGTTTTACCAGACCCATTACTGTGGGGAATTTTAGGAGCCTCCTCAGCTGAGGGATGGAAATAGATGTCAACGTTGTCAGTGACGTAACACTCTGCAAATACACCTGAAACGAACAAGCTGAAACTAAGTGCAGTTGTAAAACAGTCCACGTCCCGTGGGAATTATATCGCCGACTGATGTGCTGTTATACCGCAAGACTGCACCTGTGGAAACAACAGCTCGGCTGGACGGATTTAGATGACCTGAACAAAGGCATGCCCTGCGCTGACAATGAACAACACATTATATTTTGCAATGATTCTTAGAGCGACCGGCCACACAGTGCAGGGCCCAGAGAAAATAAATCCAAGGCCTACTCTGAGGAAGGAATAACACAGGCAGGCTTCAGTGGGACACAAACAGAGGCCGGTCCCTTGTCGTATAGCTGCTGCAGTGTTCAGCCTGTATGGTCAGACACTGGGCCCTGTGACGTATCAACAAAGAAAGGGTATAGTCTAACGATAATGGAGAGAAAGCCTGTTTTTACGTAAATTCTATTACAATGATACCCGTAAATTGATGGATAGTATTTGTAAATACCTTATTCCCATCTTCAGGCTGCGTTTCTGGTTATATCGGCAAGTACTAAATCAGCCATGTCCTGAGAAACAGGTTTAAGATACCAGGACGAATACTCTTTATCAGAAATGTTCTCGGTCACACACAATGCACCGATGTTTCTTATCCGCTCCACGTTAACGTTATAGGCCGCGGAAGATCACTGAACAGTAGTTTGTTATCACATAGATTGGCCAACAACGTCTCTCCCTTCAGGGTCTACGGAAAGAAAATCTCGCTTGAGATTCACTCTCAAGGTCAGTGACTTTAAATGAAGATAATCAAGGTTATGACCGTATTTACTCTCAACACCATGGTCCCAGACTACCGTCTCGTTCTTTGTCTCATGTAACATCCAGAAACCTGTCGATGTCGACATTCAATGCACTGAGTACTCAGAGGTTTCCAAGTAGAAAGTTCCAAAGTATCAAAACATTTTCCAGTAACTACATCGTTACCCATTTCTGTATGTGAATAGCTTTCGCCTTATTTTGGGACAGTGGAAACAAGTCCCAGGGTCCTCAGCCCGGGTAAATGATCCCATCCTATCTACGATCTGGAATCCTCAGAGAGGTTTTAGTTGTAATGGCGACAGCCCTCATTTTCCCCCATTTTTAAAATACACAACCGCTCCTCATTTGACAGAACTGCTGAACCAGCAGCCAGTTTGTTGTGTCTTCACACTCTTTGTTGCACGCATGTGTTGCATGTGAGGGAGGCAAAATTAAATCCACGACCTCCTCTGTAGAATTGACACAGTCGAATGGGTCTCTGTGATGTATTAGTATTGGAACTGCTAAGTCGCATATTGAGGTTATGAAAAATGGAGCACGTTCAGTTGGAGAAAATTTTCCGTTTCTTTGTTGGTATATAGCAAGTGGCCCTGTTCCCCTTATATCATTAGGCGCTGTCTCTACACATTCGCTTCCGTGTCCAATCTCAGTTTATATGTTCTCTGCTCCTGTCCATACCAATGCAGCCCATCAGACTGTATGTGGTATGTTGTACACTGTCTTTGTATTACAGAAGGACCAGTGTGTATTTGCTCTGCACAATGTGTCCTGTGCTCTGTATATTGTACTGAATTATGTCAGTGTTTTTAATACACGATCGTTTTCAGTTCATATTATTACATTGGGCTGTGACTCTCAATATATTGCCATTATCTCAATCTCCATTTGTTCTTCTGTTTTGTTCGTCTGGGTGCTGAACCTGTGACTATCACAGCGTATTCATTCTTTATTTGTTACGTCATATTTTTCCACTCATATTGCCCAATCCCCACAATTACTTACATCACATTGGACTTAGTCTGAAGCTGCATTCCACTTGACCTTTCATCTCCCTATATTTCATAAGACACTCTGTCTGTTAGGCCCCATCTTATCCTTTTCTCTGTCAATATTCTACAACGTTCTGCCCGAATTTATATCTTTGCAGTGATTCGTTTTATACTGTCCTGGACCCTGTCTCCGTCTAAATGTTACAAGAACACCAACCAATGTCATTGGCTGTTGATAAAGCCTCTGTGCATATAATTCGGAAGGACGTACCTTGATATATAAAAAAGACCCGGAACAACACACACACACACACACACACACACACACACACACACACACACACACACACACACAAATGTGTGTACATACATGCGTACATGTTTTGTAACATTGTCTTCACATACTTATAATATTGGGTAATTTTCTGTCTCTTTTTCACACGGACCCACAATATTTTATATCAGATTGGTCCAGGACTGTGCAATATTTCACCACTTCTTGTCCAGACCTGTCCACATTTGATTCGCATTAGGCATGATTTTGGTTCTCTCACAGTGAACCCGATCGTTGTATTTGTTGTTCCGTACTCTTTCTCCCTTTCCTAAACATGAGGCCTTTAAGTATTCCATGATCTGTGAGGCCAGTCTTTCATTTTTTTGTGTGTGTAGGGAAATCTCTGAAACATCTATTGTCCATCCTTCATTTCCACTCAGCCGACAGTGGTGAGCTGCCCCTTTTAACGGTTGCAGTCCTTCTGGCGAGAGTCCTCTGTTGTTGTGGAGGCAGTTCCAGAATTCATATGCAGTGACCATGATGGACTGGCGATATATTTCCAAGTCAAACTGGGTGTGGAAGTTGGCAGGTAACATATGGATGGTGATGTTCACATGCACCTCCTGCCACATCTAACTGTGGAGAATGGGTTTGGGAGTACAGCCACGCATAGTCATGGATCCCATCTGTGAATCACAAAAAGGCCGATTCCAGTTATTATATATTGGGCCTTGCCTCTGCATGCATCAAAGTTCCTCTGTCTCCGATTATATCTCACGCGGACCTGTGGCTCTCGATATCATGGAAAGCCTTTTCACTCTGTATATTTTACTGCACATTCCCTCTGTCTGTGTTAGTCAAATTCATCCAGCTGTTTCTTTCACGTTGGGTCTTGTATCTGCAAATATTTCACCACCCTCTCTCCACGATTTTATTACACCCAGACATGTGCTGATTAATATAAAAGGAGGCCATGATTTTGTCCATCTCACATTGGACCACTTCTCTCGATACATATAATAAGTCTCTGTCCCAGTTTCTATCTCAAACGGCCTCGCTTCTCCTTGTATTAAACCGCATACGCCCTATACCGACACCATACAAAGTCAAGGACCAGATTATTTCACTTCAATGTTTGTCAAGCTGCACAAGATTTTTTGGCACTCAGCACATGTCCTTCCGTTTCCTGTGTTTCTCTGGCATAGACGAGTCTTTTACATCTTAGACGTCATATTCGTCATGATCAGCGGACACATGATTTATGAGTATGCCTCCGTTTAAGTCACAGACGGCCCAGTGTGTGCTTCTACCAGACCAGGCCTAGTTTCTTTATGCATGGTCCAGACACCTTTTTTATCAGATGATCCCTTGCCCCTGTAAATATTGTCTCTGATTGCAGAGAATAATATTGTATTCATATATCGCCCTTAATATGCCAGACCCAGTCGCTGTTAATATAACTACATGTCCCTGAACTCTTTACACATCTGAGGGCCCCGTCAGGATATGACCTGGGCCCTCTCTGTCTGACAGCATAACACAAAGTCCTGAAGATGTTTATACCTACTTGGCATTCTCTCTGTCCAGCGAGATCCAGTCCCTGTCTGAATCACTCAGTCCCTGGCCCTGGTTATTTCACCTTAAACCCAGCTCTGCATATACCAGAGAGTCCGCTCCCTATGTTCACATTATCTGTCCGTAACTCTCTCTCTCTTTCCCTTGCCTCCCCTCTCTCTCTTTCACGGTCTGTCTCACTGTCTCTCTCCCTTTCTCCATCCGTTTCTCTCTCTCTCTCTCTCTCTGCAATATTTCCTCTCACAATAAGGAAGTTATACATCTCTCTTCGTGGTCTATAGCGCTGTGTTTGTGTAAACCACCATGCTGAGGTTTTTGAACCACTCTCTCCCTGTTCTGTAACACTGTGCTGTTCGTGAACTCAGAGCACAGTGATACACAGCCGAGTCCCCGAACTGCACTTTGGAGATCGTTAACTGGCTGATTTTCTTGCTAGGATCCAGAGAACCAGAAATTCGCCCTCCGGAAACCTCTCCCTTATCCTGCTGTCCTGTGGTGTGTCTCTGGAGCAGGAATTCCGGAGTCTGTTCTGGTAACTGCCGGTACCAGTGTACGGTGTAAGGACAGAAACCAGAATATTCGCAGCTTAAATTAACGGTGTCACCAGCAGCAGAAATTTGAAGAGGCGGATTCTTGAACATCAGAGAAAGGGAATCTGTAGGAATTAAAATTGGAGATTCGGATGGCTTTATTTTTATCTAGAGGCTGATATTTAACAACATATGTGGATCTCGGTTTCTCGTCAGTTGGCATTACTGGAAACCGGTGTCAATTTTACTCGTTAACGTTGGTAAAATGAACCAAATGGTGAGTTGATATCCAGCGACTTGTTGCAATCAAATCATCGCTGACTTCAGGTCTGGAGGGTAAACAAAGTACTTCAGATTCTGGAATGTAGATGAAAAGTAATATGATGCTGGAGGAACTCAGTAGGCCAGACAGCATCCGTGGAAAAAAGCAGGCAGTCAACGTTTCGGGTCAGAACACTTGTTCAGGTCTGGAGGGGGCGGATGGTGCCGTACAGATCCTACTGCAATTCCAATTGTGCCATTGGGTAAATTTGGAATCCACTAGGTGAAGCTATGGATTTATGAATAATTATGGAGTACTTAACGAGTCGGAATGTGGGCAATGTGTCGGATTCTCTCTCCATACTATAATATTCCATGTTTACCCTTGATTCTTGTCACTAAGTTTCCTGTTACTAAGGCAATGACAAACGCGAGGAAAATCTTATCTTTTCAACTATTCGCCACTTAAATTATGCAAACATGTTCAGTTATTTACTCCCGCAGCACGTTACAACACAGTCGGCAGCAATGTACCAGAGAAAGAAGCAACTCCTACAGCCAACCACCATCTCCAATCAGCCTGCTCCAGGGCTGTTCGATACGGTCTCTTCCCGGAGACACACTTAGACGGGACTCACTTTGTGTACCCCATCTCTGGGCCATTTTGCAAAAACACATATATAAAATAGCGAAACTAGAACACATAACATCGAAGAATAGAGCACAGTTTGGGCCTTTCTGCCCACGATGTTGTGCCGACCTATATAAACACATATTCTATGATCAATCTAATCCTTCCATCCTACACAACCCATAACCCTCTGTTTTTCTTACATCTCTGTGCCCATCTAAGAGTCGCTTAAATTTCGCTATTGCATCAGCCTCTAACACCAGGCCCGGCAGAGCGTTTCAGGCACCAACCACTGTCTGTGTATAAAACATGCCTCTGACATCTCCATTTAGCTTTTCTCCTCTGACCTTAAACTGATGTCTTCTGGTATTGGCCATTGCCGCCCTGGGAGAAACCTGAGGGTTGTCCACTCTATGCCCCTAATAATCTTATACACGTCTATCGTCGCTTCTCAGACTGTTACTCCAAAGGGAAAAGCCCTAGATCGCTCAATCTTTCTTCAAAATTCATGTTCTGTAACCCAGGCAGCATCCTTGTAAATCTCCTCTGCACCCTCTCGAATGCTTCCACATCATTCCTTTAGTTTGGTGACCAGAACTGAACACAATACTCAGTGGGGCCCTCCAGAGTTTTACAGAGCTGCAACATTACCTCGCGGCTCTTGAGCTCAATCCTCCGACTGATGAAGGGCAACATACCATAAGCCTCCTGAGCAACCCGATTAACTTGCACGGTAACTTTGAGGCATCTATGGACTTGCACCACAATGTCCTTCTATTCCTCCACACTGCTCAGAATCCTGTTATTAACCTTCTACTCCGCCTTCAAGTTCCTTCTTCCAAAGTGTATCACTTCACACTTTTCAGGATTGAACTCTGCCACTTATCCGCTCAACACTGCATCCTGCTTTTTTCCCGTTGTAATTTCCGCCCACCTTCTACAGTATCCACAACACCTCCAACCTTCGTGTCATCTGCAAACTTACTGACAGATCCCTCCACTTGCTCATCCAAGTCATTTACAAAAATCACAACTGTTGCGTCGCCTGTTGAGTTGTCCTGGAATTTAATGTTTTTATTTCTGAATATTCGCGAGGATAGAACGACACAAGTCAGGTTTTGATATAATTACCGGCTGTGACAGTCACCATCGTCCCAGCTCCATATATCTTATGTATGCTCTCCGTGTAGCACAGTGAACCGACTCTCAGTCTCTGCTGTGAGAAAACCACCCTCACCAATTAATCGCAGACGTCACCAGTTATCCCCAAATATTCCAGTGTGTTCAGGGCATCAAACAATATCCCGCGTTCCGCAATCCTAGGCGGTTTTGTTCTGCTACCTGGGAGAAACATAGGTCTCATTAAGTTAACCCAGGGACACGAACCAATGGTCCGTTGAAAAACCTGGAGCCATATGTCAAAGGGAGAAAAGAACTCCAAGCTGTAAATTGTAATGAAAATCAACTGAAAAGCAAACACAAAACAACCTAATGAACAATTGCGATATAATTCAGCTTCCGGATCACGAAAATATATTTTAACTGCACCCAGCTTATTTTTTCTCGGCTCTCTTCCACTGTGATGCCCCAAGATGCACACAGCGTTTCATGTCAGATTCATTACTCCTGGGACTCGGTAGTCGAATGGGCGGGAATTAAGAGCTCAGCGATTGCGGTTCCCGTTTCCAGCTGTTCTAGCAGGAACCCATCCGGAGTTGTATATTGAGCAGAGGGATAAATCATTCCAGGACGCCGTCCATCACATCCAGTTCAAGGAATGACGGCACAATCCGCGCACACTCGGCAGTGAGTAAGCCCAGTGTGTGAACTGCAACAATCCAATCGCGTTGTAACCCAGACTGCGAGGCAGGCGGGGCGAGGCGGGTCGGTGGGCTTTACCGGTAGATAGGCTCCGATCCTTCATCTGTTGCTGGGAAAACCCGCATTGAGGGTTTTTGTACCACTGAAAGCCCAGGCCTAGCGCTGTGTTTTCCACCTGTACTCAGCTTGACAGTAATAGGCGGCGCTGTCTTCAACTCTCAGGTCCCGAATCTCCAAAGTAAATGTCATCTCTGTATTCCTAGACCACACAACAAATCGCCCCGTTCTATAAATCCGCTGCATCTCTGCCCCGGGCTGGGTACGCTTGAAGAACTGTCCAGTCTGAAAACTGTATGTACCAGTTAACCCAGGCTGAAAACGGCAGGTGATGGTGAGAGACTGACATTCCTTCCCGGTCGCAGATGTCGGACTCTGGGTCACCGACTGACTGATGGAGTCTGGAAATTAAACACAGGCATGAGTGACTGGGCTTCAGAGGCGAACCATACAACGGGGCTAAACACCGACAGTGTTTGAAATTCGTAATGCACCAGGACCGTTTTATAAAAAGTCACACAGTGTTGGAGGGTGGGAACGGTACTCACATCTAAAGCAGAGAGAGAGTGAGAGGGTCAAAACCAGTAGCATTCTCATCACTCTGTCTCTGGTGGTTTGTGTGACGGGAGATCGAGCCCACCGTTCTGCTTGAGCCCGCCTTCCCGCCTTTGGAACTAGGCTAGAACACCTCAGTGGATCACTTAGCCTTGCAGAGGATTATATTCCAGCGATTATTAAAAGGTTCCCTCTCCAGAAAAGTGTGTTGTGTGAAGAAAGCAGAATTTTAAAAGATGACCCTTCAATGTGCCGGCTCTGCGTTCTGTCTCTCAGCAAGATGTGAATGCCCCTCCTATATTCCACTGACATCCAATGTGGGGGTAGGGTGGAGTTTTTATTCAGCAGAAGATGACTGTTTCCTTTTGATCTTCAATAATGAGCCGGAAGGGGTAAGTACGAGGATTGTTTGTTTGTTGAAGCGCATTTTGGCCTAAGGCAGCTGGAGCGGCGGGAAATGTCCTGTCCGGGATAGGACAATGCAAGGGCACAGTGGGGCTGAGATCTTGTATGGCTCTGACTGACGTTTTCACTGCGCTGGTCTCAGGGTTGCGGCGAGTTTCAGAGCGAGAAAATCACTTAGGACCGACATGAACGAAGGGGGTACAAGGAAATGATCGGGTTTGAAGGTGCACGTGTCATTTGCTTTTTTTAAAAAAAAAGCTTGGGAATGAACAGCTGGCCAAGGTCATTGGGCTCCACAAACCTGTTGAAATTCCAGTGACATCGGGGAAATCTAGCACCCTTCCCACTCCACTGAATCTACCAGCAACAAATATCTGTCTATCTCAAAATTGCATATCCAATGCCAGAATACGCACAGGCCTCTGGGACAAATACTTGCAAAAATTAGTGTCAATTCGTTCAAAAGAGAAGAACCCTTACCTGGAAACTTCTTCTCACGAAATTATGGCAAAAGAAACTAAGGAAAGAAAGAAATCTTTTCATCTACGCAGCCAGTTACTTCCCAAATGTTGATTTCCAATCAGATATCCGAAAATCATCGAGAGCCGAATTAAATATTTGCAGGAGAGCCCAACTGCATAAGTCTTTGCACGCCTCATGGCCTACGAGATTATTGGCTGGAAAATAAAATGAAATCCTGGAGTTCTGTACTGGGATACGAGTGCGTATTCAACTGTGAAAGGAAAGATCACAAGAAGGACGCAATGAAATTTCCCGCGTTTTCAATCTATCCCAAACCAATGAGTCGCAGGAGCAAAGAAAACACCCGTCTCCAGAGTAATCGTTCTTACTTAGGGCTGCTAAGCCAGGAAGCCGGGCAGTGGCCGTGAAAACAGGACACTGTAGTGAATGGACTCGCGTAAAAGCCGCAAGAGTACTACCCGCTTGCAGATTGTTGCACATTTCTGTTTTGAAGCCGTAGGCTCAAGAGACGATGGTTGAAACTAAATTTAAATGAAAAGCTACATGTTGGAAATCTGAAATGCAAATATGAAAAGCAGCAAACTCACAGCAGATCAGCCAACATCTGAGTAAACAGTGTCGGTGTTACTGGTCTGATAGGTACTGTTTCATTTTTGCAATGTGGTAGAAGAAGTCACATTTTCACCAAGTTATCTTTATGTCCCGTTGACTGCCGCCTGCACAGCGCCCCCACTCAGGGCCTCCGCCTTCAGCTCTGTCCCCTAAATCCCTCAGACGCACCCACACGCCAAAAATGATGAATAACGTCATTCCGATATGCAGTAGCTTCCAAGGTCACAGAAACTTTCGGCGATATTTTCTGAGATTGAGGTTGTTTAATGATTCTGCATTTTTTGTCAAACAATATGCTTATATTCTCTCAGTCGTCAAGTTTTGATAGGATTAAACACTGTTATTTGCTCTGTTGTTGCACAACAGCTCCATTTCGCTGCCATCCTTTCTGCTTGCAGGCAACTGTGCAATGACCAAGAGCAGTTTGGTCACATTCTTCCCTTCGACAACCGCCAGCTCCGCTGGCCGCTGGGCAGCGCTGCGTACATCTCGCATTTTCTCATTGACGACGATCCGCTCAGTTGTTTTTTTTTACTCTTGTGGCCGCCCCGCCCACATATTTTCTGCCCTTTCTCATTGGAGAGTTCTGATCACGAGTTACCGCAAGTGATTGGTTGGCTCAGCAGAGCAGCAGCACATGGCGTCTATATTCCTAGTCCAACAGGGTGTTTCCGAAATGCAGAGCTGGAAATTCAGAGATCATCATGGGGAATCACTTGCTCCAGCTCCTCATCATTACATCACTTCTCGGTAAGGATGTTTTCCTGGTAAAATGACAGACTTCCCTTGATAATGGTCGCCTTGATCTTCGGATAAGAGAATGACAATGAATAGGTTTATCAATATCGTGGTGGTGAATAATCTCTCTTTTTCTCTGTCAGATTATAGCCTACAAGACTCGGTGGAACAATCGGTGGCTGAAATAACTTTAGAACAGGAAAGTAACTTCACACTAAATTGTACCTTGAAAACAGCCGATTCAAATCCGTATGTTTACTGGTACAGACAGCCGCGAGGACAGCCTCCTGCATATCTGCTTCATTTTGTCGGAAAGAAACTGAATAAAAATAGAGACTTCACTGACCGAATTTCGTCTACTTTCGAGAAAGACACGAAAGTCACGGAGCTAACGATCCGCGAGGCCGTGATCTCCGACTCCGCCGTGTACCTCTGTGCTATCAACCCCACAGTGATGCAGAAACCCAGCCGACCCGATCAAAAACCCGACCTTGGAAATCCCGAGATCAGACGCCAGAGGGCGAACACACTCAAGGCAATTGAAGGAAAGGAAGTCCCCGGGTTACGAACGAGTTCCGGTTTTGAGTCTGCTCGGAGGCTGAATTTGTGTGTAAGTCGGAACAGTTGCGTACAGTTCTCATCTGGCGTCATTTAGTCAAATGTTTGTCTTAGTATATAGTATATATTTTATCTAAAACATCATAAATTTAATAATGCAGTAATAATAATAATATTTTTTTTACTCCGTGCTGGATGCAGCGAGTTAAGGTTCAGTGGGTCGCGGGTGATGTTAACCGAACGCGGAGCCGTTATTAGTATTTATTTACTTTATCAAATAAGTTTATGAGAAAGCGGATCGATTGTGGTGTCTGTGTCAGGCGGACCGCTGCACTATGAGGGGACGCGAGAGGCCTCAATGTGCGAATAACTCTCAGCCCGGAGTTACACTCACTGCCAAACCTGAATATTTTGTTTACCATTTCACAATTTCACAGCCCGTTCAACGCTTCCTAAATTCCGTACATTAAAGAAACTGTCACGATAAAATTCCACATCAATGAAATTGATCGATCAGATGTGCATTTCCAGCATTTTATTTCTGAATCAGATGCGGAATGAGGATGCAATTAAATTCACTTCTCCCATCTTTCATCGTCACAATTCAGAAGATGCATGCACATTAAATAAGAAGACGAGTTATTGATCCGCAGAACTACTGTGAGTTATTACTCGGGGCCTCATGGAAGCATCAGATCGGATGGGTTCTCTTTACCGTGAACCTTCTCAAGCGCAGATGAGAAACCAATTCCAGTTTTAAAGGGGACACAACAATGTTTCTTGACCCGCTGAGTTCCCCGGCAGGTTTGTTTTTATTTGCTCCAATTTTAAAGGAACCTCCCGGCATTGTATGGAACAGATAACCAACATACACTATATCCATGTTGTCCCTGAAGTAAAAGGAGGTGATTGTGGTGATGAGAAGGAGCACGGTTGTTTTATGAAGTAATGCTTCACAGTCTGTCGGTGTTTAAGAGTCCGTGACCACCCTTCCCACCCACTTCCACATTTATCCATCGTTAACTGTAAGAATGTTTTATCTGTATATATTTTAGTACACACACGCACATATATACATACATATATATTAGAAAAAACTATTGTTTACCGTCAAAATGATTTTTGTTTTAGTTAAAGTCTCTTCGAAGATATTATGGACTTTATAAATGAACTGGATCCAGTGCTCACCGTGTTCAAAGTCGACGAAAAATTCTGTTGTCTGTTCCCCGAGTTCAAATTGTAGTTGAGGTGGCAAAGTGGAATTGGACCGCTGAAAGATGTCATTGCGCGTTTCTTTAACAAGAAAGTTATCCAAACGTTCGTTGCAAAGATACTTTCCATCTCTCTTTGTTCTAACTATTTCGAAAAATAGATTACATAGATTTATTGATCCATTGTTCTTTGACTTAATCGAAAATTAGCGCCCGAAAGTGTACATCAGTGTTGTAACGTTGCCAACGTGTTGAATCGTTTGCAGTGACACAGAATGTAAATTTCGGAAAAAGGGAGTGACGTTGTTCCGTCAGATCTTTTTCCACAAACTGTCGGCAACGCCGTGACCTCACTCCGCAGCTGTGCCTGCCATCGCTGGTTCCTTTCTCACAACGTTGTTATCGAATTGGACGCCTCCTGCAGCGTTGTGCCGAGAATACCATTGAAATCTGGTTATCCAGGTCGTGTAGATTACATTTCGAAACACAACAGTCAATTCCGTTCCCTGACAAATTGACACTGCAACTAATTCGACCTCCTAATTCATTTCCGACATTTCGGCTGGAGAAGCCAATCAACAGCCCTGCCGTTCAGCTCCCGTTCCATTTTCTGATATTTCCGTGTTCTTATTTAAGAAACTAAGAACAAAAATGTCGCAACATCATTGGACTATCGCACTCAATTTATCCGAGATAAGGGAAAATACGAATGGCGCCTAATCTCGGTAGTTCAGGCCGTTAACGACAATTAGAACGTTAGAACGGTTACTGCAATGAGCAGAGTTGGGATCTTGCATCTCTCCTAATGTTGCATCTCTTTATTGTTTTGAGCGGTTTTTTGTGGAGCCTCGAAATAAATCAACAAGCTCCTGTTGAACTGAATATCAGGTTTAAAGTTTCAGTGATTTACAATCAACTCAAAACATTTAAACCATAAAATGGTCTAATGAATTAAATTCATAGGTCATGATTTATTCTGTCATTTTTTTCCTGAATTTTCATTTTGTGACCTGTCGTTCCATTGAATATTTGGTCTAGTGGCCAAACACACGATCCCAGACCTTGCGGATTAATGGACCCTATATCATTGTTTGTAAACAGCTCGAGTTTCAGACTTAAGTTGAATGATAGATCACTTTCTTTCCAATCAAAGTACTTGCTGTACAATTCAATGTTCCTCAAGATACTGGAATAAAACATAAATCCAAAACAGCCTCGTGTTGCTTCTAATTAGTAAGTCACTTCTCGGTACGTTTTTATTTACCAGTTAATTTCTAGACGTTCCGCGATCTTTGTATCGCTGATATCACTACGTTTGGAACAATAAAGACTATGTTGATGATTGGGTTGATTCTGGTAATGGTTGTGACTGATATGTCGTTTCCTTTTGGACTGGAGCTTCAAAGTCTCAGTGGAACAATAGGTCGCTGAAATGACCTTTTAACAGGAAAGTGACATCAGACTAATCTGCAAGTTCAAAATGAGCGGCAAGCCGTCCGTTTTCTGCTAGAGACGGCGTCCCGGGCAGCCTACACGGAAAATGTTTCGGATTACAGGAGGGATACCAAACAGAAATAGCGAACTCGCTGAATGATTCTCTTGCACCTTCGATAAACCTACCAAGCCTACCGAACTAACAATCGTGGAGTCCGCAAACAACGACTCCACCCTGTACCTCTGTGCCAGGAACCCATACTGCTGCAGAAATACAGCGGATCCGAACAAAACACATGCTTGGTAATCCTGCAAATGCTCGGCAGAAGGCGACCTCATCCAGTGGAAAAGAAGTACCTCACAAAAAAGGATGGAAATTAAATCATTTGTCAGTTTGAGTACAAAATTGACGAAACTTATATTTGGAAAAAAAATCTATGAACCACGTCCACCAAATAGATAACTGCGAACAACAGCGACATATCTATAACTGAGGGCAGCATTTATTTAAATGAACATTTACTATGCAAAACGACGTAACTACTGTACACAAGGCATTTACATGAAGGCAAAATCGCTATTGGAGTGTAATTTGAGCAGAAAGACGTGCCTTGTTTTCTGCTCAGGGCCATTCCCTCCACTGTCCACAAGGGGCGCACAATCATGCCTTCACTCAGCAGGGTTTCGGATCGGCTGAGGCGTTTTGAGCACGCACTTTTCTAATTTTCAGTGAATGTTTCCTGCACCCTCTGTTGGCGTATTATGGAAAATGTCTTTGAAATTGTCACCCCAAGCGCAGAAATTATATTTCAAAGTAGGTGGGTTAGAAACATGCAAAACAGCCGACAATCAAGCTGATTCCGTCTGCTCATTCCTTTTAAATGCTTTGGGCGATACATTGAAGCTGATATTTTATAAGATGAACACAGTCGGGTTTATTTTCATCAAACGCAGACAGAAGACTTTAATTTCAGTGACGGCAAGTCGTTGCGGATGTGTTTGGGGGCTTATTCAGAATGGTATCTGGTGTACGAGTCTTCACCTGCGAGAGGAAGCCTGGACAAGTATTCAGGCCATCGGTCCGGCAAAGAACACGGATGATTTCAAGGGGCTGATTAACGCCTATGAGATTAGTCACAACGACACTCTGCGGCCACAAAGGCAAGCATACTGCATCTATGATTTTTTTTCCGCCTGACAAAATAGCCAGCAGAGAGCAAATTTATTTCAATGCATTTTCAACAGAATGCGCATTTCTACATAAAGTTTTGAAGCACATAATATTTAAATTTTCTGAATATTACCTAACATATGAAAGGAAAGTGTCAAAAGTAGACGAGGCCGGTCGACGTGGTCAGCGCATCGTTCAGCAAACGCTTCTTACTGAATATTTGCAGATGGATCCATTTGCTTGTTTCATTTCCTCATTTCGAACGCAGCCGCTTGCACAAAGAACATCATCTGTTTTTCCAGATCGCTCTTCATCAAGTTCGACCATTTCTTTTCCCGTAGTTCCGGCTGAAGCTGAGTGGCGTTAAACAGCTTCCCATGTCCCGAATATTTTCATCCAATTTTGATTCTTCGACCACTCCTGGAACAGCTGACGTTTCCTGCAAATCGTTCTGAATTACTGCAGTGATTTCTGCCGCTGGGATTCGGTAGCCATTGCTCTGACGAGCAGTGTAGTTTGGCGGCGATTGGCATTTCTGTTCTAACAGAACGCAGAGCATCAGTGTTAATGCCCAATTAAATTACACAGGGAAGTGACAATGCCCATTAAAACCAGCCCAGAACCACGCATCTGCCAATTGCAATTTCTAAAAAGACACGTTTCGCCAAAACATGCCTTTAATGCCGTGGTGCCCTCAAAAATTGGAAGTTTCTTCCCAACGCAATGACCATGGAGGTATCACATCCCCGTCCCAATCAGAAAGAGAGAGAATTCGTGGATGGCAAGAAGGTAAAAAAGAAGAAATAACACGAGTAAGCCATTCGGTCCCACGTTGATACTCCTCTAATCACTAAATACATGGTTGATCAGAATTTGGCTTCAGTTTAGAACCCTGATTGGTTGCGAACAATCCATGCTTCGGCCCTTTCCCAAAAGTCAATCAAATTCGGACTGAACATATTCAATCCTTCTGTTCCCATAGACACAAAGATTCACAGCCCCCGCTACATCACACATATCCTCGTATTTATGGGGGAAAGTAAAGCGTTTTACTATAATATGTAGTGGTATTCCATCAGTTTTAAATGTACCAACAACTTCTGCTTTGTCCTCCTTGACAAGAAATTGCATTCCGACTGACATTGGCTTCCCGCCCGATCCGTTGGACTGAAGAAAGTTCCAGTCTCTAAGGAAACGAAATAATACCCCAAGGAAATATCCATGCTCCCTTCCAAATGCCGATATCTACCGGTATCAGCGGACTAAATGCGATCTCCAGTTTTGCGTCGTTAAAAAGATCGGCCCACTCCATTTCAGAGAAATTGAACAGATATATTATTTTCAAACCGCTTTTCTATAGCGGGCCTTTCCGGACTCAAGAACAGCCGGGAATGATCTTTTCCAACCAATCCCAGAGCAGTTGTTCACATCACGTGGCCGAGACTTCCGCAGCACTGCCGTTCACTCACCGACTGTGCAATTCCTTCAATCATTGTGTTTGTTCATAAAGCTTAATCTATTTCTTCCGCCTGGCCTTGCTCATACGTAATTTCAAGATATGTCGCTCAATAACCCGCGTTCATTGTAATGATTTAGTACAATTTTACATGACATTATTTTGTATATTTAGGTCAATGTCTCTTGGGCCCAGTGTTTCAGCTTCCGTGCGTTATAAGTGCCTGGAGCAGTAACTAAGTGCGGATAAACAGCATCTGTTACACATCCAGCATTTACTCCATGTATGGTACATACGGAAAGCCGGATAGGGCACCGAGTTGGTCAGAAAGCGAGCACTGATTGGAAGAGCGAGCAACGGTGGCATTAAGTTGGATCTCCCCATTACTGACAGATGAGGACAGTTTATCATCGAGAAACCCAAGGGCGAGGACACGGCAGAAAATTACTCAGCGACACAGCCGCACACTGAGAAAAATGAGTGCTACCCGAATAAACACACCCCACCTCTTCATAGCTGCACCCGTCTCTGATAGTGCACACAGTTTTTGTACAGGATCAGCTCCGCTCCGTGCCCCTGTGGGTCTCAGGGCGCAGTAATACACCGCTGAGTCTCCCAGCTGGGTTTCAGACACAGTCAGCGGGACGGTTCCATTCGAAAGCTCGAGAGTGACAGATAATCGCTCCACTGCATCGTTTCCCTTCTCGTTGAACTTGCTTTTCTGGATGAGAAATTCCAGGGCTCCGCTGTGAGATTGACGGTACCAATAGAGATATGGATTATCATCTGCGGTTGAAAAATTACAGTGCAACTTGACATCGTCCCCTTCGCTCGCTGTGGCTGTAGCCGGTGTCTGTGAAATGGAGTCTCCCCGAGAGTGTGCTGCAAGAATGCGGACGAAGATAACATAAACTAAGTCACTTCACCCTGTTTATACCCCAGAATGTGCCCTTCGCCCAATACTACCTTCGGTCTGAAAGACCAAGCAGCTTAAATATAAGATGTGATGCAGCTTTGAAGCGCAATGCTGTGCAAGCGGAGAACTCACCGGTTAAGAGCGCTGCCGCTGTCAGCACCAAATAACCAGAGATCATCGCTGCATGAAGGATATGGCGGATTTCAACAGAATTCGGCCACGAAAACAATCGACTTCAGCTGGATTCAAAGAGATATGCGGCCTCCCTGCCGATTGGGATATTCTTAACAGAGTGAGCAGGTGACGACTAATAAGCTGACTAGCGTTTCCTTCTCCATTTCATCCAATCACCTCGTGACCCCTTTGTTATTGCACCTCTGATTTTACTTGCTACACAGCCAATCAGCTTGCAGCTCCTTTGTTCAACAATTCATGATGTAAATGTGGGCGGGACTTGCGATGATCTTTTCTCTTTCGGACCAGGACAGAAAGAGAAATTACATGTGAAAGCGAAAACCAACGGACGCCGGAACTCTGAAATAAGAAACAATAATTCACGTCCACAACTTGAAATCAAATTAAAACATCTCATGATCAGTGGGACTTTGATAGTGCAGTGAAGAATGGAAGCAATTTATTTGGTTCTGGTTGCGACGTCCAGGACTCCAGGAAAAGGATACGCTCTCTGACAACCACAGTCTCCAACAATCGATATACGGGAGAGCATGTTATAAAATGGCAGAGTCCTAAAATGGTGACGACGTACTCAGACAAAGATGCATTAGCCTTTATGGCAGTCATCATTGAGGGCAAATCTTGACACGTTAGTTGAACAGGTCCTTGAAGACATCACAGGAGGAGTATCTTGTGGAAGTCTGCTCTTCTTCCCTAACAAAGGTACACTTGTGATAGAGAGGAGAGAAAGATTACCAGGTTGTTCCCTGAATGACCAGGTTTTCGTCTGAAGAAAATATGAAGAGCAGACATGGATTTCCTGAGAAAATTTCGAGACTGTGCCACTGAAACTTTAAAAATCCTGCAGGGTCTTATCTTGTACAGGGTGAGCTGATCTTTCTTTCCACCGAACGGTCTGCTTAGACCCAAGAATCGCAGTTTGAAAATAAGGGAACAGCCATTCCAGACTAAAATGAGGAGGAAATCTTTCACCGGGAAGTGGTGAATATATTGAAGTCACAGCCCAACCGTGGAAGCTGAATGTTTGTGGAAATTCAGACGGGCATCAATGGATTTCGAGATATTCATGGAATCAGTGGATATGGGGCTCGTGTGAAAAACAGTGCTGAGGTAAATCGTCGGAACAGGCACAAAGGGAGAATCACCATTTCATATGTTTCATCTGTGTCATAACTTCAAAGCATGGTTTGTCGTCGCCCTTCAATGATCTACAGATTTTGATTCCTTTTCAGTCAAGAGACCAAACGTTCGGCCGCAAATCCCATATAGTGAGAGAAGGTGATGGTTCTACGGCGGTTTCTTTACGGATTGACTGCAACCCTGACAGAGTGTGGTGCTCAGACCGCGCGCAGTAATACACGGCAGCGTCAGAGACAAAGGACCCGGAGACTCTTTGAGGATTTATTTTCTTCTCCGCGTCCAATTCCGCAGAGATACAGGGAGGGAAATCTGGAAAGCGATCTTCTCCGTCCTTGCCGAATCTCTAGTAAATGTCTCGCATCTTCCAGGGACTCTGAATGTACAGGAAGATGTAAGGAATGGCAGTAGTTGTCGAGTGTGGACACTTCAGTATTGTAGATTGTCCCTCCTGAACTGTGAATTCAGGCTGATCCTGGGAAACCGCATTTTCACCGCTAGCTCCTTCAAAATAGAAAACAATGGGTGTTCAAACAGTTCGGCGTGACGGTCACGCACAGGAGACACTCCAGGCAACAGCGCCATTAGGATCAGCAATGAACAGGAGGAGTTCATGGTTCCTGATGTAGAGACGGGCAGGAAATACAATTTTATTCTGCATGCTCATCCCTGGAATATATAGACAAGGGCAACTCAGATCAGCGGTTGGCTTCATTAATAAGAAGACCCGGCAGCTGCGGCACAACACCGGATTGGTCAATCGCTCTGAAATTCAACCAATTGTAAAATAATCAGAGAGAGCTGCGGGACAATCACTGCGAACTCACTTCAACTTCCTCGTGCCCACCCCTATGTGGAGAGCGGATTCCCGGAGAAAGATGTCGGGCTCTTGGGACGTGAGCAGGGGCATCAATGGGCGGTGCATTGGAAGCAATGGGAAAAGGAGCCACAGACACTGAGCAACAAATAGATAAGTCGATGGATATATCGATACTGTAGATAGATAGATAGATAGATAGATAGATAGATAGATAGATAGATAGATAGATAGATAGATAGATAGATAGATAGATAGATAGATAGATAGATAGATAGATAGATAGATAGATAGATAGATAGATAGATAGATAGATAGATAGATAGATAGATAGATAGATAGTTAGACAGACAGACAGACAGACAGACAGACAGACAGACAGACAGACAAGTAAAAAAGTAAACACACACACATATATAAATAGATAATTAAATAGATAGAAAATTAAGTAAATAAATAGATAGATGAAAATGTACAGATTTATAAATAATATGAATGCACATAACAGATGAAAATGCTTGAAACACTTACAAGCCCAAGTATAATCTGCGGAAAGAGAAATAAAGTTTTAGATCGAAGATGCTTCGTCAGAAACAGCTGAACACGCGCAGGATTTTTGGGCACCCTTCCGAAGATACTTCAAACGAATGGACTCAGAAGTTGATTCGAGGGCGCCCTCTTTTGTCGCTTGTCAGCTGTAAGAGAAATACACCTAACCTCACAGACTGAACACACACAAGGACACTCAGACCCACGCTTCACAGAAACAGAAACAGAGCGAGTTGGAGAGAAATGCGCAAACTTCAAGAATATGACTGCACCATCAAGCACAGACGGACAACTAAACAGACGCAGACATAGAGAATAACTCGAGCACATACAGGTTGTTGTCACGAAAAAATGGACGAAAGTATGTGTGACTCAATCGTTGCTGAGACAATATTGATGGTTTAATCCTCTGCGACGAGAAGGCCCAATAAAACCAATCACCCAGCTTTTGTTCTTTCACCAAAATTTCCCCTGATGCATCTGGACTTAAAAATCACTCCCGCGGAAGGCGCAAGAATATCTAACAGAAGAACAAGGAAGTTATGGCAGAAATATGCAAAACGTCTGTTCAGGGGTGGCTTGAGTATTATCTACAGTTCCGATCACTTCGTTCCACGGAGATGTGACTGCACTGGAGGGGGTCCAGAGGAATTTCATAAGGAGGTTTTTCAACAGAGAAAAACAGGATGACTGAAAGACGGGGCAGGAGTGTGGTGTTTTCCCCACAGCACAGAAGGCTGGGAGATGAGATTCTATTACCCTCCATCCACTCAGTCCACATCTAGACTAATCCCACAGACCAGCACTTGGTGCATAACCTTCAATGCATTGACAATTCAAGTGCCCATTTGGGTATTTCTTAAATGTTGTCAGAGTATCTCCCTCTGTCACAATCATCGTTGTGTTGTTTTATCCTCGCTTTCAAAGGACCGGGTGAATATTGAACGAATCTCCCAAGGAAGAGCTGGGACTGAGGGACAACGGGAAACCTGAGCAACAGGAGCCGGCACTGCGCATTACTGAGGGGAAAACTGATTAACTCGCACAGGTTTAGTGCTGTGCCGGTTGCAGCCAGGGTCTGCATGTTTAGTATTAATTCTCCTGATGCAATATTCATTCATCATTTGCCTCACGGACTGACTGAGTTGTGCAGAGCCTGTTGTGCACTGCGTCCGAAAGCACACGATGTTGATGGCACCATGACTGCACAGAAGAGCACCACAGGTTTTGAATGATCGCCTGATTAGGACAATCTCCAGCATAGCCTGATACGTGGACACTGTATTCCAAAAACGATCATTTAAACTGGTCCACGACCATTGTATGTTTTCAGCGGAGGCGGTAACGGTATATATGAAAACATTAAAGCATGGATTGTGTATATTAAAGTTATGGATGAGGATCGAAACCTGTTGATGGAATTTCTCATGACTGATGCGCAATAAGATCGTTAAGCCGTACTGCAATAGACATTTGGGATCGTTGGTGAAGTGATTGCGCGCGCTGAAGGAAATGGGACATGGAAACCGATGGAGTCAAGTCTAAATTTGGTCTGAAATTTTCGGTTCCAATTCTAGGTTTTGGAGCACAGAAATACAGCTGATGCCTCAGCGCCGGTACAACGGGCAATGTCCCGAGAGAGTTGAGCCTTTCGGATGAGACTTCAGCCTGCTTCCCTGTCTGTTTCTGAGTTACTTGTACAAACTGTTACTTACATTAGATGGCTGGTCAATAGGTTATATAACAGGAGGAGAGGGATAGTGTAATTTTAGAGGAGAGCGAGTCTGGCAGAATTAAAAGCAAGATAGTCTGGTCCAACATAACTAGTGTCATAACAATTACAGAAACGATTCACAGAAACACAGTAAAACTAATGAGTAAATGTTAATAACTACGTAAGCTATATAATCAGGGACAAAGCAACATTCACAGAGTTCGGCTCCAATGAAGTTTAACGAACACAGTACCTCGTGCAATTTATACAAAGAACGCTTTCGGTAAAACAAATGAACAATCAAATCTGCAAATATACTGCTCAAATGGCCCAAATTAATCAATACATTGACAAAATCCAAATTAACTAAAGCTGTGGCAGGGACTGAAGTAATAACACGCAGGATTAAATGCAATGTGACCGGAAACAAGGCCTAAACAGATTTAGAAACCGGGTGTTGTGCAGTATATTCGGAGACAGTGTTACCTTTGTCAAGTGGATAGTACATTGATAGCTCAGATGAAGCCTTGATTCGGATAAAAACATCAGCCAAAAGCCCAGGATATCTTAAGCAGTGGCAGTACAACTGCCGTAATGACACAGAAACTATAACTGTGATGTGAATCACCGCAAGTCCTGTTGCAGTTACTGTATAACTCAAGAGAGGACCAGGTGTAATTTAAGCATTGGCACGAACTAGTGCAGTAACATGTTAAACCAGGCCGAATTTAAATTAAACCGGGACACGGACTGGTGAAGTACTGTTGAGACAGGTCCCTGTTAAGATTGTTTCCGCTTTTGCCATTACATTGAACCATTGCCATTTTGACATGTCCACTTGTGTCAGTCGTTTCCTGTCCACAGTAATATTTATTCGAGATTTGCTCTCCGTAAAATATAAATATGATGTTGCTTATGAATTCTGGCTGTGTATACATTGCCGAGCATTTTAGTGCATTCTGAATAAGGACTCATTTCAAATATTACCGCGGTGACTCCAGACTTCTCCAGTCTGGGCAAATCGCAGACCAGACACGTCAATGTTCCCGGTTTTTCTATTAAATAGAAATGACAGTTTGTTCTGTTTGCACAAAACGTCTGATATTACTGTTCAAGAAATCTCAGTTCATTTTGAACCAGCTTCCGATGATCTTAAAATACCCCCTCTGGTCAGGTGAGGCATATCAATAACTAATTTTGTTTATGTGTTTAATTCCGCCGTGAGCACAGCTTGGCGCGCTGGAGGCATTCATGTAACAAATCTTAGAAAAGGAAGTCCCATATTAGAAGGCGGAGAGACAGAAACAGAATAAAATTGTCCCCTCCGATTCAGTACAAATTTATGGAGAGCGAGATGCAAACCTTCAACCGATCCAGCAGCAGCGGTTAATTTTTCAGATATTCTTCTGGCAATGAGAGAAGAATAAAATGGGGCTTCATACAGTTCAGAGATTGGGTAAAGGTCTCAAGTACTCACCGAGAATGGGAACATACTGAATGCCAGTATAATAAAGGAAGTTTAAAGTTATTTTCCACTGTGTATTTCCACAATGAAGAAACAATCAGAATGTACCCGTGTAACATGAATCAAAATATGGTATCATGCTGCTACATCTGAGATTGCATCAACAACCAGTTAAACCAGGGATTATCAAGCGCTGTGTTAATTGAAAGAGAATCTGATGCACTCAGGTCGGGATGACATGCCTTTCTGTGAAAAAAATCAAATAGGGTCCTTTTCATTGCAGCACGACGTATGGGCCAATTTCAAAACAGCTAAAATCCGGGCCTGAACTGCGAACCTTGCAGTCTGAAGAGAAGCACTGCGACGGGAAATGTTATCCTGGTCTTGTTCCGGCTTAGAAATATTGCATACGTTGTGTTGCTCCTCTGTGAGACACAGCTAGTTAGGTGTTCGGAGCAATTAAAAGTGAGACATGCCCAGCATGCAGGAAAGGGTGACATTTGGGCTGCATTGGCAAATGGCGGAAGACCACGTGCAGATTCAATTCATCCTTTAGTCCTCAATTCATCCTTTGATCGTCTGTTCATCACTACCAATAACCAGAGGAGTTCACTGGCTTTCGTGAACACCAAACAGGAATATCAGTCAATACAGCTTTAATTGGGCAAGGTACTTTCCCCGATCTCCGGAAAAGATGCCTTGGTTTCTGAGATTGAAAAAAGCAGTGAACAATTGAATAGAAATAAAATCGTTTTGGTTTTAATGACGATATTCAGTACAAGGTTACAGTAGCTACATGAATTAAATTGCACACTTTTCCAGAAGACACAATCTTCATCGCACTTACACTGAGGACAATCACGGCCTGTATATCATTCATCGTTGGCACACTTGTTACAGACTGTAATCATGTTTCTCTCGTCCCTATGACACTGGTCACCGGTCATACCATTTTTTTCCCAATTGCATTAAACCTCGTCACTCAACATTTAAAGCTCATCTCTTGCAGTCTCGACCACACCACAGTTTGCATTGCACAATTTCAACGATCCAGTTAACAACGGGCAAAAGCTCTGCTTTTGTGGTCGATGGCTCCATATCATTCAGTTAACCTTAATATTTCACGGGTCTATACGACACTAATGCAGCTTCTGTTTACAATTCGTTAATTCCTAATACTGCAGCCCCTACCTCGGCTTACATTACTTGGTATCCTATGCCCGCTACACAAATATTGTCCACAGTACACAGAAAGCCAAAAAGCCAGACAGTGGTCCATGTGACAACAGTGTCAACGAGAGTTGACCCAGGCAAAATTAATATTCTCCTAATATGGCGAAGCAAACTCTCGCATCGCACTACAGTGGCCCCGATGAAACCGGCACAACTTATTTTGATAATACTCTGGTCTCTTGAAACCGTCTTTAATGTGTTCTTCAAATTAAGTGGAATCCTCGATTTGGTCTCTGTTCATATATTACTCATCCTGAGAACACAGGAGCTAGATCCTGTTGATGTTACAGCATCTCAAATGAAACAGACAAATTCTAGGTTCATATGGCAGCTGGACCCTTGCGCACACGGTAAAACTTCCCTCATGACATGCTAATCTTATATCCGTGGGAAGCTATATTCCGCACAACGCCTGTTTCCATTACATTGCACAAAAACAAGATTCATAATTCACTTGGTCCACATATTCTGTTGCGCATTTAATCCACAATATCATTAACGGTCCTTTCATTGTCACAATTCATCTGCTTGGAAAACCTGTTCTGCTACGTATCTTTGAGAGCTGCCAATCTCAACTCTCACGTTGCCAGCACTGAGCTTCCACCCTCCTACAGCTCGGCACCATCCGTTTCCAATAACTTAACTCACCCTGAGTAACTGGCACTTATTTATATCCTTGCTGATCCACATCATCTTGAAAGGAAAGATACGGGAAGAACAACAGAACTCCAGATCAGATCATACCACCCGTTGAATCACACAGTCCAAGACAGACCTTGTCCAACATGATGCCAAACACCAGCACCGTTCTTTGCCGACAGGAATTCCTGTCCTCTCTCCTGGCCTAAATTTGACCTACTTTGGCCGTTGGAACATCTTCAACAGAGCACCAGATTCAGTTCCTTCTGTTGTAATGCGTGCAATGTCCCCAATAAACGCCCAGTGCTTGCTGTACCTCGTTCGTCCCTTAAAAATTTACTGCTCTCTTATTATTTTGTTTGAAGTGGTATTGCGTGGGATAATTTTCCTCTTACTCTTTGTTAACCACGGAGAAATGAGTGGACCAACATAAATAGAATATGTCAATGCTACTCTTGTTCTTCATATCATTGGTTTGAGTTTTGTCCAGGTTAGTGTTGTCCCCAAGTTTACTTTACATCGGCTGTGCCATTGAATAGTCTCTGGTCGAGACTGAATATGTAAAATTTCCTGGAAAATTACAGAGATTTGAAAATTAGAATTACTAAAATTATATAACAACATATTCATAAGTGGACAACTGAGACCATTAAAGAGTGAGCTGCGAGTAAGTGTACAAGAACTTCAATAAAAGCACATGAGCTTCAACAAAAATCTCACAGCTACGTACATACATCGTTTTGCTGCGGCCTCTTTGACTGAAATATCAACAGACGTGAAATTTGGGAGAATAAATTGAATTATATATTTCAAAAGTTGAGCAGCAGGTACACGAGTCAGGAGATGTCGCCCTTACGAGTGTGATCGCTTAACATTACATTGGATCTAAAACCTGTTTGTTCGCATGTCTTTAAGTGATACGAACTGAGGTATGATCTTATTCTAGCTTTATTTTCTTGCTGACAGTATAAATATACGGCTTTGTTTAACTTGGTAAATTCTCTACCATAGCCCTGATATTTAGAGAATCTAAAAGCATCCTCCACGCGAAGACATGCACGTGTCATTAATGTGGGCAATAGAACGTTTTTATTACCCAATGCTGTAAGCAACTAGAGTCCTCTGTAGATCACTGAGCGATTGTTTGGTGTAAATCACGAATGTTAGAAACACATTGTCATTTAAGGTTGTATAAGGCAGTCGTCAAAGATAAAATGCTGGTAAGTCCTCAACAGGTTAGTTAGCGACTGACTTGATCGGCGGCTGATCATCGGAACTGGAGGAATGTTCTAGGAACCAGAATAAAAACAAAAACTACGGTTCATACTCATCAGGTCAGGCCGTATTTGTGAGAATAGAAAGAGATTTAACGCTTCAAGTCGATGGTCCTTCGTCAGGACTGGCCAGGAACACAGAATACTCTTGTTGACCTGCAGGGAGGTTGAAAGATGACAATCATCGGGTAAAATCGGAATAACTATGGAGATAAACTATGAATAACGTTATCTGGTCCATGAGTGAATGGGAGCAGACAGAGAGCGAGAATCGAGATAGAACGTCACAAACAATTGAATGTAAGAGTTGCAAAATGTAGCGCAGCAAGACGTGCCAGGCAGGCCATTGTCTTCCATTCACAGAAAGAAGAAAAACGCATAAATGTAAAGGAAGAAGAAAATAGTGAGACAATATCACAGAGGGGTGGCTGATACAGACAGAAACCACTCTAACAAAGAACTGTAATCACAGGTGAACCTCGTCTTTGTCTGAGGTAAATACGGTGACGTTCTCACCCAAGAAGTCAGCTGAACTGTTGGTTCTGCGTAGCAAGGGCAGGCACAGCCAGACCAAGAATCTCTTACATGACGACATATTGAATATATTCGATGACTGTGTCAACATTGATCCTTCTCTCTGACATAATCACATGATTGCCGTCAGATTCAACGGTGGTCATGAACCAGACTTTCGTTTTCTGCCGGATAACGATGTGACAGATGTCGTGTCATACTTCAAACAAGAGCAATACATTTCTTACTTCCACTTCTTCTTTGATTTAGTCGTCAATGCATCACTTGGATGTCTTTCTATGGAACGCAACGCATTCCTGCGAAACTGAATCGCTCGATTCTGGTAGTCAGGTTGGTGCCTCCCGAACAGCGAGGAAGATTGTGGAGAAGCTTCCATGTGCACACCAGTATGCGGTCCTGATGTACTGCTCAGCGGTACACACTGCATTGTGTTTTATTCGAAAGCTTCTTTCTGAGATTCAAAGTTGGAACTGCGTTGCAATGGAGCACATTACTGTATCGCATTCGCTGATCATGTTTCTGAACGCATTCTGAAACCTTTATTGGAAAGGTAATGTCCTCAATTAATTTGGAGCTGGTCCACAGCAATAGAAACAGCTCGTCACAAAGTTTGCGTGTTAACTTTATTTTCCGAAATCGGGTGTCTGCCGTGGCGAGATTGATTCGCTGCATCAGTGGAATCCAAAATCACAGATCTGAAATGTTTGCAGTGCTTCTCTCTCCCTATTTCTCATGACCAGCGGGATGGTTCCAAGTAGTTCTCTTTTAATTTCCCTTTTTTTCGGCATCCTTCACTTTTGTATTTCGATTCTATTTACCGGCGTTCACGTTTAAATATGGACTGGATAATGCGTTTTACATTTTCTCCTTCCGGAAATGGCGGTGAAACTTCCGATTGCTCGACAGTGCGGTCATGAGTCGGAGCAGAACCAACGGAAGCACCGCCAGAAGCCGCATCTTGGAAACAGACGGCAACAAAATTGCTTAATTTATAAACTCACATCCAGCCTAGGTGATTTTCTTGATTCACAGACCTTCGATTTTGATCCAGCGACGCAGAAGGAACAGCAAACATATTTCTATGTCAGGATGTAATCTTTTAACAGCGGCCAAAAAGCCTTAGGAAAATTATTGTCAATAATATAATCTTCCTTTGCAAACGACAGGGTAACTCAGCGTACATATACTCTGCTTTCAGTTAGCATCACTTCCTTCCCCCATCAGAGAACCGCAGCTTCATAACAGGACAACCACGTCCTATCAAAATAAAAGTCACTCAAATCAGGACAGCAGACAAATTACCAGGAGTGGGGTTCGAACCCACGTGAACATTCGTTCATTGGATCTTAAGTCCAACGCCTTAACCACTCGGCCATCCTGGTCCTGTCATTCGAGCCGAGTAGGTATCTCTAGTGATGAAAATTTTAATTCACAATATACAATTCACCTGGTCTGGGACAAAAGAAAGATATTCCTTTTGGGAAGGAGAGGGATGTGAGAAAAAATACGTTTAAATAATGGTCACAAATAGAGCCTGCAAGGATGAATGATTCACATCAACTGATTTTCTGCAGTTATTTTATTACTTTTCTGATGCAAAACTTTCAACTCAGTTAACATGAACACATTGTACACACTGTCCCGTTCTCTTGTTAACGGGATCATCCCTCGTTTTTTTTCTAAATCAAGTAGGTTTCTCGACTGGAACATTCAGCATTTGAAAGTGACTTATTTCCCTGTGCGTCTCTTTGTTTGAGCAAACAACCCAGAACATTGCAACTCGATCCGGTTTCATTGCAGGAAAGGTTTCAAGCGCAACCGTAATCCGAGCGATCGTGCTGCATTCTTGCTCTGTTATTTTCCCTCGTATGCTGCATCTATTGATTTCGCAACACATGCAAAAGTAACAATAACTGCAGATGCTAAAATCAGCATCGAAAACAGAAAATGCTGGAGATATTCAGCAGGTCGCCCAAACATTTCTGAAGAGCGAAACAGAGGGAGTGTTTCAGAAAGTTTGCTATCAGTTTGTAAATTTCAGGAATGTCAACACAAATCCTCTTCAGGATTGATGCGTTGCTGACTGTTCAACTGCTGGTGGAGTCACTGAAATTTCAGCTAGCCGGCGGGAACTGATCCAACTTTGGTCCCAGAAAAAAATAACACAGAAACGTTATTTCCCTGACTGGGAATCGAACCCGCCTCGCAATGGTGAGAGAACCGAATCTTGACCATTGGACGAAATGCTTTCAACTTCAACTCCGCATTGACTTCCACGTAGGGTAAACTGCAATGTATCCTGTCCCCCATGCCTGCTCTCCAGCATGCATCTTCTTGAATTCAACAATTTCACTCATGTGCAGTAACTTTGAAGCTTCATCTGCCACTTAGGATTGAAATTCATTTCACTCGTTCTTGTTTTCGTTTACTGAAAAGCGGTCTCTGAGCTCATGGAGGATAGAGAGACGCAGAATTCTGGCTAGGAAATGAATGACGGGATATGGGGAAATGCAGGGAAATTGAGCTGATGTTTACAAGGCCAGCCATTGTCTTGAATGAAGGTGTTGGAGTCAACGGCTACTGTTCTGACATTTTCTTCGAATTCTTGTGAATTTTTTTGGGGAGAAATACAACATACTAAAAAAGATCTGTCATCTTAATTGCACATTCTATGATCGTCTGTCTGCGTTTGGATTCAGAAGTCACATCACTCAACGCTGCCTCTCCACCACCTTTACCAAATATTCCTTGCTGCTAAATTATCTGCAAATCTCAGGCTTATAACTGTCAATTGGTAGACAGTTGAAAGAACAAAGGTGGAATATTTTTCGCCCGAGGGTATTTCAGCTTTCTCTTTTACAACGCATTTTTGGTTATTCCATCAATTCAGTTGGTATCTCAGATCGTTAATAAATATTCAGCTTTATGATTTAAATTGCCGGAGAACTCGACTTGCTTTCGTCACCTCTCCTTCTGCATAACACATTAAATGCAGGTAATATTAGCAGGCGCCGTATAATCCGCCTCACACTGGCAGAAGAATGTGACCAGCAGGTCACCTGTCTTTATTCTCAGAAGGAGGCTGATATTGAAGTTCCGTGGATACAAAAAAGGATTTGCAAAGAAAGCAACTAAAAAATCTACATTGTCCTATCTTGAAATCCCCTTTTATAACATCACGTAACGCTGTATCCTTTCTCTGGCTCCAGGCTAATTTCAACATTAGGTCCCTTCAAAAAGAAATAATGCTTTACAAAGGCAAAGAAAGAATAAAAAAATCGAATGACCTTTCACGTGTGGTGCTATTTGGAAGAAAGGACAGAAGAAAGAAATACTATGTTTCCCAATTTAGCTCGCAGTCAGCAGATTTTTTTTCAATGAAACTCAGGACAGCATGGTGATTTCTTACTTTCACGCTGATTGGAAATGCTGTAGCTACGCGTTTGCACATGAAGACTGAAGTTTACTCAAGTAAAATCTGAAGTATCTTGTATCTTCATTCCTATGGTTGTTTGCCGAATGCGCAAGGTTTACCTGGCTGAAATTGTGCTAAATTCAACACCTAACTCTGTTTCTTGAGCTGTTTGAGCAATAAATCTGTTCGCATCAGGAGGAGATCTCACCCACCCGTCACTGATTCCTGCGATGAAGCCACAAACACCAGCGGAGAGTGCATGTCATTCCTCAATGTCAAGTCTCTTCCAAAATCCTTCATGTCACTAAAAATGAGAGACCAAAAATATAATAGAGTGCTCCAACTGGGGAGCAATCCATTCAGACGTAGATCATAAACGTTCGGCTCACTCACTGTGATCTGACCAAGACGCGCTCAATGTCTAACCACATCCCTGCTTACAAGCTCCACTTTCCTCAAATAAACGCTATTTCAGTGCAAAATAAATTCAAACTCTCGTTCTCTCTGATACTGAAATTCAACATCGAGCACAGTTTCTGAGCTGAAACACCCTGTGATTACCAGACGGGGGCGGAAGAGCGAGAGCTGCAAAGCACAGAGAACTGTACCTGTCTCCCGGGTGCAGAGAGATAGTTTCCTCTCAGAGCGGCCGATCGGTAAAATGATTAAGAAAGAAAGCCGGGCTATTTTCAAGGATTGAAAGGCTTACACGCAAAAGGATTATCCGGCAAAGTGGCTTTATGGCTCCGTTCCGTACTTAGCAGCCAAACGTCAGAGCCATTGACGGAGACAGGAGTTCAACTTGTCCTTGCATCTCTTCGGTTTACAAAATATTTACACGCGGGAAAGGTCATTCAGTTATTCTTGGGATTGGTCTCTTCCCAGTGTAATCAAACTTCCACCGTTTAAAAAAGTATTGGAATTTATCTCCCAGCCAATTTTCTGGAAGGCCATCAAGTGTGGACTGATTTCTGGAGCTGAGCTGTTCGGGAAAGATTTATTTGCAGTTTGGAAGAATTCAGGAAGTCTGATTGCAATTTACTACTCGGACTGTGACTCGCAGAGAAGTTTCTCTCTTTAGTCGGTAAAACCTTAATTTTGACAGGTGTGATATCTGGTAACGATTCAATGCCACGAATCTTTGGAATGATCGCTCCCAGAGACCAGTACTCGCTGGATACTAATGGTTGAGACGGACAGAATTTTGGTCACTACGATAATTTATGAAGTAATCAGGGAACTGGATCTCCCCGATTTTATTTAAAGTTAGAATATGCTTGAGGTCGTGCTCCTAATTCAGAGATCCTTGTTACTACAGGACCAATGATTCTTGATGCTTCAATTGTCGAATATATTCTTTTAAACCCTTTAATTCTGTCGTTCTACGATCTTCTCAGTCATCCACTCACTTCTACTTGACCACCAGCTCAGAGACAGCGCATCCCACCCCAGTCGGTGATTGCAGGCAACTGCAATCTCGGTGTTCCTCATCAAGATGTCATTGTTTCAGAAAATCCATTCAGATCGACCCCGTTGCGGCCTCAAGCCGCACACATGAATGGCAGAGGATATTGTTTGCCGATCCAAGTGGCCTGTCATACATCCCACCTTTGTAAACATATAGTCCTCTGTTTACCTCCCAGGCCATTACTGAGGAGCAAAGCAGAGCTCCAGACGACTTCCACCCGACTCCCTTGCACTATACATCACAGGAATGTAGAAGGGCCTTTCAAATACAGCACATAGTGTAACGCAGAGCCGGCACTGAAGAACCCCTTTTAAAACACCCTTTTCATCACATTGCACCATCTTAAGGACCGGGCCCTTCTCATTCTCATTCATACCAACCTGTATCACAAACACCGACCCACGGAGGTCTTCCAACCCAGCTCTGAGGGACATTCTGCCGGAACAATCCAGAGCCGTCGGATATAGCTACTCTTCACATAATCCGTCTGCTCCCGGAGACAGAGCGATGCGAATCCTTTTGGTTTTCACATTGTGTTTCTGCTTCTGTACGACAGAAAATGAGAATCCATTGTATACGACTGAAATGAAGCAAACTGATGTGAAACGGAAATTATTCGGATGTGTGACGCTGTCTCCAATAATTAATAGTAAATAAATAAGGATCTGCCCCTGTAATTCCTGTAGATTCCATTTCCCCAGGCCTCCAGAGTCTGCCTCGGCAATCGTCTCCAGTTGGCTACGCCGTTACATCAAGCTGCGAATATTCCAGTTCTGTCCGCAAACCGAATACTGGTACTGGCATTTCCCAGAAGGCCCGAAATTCTTGCTCCAGAGACACACTTGGGGAGAGCAGGGTAAAGCGAATGCTGCAGGTGGATGAATTTCTGGTTCTCTCCATCGTGGCAAGAAAACCAGCCGGGAACGATCTCGTGACTGTTATTGAGCAATACGACTTTGAATCACTGTGCACTGAGTCCGCGCACAGCAGGCTGATACAGAGCATGTAGCGCGCGGTACAAAAACCTCAGCATCGCGTGAAATGCAGACACACACAACTGCAGAACACAGAGATCTGTGAAACACTCTGTGCTGCAGGGATCATTGCAAACCGCTGATATAGAGGGAAATATAACGTCAGAGTGAAAGCGTAGCAAGATAAACCATGTTGGGACCTGCAGCCATACCGTGATGTGGACAGAGGCAGGAGAGGGCACATATTCTTCAACAATATTTTCCCAGAGAAGAAATGAATTATTATTTCTTAATTTTTATAGCATTTATTAAAGTCGTGTTTTTAAGTGCATGGATGTTTTCAAAGCAGTTTACCGCCACTTAATTGTAATTGAATTGCATATCACTGGAGGACTTGTGAGCAGTGGTAGTTTACTGACGCCCAGCTTGCTTGTAGCAAACAGAAATGTAACAATGACCAGAATGCTACAAAGAGCCGGTGTTCGAAATTTAAAGTCAATTATTTGGAGACGTCCCACAGATAAGTGGCCGGATCTCCATCATACCCCAGCACTTGTAAAGATCGGCGAGAAAGCACAGAGAACCCCAGAGTGACGTCACATAGCAGGAAGGAATTAATCTGATACGGTTCTCGCGCAGTAGTCGGTGATCCAGTCCATGAATTCTGTTGTTTCCTTCTCTGGTTCCGGCACCTATTAACCATTGTCTACGAAGCCTTCAGACTTTTGCTGAAATAATTCCTGCAATTATTCCGCATTCTTGTGACGTTCAGGATAATACAATTGCGGTAAATGTACTTAGCTGAGAAAGCGTTTGCGAATGGAACATTTGGCTGTTATTCTGGGACAGGATGAATGACAGATGCCAAAGCTCCCTCACACAGGTTCACCGCTGGTCTTGAGACATGTGCAGGGAGCTGATTGCGCTGGGCTTCTCCGTCATTCCGTGAATGGGAAATACATTTCAATGGGAGTTTATAACCCCATAGATTAGATAGAAAAGTGAATTAGTACTTCATTTTTATTATTGTACATATTTTATTTCGTGCGTGAATGCAGTTCAGGTAGTTTATCTTTAAGAAGATTTTCATTATTTACTTATAATGACAAACAACATTACTAGTTTCAAATATCTCTTACTTTGAACGAAGTCATGGAATCATCGTCTGATCCAGCTCGTAAACATTTCCAACAATATGTCTTTCGTTTCTGAACCCGAACAGATGCAACGTCCACAATGACAGAATTCTGTGTTCCATGATCGGACCGAAGGTTTTACGGAATTAACCTCTTATATGATACGGTACCCAGATGTTTTTTTTACGCGGGATGGTCTGTAATCTGGAGGTCTCGGGCTCACTGACTGCTGAATTATCGGCAGTGGTGCAGAGAATGTTGAGGTTGATGAAGAGTGGGTACACTTTAGTCCGAAGCTTAGCTTAGTTTCATCAGCATGCCTGTTCACCTTCTTGGAAGTCAAAACCGGGCATTGGACAGAAAAAAGGAACTTATCAGAAAACCCGCAAGCGTTCTGCTCCATTGTAGATAAAGCCGGTGTTGCAAATTTCCGTTTTTAAGCCGGAGGTTCAAGATGCGAACGTTGACAGTATTTAAACGAAATTTGAAGATAATGTAAATCTGAAAATCAAACGTGAAAAGCAGCACAATCTCAGAGGATTAGGCCGTATCTGTAGAAGTAGGAAAAGTCTTTTATGTCTGGTGGATATTGAGTCTTGGCTGCTATCTGGTGGAATAACCCACATTTTCATCCTGTAATAACAAATTCAGTTGATTGCTGCCTGCACAGTTACCCCAGTCTACTATACCCCTAAATCGCACTCTAACCGCCAAAAATATCAATTCAGTCATCCAGAGGTGAACAAGGCTTTGAAGCCACAGAAATTGAGGACAAATTATTTTGAGACTGCGGTGGTTTATGTTTTCTCCTTTCCTCAGTTAAGACACCTCTCACTCGTCTCTTGTTAGAAATCCAGTTCAGAAATTATTTTAGCCTGTTATTAACTGTGTTGTGGTACAAAACGCTCGCCTCGCCGACACGCTTTCTGCTTGCAGGTATTTGCTCAGTGAGCAAGCGCAATTTGGTCACAGTCTTTTCTTCAACATCTATCAACTCAGGTGGCCGCTGAGCGGCGCTGCGCACATCCCGGTCTTTCATGTCGTCTCCGATCTGCTCAGTGTTCTCTACCGTGAAAGCATTTCACGTTTGTGTCTTGAGAAATCATATTTCATGTCTCACGTTTGCTACTCTCGGTCTAAACGTCATTCCTGTCCTCTGTTATTGGAGAGTTGTCATGTCAAGCCGCAGCATTTGATTGGTTGCGGCGGTAAGGCAGTTGGGCGCAGTGTCAATATTTCTCATCCGACAGAGGGTTTCCAGGACTTCAGAGCCGCAGACTCAGAGATCGTTATGTGGAACCAACTGGCGCCGCTGCTCGTCACTATATCACTTTTCGGTAATGACTTAGTTACCAGTAAAATGCAAGACTGCAATTGACATCTGTAGAGCATAATATTCCTGTTGTAAAAATACGATGACCAGGGTAATTGAGGTAATAATGGTGACTGAACTTTTATTTCACTCTCTTTTTTTTTTAGGCTGGAGCCTTCAGGATTCAGTGGAGCAGTTTGTGGCTGAAATGACCTCTGAAGAGAAAAATAATATCACACTGAACTGCACCTTGAAGACAACCAGTTCAAACCTGTATGTTTACTGGTACAGTCAACGGACCCGACAGCCTCCACAGTACCTGCTTCATTTTGTCGGAGCGATGTTGAAGAAAAATAGCGATCTCACTTCCCGTATTTCTTCTACATTTTATAAAGAGACGAAAACCACTGAGCTGACGATCCGCGAGGCCGAGATATCCGACTCAGCCGTCTACCTCTGTGCCATGAACCCCACACTGCTTCAGAAACACAGAGGGCCGAACAAAAACCCACCCTTATAAATCCCGCGAATGGTCTCCAGAGGGCGAACTCACCTAAGGGAACGGATAGACGACAAAAAACGGAAAGAGAATTGGGTTGCCTGCCGAAATTTTATCTGACGCAGGAAAGTGAAATCGGATCGTTGAGAGATCATTGAGACTTTCTGTTACCCGAAGATGATCCAAACATACATCACAAAGGCACTTCTAATCTCCAATTGTTGCAAATATTTTCACAAGCATGCGAGATCATTTACTGATCTGTGCGGTTTAGATTAAAAGGAAAAAATGAATCCGAAGCTGAAGCCAATGTTTTAAACATGTAAATTATTCAATAACGGAGAATGTAAAATGGCAGGGGGTAGGGAAAGACAATACGATAGCAGTAAATGATCCTGCTCTCCTCTCAGGTCATTTTCCAGCAACAGTCGTAAACATAGTGATCTCACTCCGCGGTTATGGAATTCGCCGCTGGCTCCTCTTTCACCACTGGGTTTTCTCATTTCAGCGACTGATTGTGACGGCGCCTTGAGGCGTATGGATACCATAGACATTGTGGTTACACAGAACGCGCCAAGCACATGTCAAAACTTCGGTGCCAGATGCGCAGCGTCATAAATCGACAGTTGAAATAATTCCATCTGGTTGTTCATTTCAGACGCTAAGAGTATAGCAACCAATTAAATTCGCCGCCCGGTCAGGTTCAGAGTCAATTTGCTGACTCTTCCTTGTTCTTATTTAAAATACGTAGAAACAAAACGTCGCAACGCGTTTGGAACCGTCGATTCAATTTGTTCTAGGCAAAGAAATGTTCAACTTGCAGTGCAAATACTCAGAATCTCAGCAAGTCAGGATGTAGATTCTGTTTAATGTCAGAATAGTTGCTGCCCTGAGCAGCACTGGGATGTTGCATCAATGAATGTCGGAACACTTAAGTGTTTTGAGCAGTTCTGCGTGGAACATCTAAACAAATTAACACCCTCCTGTTGAACTGAATATAAGTGTAAAAGAATGCTGGTAAGTAGTAATGAACTCACAATACGTAAAACTTAAAATGTTCGAATGTACTATATGCACTAATTCCCTTCAGTGATTCTGCATGACGTTTCCTTGCATTTTCACAGTTCGGGACTGCTCATCCCATTTTTTCTGGATTTTCCTTCTGTGACCTTTCGGTCTATAAATACTTTGGTCACGTGGCCGGGCACACAACACAGGACCTTATTGAGCATTGGACCATACATCTTTGCTCATCAACTCGTCATGTTGTCAGAAAACTGACCATGTTTGAAACATCAAGATTAATGATAAGTAACTTGTTTTTCAAATCAATGTACTTGATGTTTTAATGCAATTTTCTTCTCGGTACAGGAAGGAGATATAAGTCCAAAACATTAACCCTGCATATTAAAAACTGCTAAAGAAGTACTCCAGATTTTAAAAATAAATGATTGGTAGCAGTGGATTTTCGCAAATTGCACGTGGCTGACCGATCTCCATTGGAGACAGAAATCTGTTATCCGTTGCTGGACGCTGCATCGGAAGCAACTGTATGGTTGACATTGAATAGTCCCGGGAATCTACGTCCATGTTCAATTGGAGATGGGGGAGAGGGAGCTGAAATTGGAAAGGGTAATGTTTCAATGAAGAATGAAATGTCAGATTTTCCTCACCTGTCTTCTCTCTGTCTGCAGAAGAGAGTGTTTCTTTAAAAAAAAACATACAATATGTTTTTGCTCATTGGACGTGAAATTCAGCTGAACCAGTGACTCTCTCTGAGAACCTGTTGTTGATCCCAATGCATTTCTAAATTATACACAGAAGAGGAGAGCTTCTTGAGACACATAACCTGAAAACAAACACTTTTATATTCAGAGTATTACTGAAACAATCATGAGGAGACATGTTTCGGTGTGAACTCCTATATGAAGCCCGCATGTCTTCTGCTCAGGTTCTGCGAGCTCACAAAGTGTATTCCCTAGTCAGTGTCTGACCGGAGGCTGGAAACCGCCCTCAACTGCAGCAGCTGTGCCCTATAAACCAGCGGCAGTTTTTTGTAAAAAAAAAAGTTTGTCTCTTTACCTCACTGTTAGAATCACTACAGTAATACATCGTCATGTCAGACAGCCGCAGCGCCGGAATTGTGAATCGAAACTCCATTTCTTACCCTGGACTATATCAGAAAACCAGCCCTTTACGAAGTCCGCGTGAAGTTCAGTGCACCTGTTGACGTGTCTCCGGACCTCAAACTCGCCTGAGTACGAACTGTGCCAGAATAAATAATCAGCAGCACTGGTATAGGCGCAGGTAAAGTGACCTATTCCCCTTCTGTCAACGTGCGTGCTGACTCCAGCTGTCTGTATTTCCGGCTGCTGTCTGTAAGGGTTGTGCACGTTCTCCCCGTGTCTGCGTGGGTTGCCTACCGCAATCCAAAGACGTACGGGTTAGGTAGATGGGCATGCAATGTTGGCGCCGGAAGCGTGGCGACACTTGTGGGCTGCCCACGTACATTCTACGCAAAGGAACAGTTCATTGTGTATCTCGCTGCACATGTGACCAATAAACATATCTTTCCTTATCTTATCTGCTGTGAATGTCACACAAGTGGAAGCATTCGCTTCAAGTCCAATCTTAAACAAGACGTAGTTATGCCTGCTATGAGTTAGTTCTGGGCCCCGACCCCAGATGTGGGCGTTTGCTGATTATACAATAGGTCAGTAGGTAAATCGCTGATGAAAGAGGGAAAGAAAAGACTGAGGGCAATCCTCAGAGACATGAGAGTCAGCATGATATCCAGACAGAGAGATGCATTGGACAAGAATCACTTTAGTCAGAGGAACTGTAAGGAAAGAGTTAAATTACTCAAACGTCATTTCTGATTCCTCCTTATTATGTGCAGTGGTGTGCAACTCAAAATTGTGGTTGCAGGACAAAATCAAAATCGAATGTAGTAATGTTATGAGAACAAACAGGAGTACTGATGCACAGCCATGAGAGCAGACAAGAATAACAGACATGTCTTCCTTCAGACCTGTTGTCTCTGTTTTTATGTTAAGTGCTTGGGAAGAAGGTCGCATGTGCTAAGGAGGTACAGGCTGGTACCACGAGTGAATTGAAAGCTACTTGGGGGAAAGTTAAGTTTTTGAACGGTACATAAAGGGTCAATTTCTTGTTGCAAATCGAAATATTCCCTTCGGCTTGGTCGCGACCAGTCTGAAGGGAAAGAGAGAAGGCTGTGCAAAAAGCTTTCAGACACCTGAGATTCTGTCCGGATTTATATAGATTGGTTCATTGGTTGCTTTATAAGTATTATTTAGATTCCTTCTGTATTTTCAGTATTTTTCTTTCTTTCTGTATTTTATTTTTCATATAAGTCTCATAAAGTAGTTTCTATGACCTTTAACACGTGAACAGTTCCTTCTTTATTTGAAAATACCTTCTTGTTGCTGTATCAGGAAAGGACAAGGAAAGAATTTTAAAATATTTTTGTTACAGGGACATTTTATCCTTTGTTCACTAGAGAGAAGCATTTAGTAAAAGGTAATAGGTTTATTATTGACAAGTATATCAAGATAGAGTGAAAAACTTTGTATTCCATCCAAACAGATCTTCCATACATAATTACGTCGAAGTAGTACAAAAGGAGTACTATAACGGATTACAGAATATATTGTTGCAGTTACAGAAGAAGTGCAGTGCAGGCAGACTATTACGGTGTAATGGCCATGGCGAAGTATATTGGGAGTTCAATACTTCACGTTTATTGCACAAGAGGTCAGTTCAAGAGTCTTATAACAGCGGGGTAGAGGCTGTCGTTCCCGAGAGTTTGCTTTGACATCGGGTGACTGGACAAAAAAGCTTATTTCTAGTTTACCTGAGAAAGATAGAAACACAGACATTCCGGGAGCTGGTCTGAGCGCTCTTGCCGAAATAAGAAACAGAGTTCATATTTCTCTTGTCGCAGTGCCAGAGGATTTGCTGCCATCTGCTGGAATATATCTTCTTTCTTTCTCGGCCACGTTACAAGCATCTCAGGGACTCCTTCACATCTTAGTAATCCCTACTATCAAAATCGCCTCTCCCATCTACTTAATAAATATACAAATTATTCAGAGAGAAACTAACCTCTTATACTGCAGGAATAGGCAGAGAATTATCGTATGCCAGAGGTGATTTGTCCCGACTGTCCACCTGTGATCCACTTGAGTGGTGATTACAAACCGTTATTACCTTCGTTTTGTCCAAAATCTGGAAACTTGCAGTGGCTTGATGTGAAAAAGCGCAGTTTGTTCACAATCTTCCGGACAACCTCGAGCAACCACCACTTCTTATCACAGCTGAGCGGCGCTGTGCACTTTTCGTACATGCACATTATCCTCAACGGGCTCAGTTTTGACTCTTGCGGCCGCCCTGCCCACATTTCGCTTCCTGATATATGAGCGTCTTGTACTGCTCTGTTTTATTGGTGCGTAGTTCCCGTAAGTTGTTTCTTGTTATTGGTCGACTGAGCCGGGTAGTACGGGGAGTGATCGGTACTTCTGCTTCGACAGGGGCTACCAGAACGCAGAGTTACAGGCCCAGGAAGCGTCATCATGAACAACCGCCTTGCGCTGATTCTCATCATTCTGTCACTTCTTGGTAGGAAGTTTATTCTCAGTAATATTTTAGACTTCTCGCAATCCCTGTTACTTCGATATTTATGTTAATGAAAAAAAACTTCCGAGGTAATGACCGTGACTAATTGATTGTTCTTTATTTTCCTGTTAGACTGGAGTAACCAAGACTCAGTGGAACAGTCGGTCGGTGAAACTAGTTTCGAAGAGGAAAGTAATATCAGACTAAAATGCACCTTGAAAACAACCGATCCAACCCCATATGTTTACTGGTATAGCAAATATCCCGGACAGCCTCCGGATTATCTTATTCGGATTTTCGGAGGGACACTGAATAGAAATAGCGATCTCTCCGACCGAATCTCCTCTACATTCAATAAAACTACAAAGATTACCGAGCTAACAATACGCGACGCTGTGATCTCCGACTCTGCCGTGTACCTCTGTGCCATGCAGCCCACACTGCCACAGAAACACAGCGGACCCGAACAAAAACCCATCACTGCCAATTCCATGAGCTCTCACAAGAGGGCGAGCTCGTCAAATATGGAAAATACCTGAATTACTTGTGCCCCTGCGTCCGAATTTTGCCTGAGGTTGTATTTAGCCGAGTGTCTGTTAACTGCAGCTCACCTCATAGGTATGTTCGATCTATCATTGGCCCAACCGCTATTAAAAGCTTTTCACCTCGAACTGGTGGCAAGTATAATAACACCAAATCGAATAATTACCGTCTAAAACAGGCGCCACGATGATAACCAAAGCACATAGGTGAAGCTCGCCATCTAGTGGAGTGTAAGATGTCAGCAAGTACGAAAGGATTTGTCCCATGGTCTGTTCAGGGCACCTTTCCATCAACAGTTCACAAGGGGACGCCACAGCAGGCCATCACTCAGCGGTGATCAGGATTGGCAGCTGTTCTTTTCTCCACGTTGTTTTCGAATTCCAGTGAATGATTTTGACGCGCTCTTCTGGCCTGTTATGGAGGATGCCATTGTATTTGTGACACATGGAGGGGGCAATTTATATTTTAGAACACAACAATCAGAAACATACCCTCAACAGTCGACATTGAAGCTCAATCCATCCGGTCGTTATTGATGTTATGTCAAAAAAGCCGGCCGAGGTTTTCCACGTTCTTTGTTAGAGATCATTGAGGACGTTGTGGATGGAGTGCAGAGAGAGTGTTTTATTTTGAATTAATGCAAGCCATTCGAGATGCGCGACGAACTTGCCCGCAATGTATCTGTTGTGAGGAGATTAATCTCTGTGAATAGCTCAACGAAGGTGTTTGTGGCTCCGTACAGCAGAGATAAAGGAAGGTATCATGGAGATCATAAATGCTGATGATATTGGTCACAACAAATCTCCACTGACACAAAGGCCAGTATCTCGAGGACATAAACTTAAAGCCGGAAAAAATAGAGAGCAGAGTAGACATTTCAAAGTGGTTTATAATCCGTAACTCAGTTCCAGAAATGACACAGGAATTCCATCTGTGAATATGAATTTACTTGAGAATGGGAAGTCTCAGATGTATATGACTAAAGAGCGAGATTGTGTGGGATTCACTAGGTTGATGATTCTACGCGGCTTGATTTACCTGCAGAGAAGGATGGCAAACAGGAACCGTCTTCCGCATAAGCAATTCACCCACCCGTTTAATAAACTTCCATGACCACTCAACTGACGATTGACTAAATGCCGATCTCTGACTGTGCCGTATATTTCCTTGCCCTGAGCTCCACGCTGCAGTGGAAATATAATCGATCTCGAGAAATGCGCTCACCAGATGGCGCTCTCAACTCAAGAACCTGCCGGCATCAGACAGAGAAACACCTCAGAATCCTCCGATACAATCCTGTTTCAAGAACAATCATCCCTTCCCCCACACTATCACACCACAATGCCAGAACTCTATCACTTTACTACAACGCTTCCAGATCACTTTATCATTATTCTACTGTTTCTGCCATCTTGCAATGACATAAAACTGAAACGATAAACAGGATTGTTCTGATATCCGGATGTTATATAGAAAGCTTTTTTATACGATCACACTTCCGTGGTCACCTCCGATTCTCGCAGATCCAGCCATTCCTCACTCCGCCAACAGCCCGCTGAGTTGTTGGCCTCGTCTCGTTGCGAGGCAGTCTGAATCATGCAACCGTGCTTCTCATCCCGTTGTAACCCCTGCGCTCTCAGGTGTTTCCCGCTATGTTGGGTGGAGTGACGGATGTTACTTCTATTTCTGTTTCTTTCTGAGATAATAAGTTGTCCAATGGCGAATCTCCAATTTATTCACCACAAAATCGGTAGAATGCGCGAATATCCCAATGATGTCTGTAACTTCCTGATAAAGTTTAAACAAGTAGATGCTCAAAGAACGTCTCCCTCTCTGGAGACTGCAGAAGGATTGGGTAAAATGTCGCAAAATAAGGATGTTTCGTGCTCATTTAATGTGACATTGCTCCAAACAGTCTCTGGTAATGCCGGGCCAGGAGACCTGCTCCCTGGGATGTCAGATCATACACCATCCATACTGTTGTACACGTCTTGAAATTTTAATGACTGTCACAATCACTCTGACGTAGCTAAACTCAAAAATTCGACAAAAACTGAAAATCTGAAATAAAACATAAAAATACTGGGAACACTCAACATGTCGGCCCTCTTCTATGTGAAGAGAAACAGAGTGAATGTTTCAGGTCGGAAACCTTTCTTAATAACTAGGAACGTCAGAAAATAAGAATAAGCTGCAGGAGTCATGGTTCGGAGGATATCTTTGACACGGGTTTCACCCGATCAACGCATAAACCCTCACTCACCCTCCCTGTAGCTTAACGAGCGGCTTCGACCTGGAACCTTAGAAAGGCATCATTTTTGATGAAGAAATAATCAGGTCGAAATGCACTGCAGAAAGGAGAGTCAACAAAACCACATCTGTGGCAGAATCCGCAGAGGTTGATGCATGCGTGAGCAACCTAAGCAAACGGCTTTTAAAATGGGAAAGAAGTCATGGAATTTGGTGAGATCAATCAAAAGGCAGTCTATGATCTGAACAGTGATAGACAGCAAGTGAACGGAGTGCAGCATGTTCTATGTATTTTTAATCATGAAACGCGATTGCTAAGCAGCGAAGACCAGTGAACAAAGAAAAAGACAAAGAGCCATTTTTCTTTATTGTTGTGGTTCGGAGAATAATCACAGGTAAATATTCTTGGAAGTGTACTGTGTACAGATAAGATCTCCCCTGAAGTCGTGTGTACTGTTTTAGTTCCCTTATTTAAGACTGAATATGCTGTAATTCGAGGCCCCCTCCCCCCTGAGGTTTCACAAAAATAATTTAAACTGCGAGCGCACTCAGGAATCTGCCGCAGCCAAGCAAACAAAAGGTGATGTTTTCCATCAGTAACTGATGGGTTACATCAATATTGGAGTAATTGTCGAGAGGCAAGGAACTGACAAGTGTCTGAGAGAAGACGCTGTATGATAATATGCAAGTGAAGAATGTCACCACAAAATTAGATCACGTGTCTTTTTTCCATTCTAACCCACGTGAAGTCTATGAGCCTGGAAATAGCGAATGGCACAGGAACATTTAGAATTACCTCCATATCAACTGATGACAGACGTAACTTGATATCGAGCTTCTCATTGGATGATTAGTGAACGTGTTAGTGTTGAGATTCCAATCATATCATGATATTTTTTTCATCGGAACTACTCTGTGTTCCTGATTCGCTTATTTGCCCAATCAAGACACTGGCAGTTTGTTCTAAAACTCTTGACGTCAGAGCCGCTGGGCCAATATCGGAGACCAGAATGAAACACAGAGTACTAAGTTTGGGCCTGTAATGTGTTGTTCTTGTTGGGGAAACAGACAGGCTGAGTATTCCAAGTGACTCGCCCAACAGCGGAAAGGCACGAATTGAACATAAGGTGGTCTTACAGAAAATGTAAAAGCTAATAGAGAGTGAAATCTTTGGTCCCTTGCATGTTAGCTGAACAGTGACACAGCTTGTAGAGTTGCTTTCTCATAACTCCAGTGATCAGGATAAATCCTGACAGGGCAGATTTTGCATGTTTTCCCTGAAATGGCATGGATTTCCTCTGGATGCCACGATTGCTTCCAACACCCCAAAGCCGGGAGGGTCGATAGGTTAATGGACCAGTTGACATTTCCCCAAGTGTGTAGATTGGAGGTAGAATCTTCAGCGAAATGTAGTGGGATCTGCGATTAAGAGGCGTATTTTTCAAAAGATTACATGGCTGATTTATGATGGGCGCGCAGACGATGTGGCGATGTGCATGTTTCTATCAATTATGAATCTCTTTATGACTCTAAGTATGAGCACAGTGGTGTGATAAATTGCACCATCGCCCTAGCTTCCAGGAAAGGTGTGCAGAGTGACGACTGAAGCTTATTTTTACATTAGAAGGGGAAAGGTTGTGAAAGAGTTCCGTTCATTGTCAGCAAAATTTTAATAACAGAATGAATATTGACATTTTTCTTAATATGGAGCATTTTCAATTGAACATGATTACTTTTGAAATGAATGTCTCCGTATATGACTTTTTCTTATGTATTTAATCAAGGAAATGAATACTATTCCCAAACTCTGACTCACTTCACATTGTAAGCCTCCGGCATCGCACTATTCCGTAATTGTAGATATTTGCAACGGGTGGATAAAAAAGACAGACTTCTGCTCACTGTATCTGCAATTCTGTCGTCCTGGACACCAAACGTCCGAGCAGAAATGGGGATCTGCAACCACCACTGACCTGCAGTTCCAAAAAATACCTACCAGCAATCCGCGGCAGCAGTATCCAGCCAAGAAGCCTTGCAGCGGAACTGTGGGCGGGGCGGATTAGTGCCGGTGTCAACTCGTAGAAATCGTGAAGTTGTTCTCAACTGCACCTGGACTTAGGGAGTGGGGCGTTGTGGACGGCGGTTGATTAATTTGCAAGAAGTGAGGTGGTTGTGACAAAGGTGACCAGGTGACTGGGAACCAAAAGAATGGGGAGCACATCACGGCATTACCATCTAGAATAGCATGCCGATTCACTCATGTCAAGATTAAATTTCTGACCCACAATATGAAGCAACACAATGCTTCGATACATAAACCGAGACAGCCTCATACCCCTTAATATCCACACTTATATTTAGGTACCCTAAGATTATAGTGTCCGACTGAAAGTTTTGAAAATAAAAGAATCTGAAAGAATTTCTGTTTTATCCGAGGTTAAATGCAAAATTCCCTCAAAACAAAGGTGCGAAAAAATGTGGCGGAGCATTAAAATAACGGCTCCATCTCTGTAAAATAGTCGCAAAGAGCCATCTCGCCAAACAGATGCATGATCATAATGGCAGGAATCGGAGAGCATATCCAATGAAACAAAAGCATACTCACAGCCCTGATATCACAGTGGAGATATAGGCGTACCACCATCTTTCAACGGCAGTGGATATTCCTCAAGACAATGTGACCAGGCCATGGACTGCATGGTTACTTTCTCCGCAAATAAAATATTCTTTGCGATGCAAAGTACAACCATGCCAAGGAGGCCGAATCTGTGGAGCAATTCTCATCGACTTGTTATAACAATTTTAAAACATAAATGTTGAAGATAATCTGCGGAATAGGTAGAACGAGAGGAAGGAAAATGAAAAAAAAATCCTCAGATGGAAGAATATTGATCTGACTTTTTTAAATTTGTCATATTTCACCAATCGCCAAAACAAGAGATCGTTGTCGACATCCAAGTATTGGTGCTGTCATGTCCGAAGCAAGAAAATGAAGGGATTTCTTTCAGTGAATTTATCTAAAAATTGCATGGAATATTTTCTGATTGATTTCACCAGGCAGCCCAAACCGCCTGGGATACGGTGGCTGCAAAGCCTCAACATGCAGAGACGGTCTTGTTTCGCAATCGCAATACACCTTTTTTTTTCCTTCCTGTGTTCACCCCCAGTCAAGTGGGTTGAATTCAACAATTTCACGGCTGTGGATTAGACTCGATTCAGGATCTGGAAAACTCGTCTGCTCCAGTAGACTTCACTGGAAATAATGTATGTTTCTCTGCGGAACACGGATCGTTGCTGTAAGCTTTATCATGAGAATGATTACCTGGAAATGCAGCAGGTTCTCACTCCTTCAGTATTATCGAAATGAACAAAAGCACTAGCACTGACCATTCAGTCAATGTTGCATTTACTGGGGCACTGCGAGAGTTCTCCGGATTTGGAAAACTTTTCAGTCACATCATCAGCTTCTCATTTCATTCAACAACAAAATGTCATTGCAAACCGACCTGAGCGTTATGACAAAGAGTTCTGAATTCAATGGTATTCATCAATTTTGCCAACATTACAATACCTTCCATTTTCAAACTAACTGCAGAATAGAAGCATGAAACAGCAGAGCTTTCCAAGTGTTTATTCAGATTAAGCGTTGTGTTCTCGCTCCATGCTTCGAAACAAATTTAACAACGCTCTGCAGGTTTCAGTGTCTTTTAATCATATCTAGCAAAAGACGACAAAAATGTTAACAGCGTACATCAATGTGCAGGGTAAAATGTTCCCTCCCTCCCACCTCTCTCTCCCCTCTCTCACTGAATTATAACACTGACAGTTGAAGTCTTCCGAGTCGACATAAAAAAAGACCGACTTTACTGCTGAAATTGAAGTAAGTTTTGGTGCTGAGTGTATTGGTGTGGTTTCTAAGTGATTTTCGTCGCTTATTACAGAGGTACAGAAGTCCAATTCACTTCCTTCATCCCTCCATGTGCCACTACCAGCACATTACCCTCACGACCCAACCGTTGTACTCGTACTTCCATGATGATCTTCAGGGATTTAGCAAAAGGAAATCCAAATTAAACTCTGCAGCAACAGAACCAGGACTGCGGCACAGCCTCCAACGCCCACTGTTAATCCATCTGCATTTATAGAAACAATGTACAGAACAAACGACACAGGAAGTAAACATAAGACGTATTTCGCATTCAATGGGACCGATCTGTCGACCACCACAGTTGTAGCAATGTATGGTAAAAGCCCTGGCACTGACATAGATGGTATCTAGGCCGGGGAGTGGAAGGTGGATTTAAATTCGCCATTTTGATGCTCGAGAACAAAATTGTACAACTTGGCCTCCACCTGACAGGATTTATTGCGAGCGACTGTTGAGAGCTTCATTGCTTATTTTGTTTTATTCAAGCCTGATATTATCGTCAAGATTGAATATGAATGAAATGACGGATATCGGATTGTGGAGGGCGCCGGTAGAGAGGCGCATTTGGTCGTATAGCTATCTCACGGTTCCGGAATGGATACTAACCCCGGTGATGTTTGTGTGTAGTTTGCGTTTTCACCCTGGAAGCGAGTGGGATTTCCCCTGTGTTCGAGTCAACATCCGTATGCAACAGAGTTATTGCAGGTTAATCGGCACAAGTAAAATGTCCGTAGTGCACGTGGTTGGAGGTATAATCCGAGGAGACTTAATAAGAAAGAACGAGAAAGAAAGCGTTCCAGGGAACAGATTGGCGGACGAGGATTAATGGGATTACCATGAGAAAAGGCATAGTAGGATCGATGGGCCAAACTGCCTCATGTGTCGGAAGGAAAAATAAATTGGGGGTGAAATGAGACTTACGGACCGCGCTGCAGGACCTGACCTGAAATTATTTCTTTCTATTTCTGTCTTCAGATTTGGGACCATTGAATGCAAGACCAAATGGATTTCAGCCGTTGGGTCTTCTGAGCTGCATGTTTCTGCCGCAGCGGAAGAAAGGTTGATTATATCCATCAAACGTCAATCCGTACGTGGAAATACACGGCTACACCCAAGAAAGTTACTCAAAGCAGGCATCAGAGAAGCTACGGCGTTCTGGATGGAACTGTGCTTGTTCCTCAGAGGCAGTGGCGTCGCATTCTTGAAAAACAGACAATGTTTGAGAAAAGGAGGGAAAACTCAACGCATCAGCCAGCGAGAGCTAGGAGGAGACAGAGAGAGATGCCGATATTCTCGAGATGATCACTCAGGCCAACAGATATATAAGTATGAAAATAAATTGCCAGATATGGTGAAATATTTTGTCAAGGTTTTTAAGTTGTTATTCTAGTTCTGACAGTCGCATTCGTGGAAAAGGAGAAGTTAAAACGTAAATCCAGGAGCAGTGTTCTTAGGCGAAGCACAGAAGAAGGCACGTCCAACTTCATTGACGACAGACGAATTCGTGTCAGAGTAAGATCCGTCCCAAGACAGACACGCAATCACGTTCCGCCCGAGACGCTCTACCGCCGCACTCCAAGCCCACAAAACACATTCGTTCTTGTTGATAATTGGTTCGCTTTGTTGCTTCCTGTGACACCCACCGCAGCGACACACCTAATGGTTCTGCTGCCCTCTGGCGAGCATTACCTGTATCTCTCAGGTCGGTTTTTGTCGGAGGCCTCTGGAGCTCCGTGGCAGTGTGGGCGTCATGGAGCAGAAATATACAGCGGAGTCGGAGACATGAACCCCAGATATATTTAAAGGAACCGTCCTACTTCCCTTCTTCACAGCAGCCGAGAATCGGTCTGGGAACTCCGGGGACCGCTGTCCACCGTTCCCCGTGCTGTATTCTTTCAACAAATATCTCAAAGATTCGCCAGAATACTGCATATACCAGAAGAGAGTATCAGCAGCTTCTGGGTAACTACAGTTCAGGGTTACTATCTGACCTTCCTGAACAGTCAGTTCAGGCGGATCCTGAAGCACCGAATCTTCGGCAGTCGAGCCTGCAAGAAAACACAAAATTGATGAAGATTCTAACAGCTAACGTCATCCGGGACGTGGCATACGTTGATTATAAACTGTGACTCACCGTGCAGAAGGGCCATTATTATCAGCAAAGAAAATAAGGACCACATGACATTTACTTTAAGGTTTGGCAGGAAATTGAAGAATATGTTGATGTTGCTGTTCTGACCTTTAAGAGCAAACATAGTTCAGGTGCACGGTTGATCGGAGACTGGTGGGTGGTTCGCAGAGAAACGATTGGTTGCTTTCTGCGAGCGGTGCTCGACTATGGGCCAATCAACGTCGCAGCGGGTTGGCTCCGTTGGCAACCGTGAGCTCATTCCAAATTATTTCCTTCACCAAAGGGAAACAGAAGATGAGAGAAAACCTCTACAAAATCAGTGGATAGGGATACCGAGTTACTGTTTCAGGATTAACTTTTTGTTTCACAGATGTTACCTCATCTTACAGATGCATACAGTAATATAGAAAGAAATCAGACCCTTCGGCCTAACTCGTTCGAGCCTACCAATGTGCCTATCTAAGCTAGACCCATTTGCGCGCCTTTGGCCGTATCCTCGGAACCTTTCCTGTCCAAAGATATTCCAAAATGTATTTTACACTTCGTTATTGTACAAACCGCAACTGCGTTTTCTGGCAGATCATTCCAAAATCAAGCATACTCTGACTGACGCAATTCAGAGCCCGAATCTACCAATAGTCGCATTACAGAAGTCCATACAACGCGACATCAAGACGAATTGCACTTTAATTACGATCGGCATGGACTTCATTCTGAACCGGATATGGGGATGTGACCTTTATCTGTATGCTTCAAAATTATTTTGGAAATAATAATATTAAGTGGCACATTAAATGTTAGTGAACGTGCAATGTCGATGTATTTGAAGCTCTTCAAAAATATGTTGTTATATTGTGCTTGTTGGAATAAATATGAATTTAGATTAAGTGGTTCAGGTGGTCTTGAATTGAGATACGTTCTTTTTTTATTGTATTGCTTTTATTGTGATATTTTACGCGAATAATTTGACGATGTAAAATCAGTTGTATTAATGTATGCGCTTCTATTTCACAGTTTGTTTCATGATGCTATGTTCGAATGTCCATTGTATAATGTTTAATAGCATTGGTTCGATTTTACTATATTTACATCTCACGCGTCTTGCAGTGACATCAGCAATAAAGAGGTTAATACAGAAGGCCCATATATTTGTTTTTTACTGACTGAGGCACTGCGTCGTTGCCCTGCTCTACAGCAGTGGCGTGATACCTGCATTGATGCAGACAATTTTCCGAGGGAATTTACAGAAAGTGTCAAATGGTACCAGTGATCAGGACAGGATCGCGGGCGGCACGGTTCCGCAGAGAAACCTAACAATCCGGCAGATCACTCCCGCAGAGTGAAGGACACCAGCTCCTATTTCTGTGCAGTACAGTCTCTGTGCAACAAGCTTCAGTACAGCACGTGGTGAACATAATTCACTGAAATGAAAGATGGCTGAAAGACTGTCCGCTTGTTTCCAGGAAACCACGGTCAATGTCTTATCGAGAATCCTTCTGGGCTTTCTGTCATCACTGAACCGGAAGACATGACCAGCCTTTCTGACTACAATTCTGTCTCGTTGTCAGAGGTCATCGTTTAGAACAACAGTGATTCTGATAATATCACTTGTCATTTGATTTGTCTGTTGTGTGACCAGTGCTCGGGGATAAATCAGAGACCAATCATTGTCAACAGAACCTGGATCGATTGGTCAAAGTAACTCCCACGTCACTTAGCGATCAGGTATTCTGTCTGGTTATTCGGTGTTCACGTTGTCACTCTGGTCATCTGTGGATGAACCTGTATTTGCAGTGAACTGCGGTTCATTTGCCTCTGGACCTAATTAGAGATTTAGCAGCCATTCTTGTGAACTCGATATTGTGCAGTTCTCGAAAAGATTAGATTTAATCTATTATTTGCTGTTCGATTTTCCTGTATCGGTTCACTTCCGCCCTGATTCCCGAGCTGTCTGAAACAGAAACCTGCTGTTGCACTGAGAGGAAGGTTACATTATTCCCTCTCTCTCATTGGTCCTCCGCAATAAGTGACATCATGCCAACATCAGTAGATGTTCGCAGCTCTGCATAACCGACATTCTGTAGGTTTCTGAGACAAACCGAGGTCTCACAGCAGTGGCATTGAAAATGCGATTTCTTCTACAAGCTGTGACGTGGTCAACCTTCATAATCCGTAAGAAGATTTATTTCTCTAAATATTTGCAGCTCCAGTGAAATGAAATTTAATAATAAAAAACAACAGAATGGTTTACTTCAAATTCCGTTGCGCATTTGTTGAACCAGGCTTGTGTTAACTTAAAGAGTCAGTGTTTACATGGGGATTTTTTTTTAAAGTAAGCCTTCCGGAACGTTAATCTTGCGAGAAAGCGTCTTAGTCCCTTCACCCAGAAAAAGAAAGGCGAAGCCTAAACTTTCAGAAACTTTTCTCTCGAACCGACACGGAAATGCATTCCAGAAAAGAACGCGAGGGAGAAGGGAAGATGATAAAATGGCCATGAACTGTGGTGAACAAAGGGAGGTCGGGATATGGGTAAACTTGGAAACTTGTGCAGGATAGCCAGATGGACAAATCCAGTTGCTACGAGCGGACGAAGTCCACACCGTAAATTCAATTAACTTGGTAAAATATTCGTTTCGTACTCAGACAATCAGTTGGGTTGAGATTGAATATTAATATCGATTTCTCGCTGTTCTTCACGTATTCCAGGTCTGTGCGATGCAGATTCTGTGACTCAGAAGGAGACCTCGCTCACAGAGACAGAGGGAGAAAACGTCACTTTAACTTGCACCTATACTAAGGAAGGTTATTACCTATTCTGGTACCGCCAGTATCCCGGCGCAGAGCCCGTGTTTGCGGTCCTGAGATACAGTAACGGTGGCAGTGCAGAAAAGGCGGAATTCGCGCAAGGCCGGTTTTCTGACGTAGTCCTGCAGTCGGAGAAGAAATATCAGTTGACCATCTCACGGCTTCAGCTGTCTGACACGGCGGTGTATTACTGTGCAGTGAGTCTCACAGTGTTCGGAACAGTGTATGGACTCATACAATAACTGCTGCGCCTTTCTGGGACACAGCTGTTATCTGTTCAGCGATGTAGATCTCTGCGGCTCAGACAGTGGCACGGAAATCCAGTCGCGTTGTGCGGAACTGGATCATCGTTCACGTGGTGTCCTGACCCGGTTTAACTCTTGTTGTGACTGCCAGCTTTCATATGTGTGCCACAGGAAGCAACTGGTCCATTAAAAACAAGCTGATGCGCTAGCTGTGAAACAGCGCGTCTCTGTGTCATAAACAATTCATGTCCAATGAGTAAGTGAAGATTGTTTTCTATGTCTATGGTGCAGCAAAGCCAAGGCAGGTGGGAAGACAATACGTTTGGAGCAACATCTATTCCTTGTTTTGTAAACATATTTTCCAAGTTCAGTATTTTCAGCTGATCGCTGGTTGTTCGTGAAAAAGTAAATTCCTGCGTCTATTTTGTCGAACAGCAAACAGGTCAGATAAGCCCCCATTTTCTCCACTAATACACTAGGTCAGGCTGATCAATGTTTAAGTTGCCCAGTAGCCCCATTGTCATTTTTTTACAGAAGTTATATCTATAATACGGAATTACGGAATTTACTAGTTTGGTTTTGTTATTTCCTCACTTGCCTTTGGTGAGTTTGCACCGCACTATTTGTATACTAAGTTCAGAATACTGCATAAATAGCCTCGTAATATCACGGAAATGTGTGACGCCATCAGTTGGCTTGCTAGTTTTAAAAATAATTGCACCTTCAAGTCATATATCTGCCAATTAAATCGTCCAGAAGGTCGTATTCGCGCGTCGATTAGCACTAACGAATGAAAGAGAATGGATGACCCCGAGAAAGACAGCAGTCAGACATCGGAGAAAATGGTCCGCAGAAATCGGTATACAAAAGGCCAATTGCAACATTGTCGAAGGGCGAGGTAGAGACCGTGAAATTGGGACGATGGAACCTCAAGAAAAAAGCTCAAAAAGTAAACGCTCTTTCTGGATGATCCAGTGTATGAGTTAATTTGTTAACTGATATTTTTTCCATCGCGTATTGACACAGGCTCAATAAATGTCAGTTAGACTACCTCCAGGTATAACACATAGAAATTCAGAATAACTAAATACAGAGAGTCCAGAAATAAATAATCATTGCTGCATCCAACACAAAGGGTTACTTTCGATAAGAGCACCATGTCTTATATTGAGCAGATCGATCGTGATTATTCAATTCGTTCTGACATTGCTTTTCGCACAATATCTGAATCTCTAACAGTGAACATCACCCCAGCGTATCGAAGACCACATTGCTGAGAAGAAATTCCAATGAATTCCACTAGATGGCGGCAAACCCACAGCAATAATTCACATCGATCCTCGAAAGTGTTTCACTCTCTTTCAGATCGAGAATTTTAAAGAACGATCAAGGAACCTGGTCGCCGATCTCTATCACGAAAGGTACCCTCTTTGCAAGACTGACTGGACCAGCGATGAGTGGTACAGTCATTGTACATGGTTGGGAGGGGTTAGGTCCGGGTGCAGGCGGATGGGATGAGGAAGAAGATCAGGTCATATGGACCAGATGGACCGAAGTGCCTGTTTCAGTGCTACGGTACTCCATGACTCCTGCCCATCCCGCACCCTACTCCCTTTACAATACAACTCCCCTCTACACTCTCAGCCATGATGCAGTGTCGCCACCCGAACCGTCAAATTTCCCATTGATATCACAGATGGAATCCTGGAATTGTGTTCATGTGCATTCTACAAGTCCTGTCGGCAGACTCCCAGACCTTCGCTCTATCTCCACCCACACGGGTTTTTACGATGAATACTTAATCAGTATAATGACCGAAGCCGCTGACGCCACGGATTAGGGATATCAGTTATTAATGTTAAAACAATCCTCAACTCAGATTTCTGTATGATCAGTACCCGGACAGTGATATTGCTCCCTGTGGAGCCAACCAAGCTTAACATACCATATCGACTCTACTCAATCTTCCTTCTTCGTCGCTATCGCTGCCGTTGTGAGGGCATTTTGTGCGTATTCTTCTGTTTTATTGTTAGAAAATGTGTTCATCACACCCGGGGTCACACTCTTCCCCTCAAAATTTGCCTGTCTACTGTCGTACATATTTCCCGTGATTCAAACCGCAGAGTTATGAAATTGAGGAGAGTATGACCGACAATAGTCATTAATTATAGCAAACAACAGAAGTACAAGATCGAGGCAACGGGATATTTCAGGCCACTAGTAAAGTTCAACATGTACATATTTGTGTGCTGCTACTGGACGTTTTTAAACATACATCACATCTCTAAAATCATCCTGTACATTCACTAATCTGTGATACAAGTTATTACTAGAGCAGCGAAAGGATTCCTCCCCGCACACTTTTTCCACTTTTTCTGAGGTATTTATGTTTCTTGCGTATGAGCGCCCTCTGCAGAGGGCTCATGGAATTAATAAGAATGGGGTTTTGTTTGAGTCCGCCGCATTTCTGCGCGTTGTGAATCCCATGGCACAGAGGTGCAGGGCTGAGTAGGAAATCACAACCTCCGGGATCGTCAGCACGGCAATCTTGGTAGCTTTAGTGAATCTGGCAGAGAATCGAACTGTGTTGCCCTTCTCTCTGAACACTTTCTTTCCTATAACCTGAAGCAGGTACTGTGGAGACTGTCCGAGGGGATGTTTGTACTGTAAAAGTTTGGGCTTGTATCCCTGGTTTTCAATGCGCACTTTAGCGAAGCATTATATTCCTCTTCAAACATCATTTCAGCTTCAAACTGTTCCTCTGTCTCCTGAAGGCTCCAGCACAATATAATATAAAGAAATTGGCAGCATTGATATAATTCGCAACATCAGCAACCTAATTATTATTCGAGCAATATAAATCAGAGTTCAACCATTTAGGAGAAGCTACGATTTTTTTTCACTGAGAAAATAATCTTGCTTAGAAATGATATGATGATGAGAAGGATCAGGTGTTCCAACATATTTCTCTCTGAATCTGGAAGACTGTATCCTTTTAAATGCTCTGTCGGCGAATACATACGATATTGTGAGCTCTCCATCCTGCTGGCACAACCAAATGCCAACCAGTGACAGGCTACCGCAATTATTCGAAGATAAAGACAGCCACGCCGCTGAAAGAAAGAGCAACAAGCGCGAGAGGTAGGCAGAAAGTCCACAAATTCAGCGAATTTGACACTGGGTAAAAGGGCGGTTATTGCTTAGGCAGTCCAGCTGCACGAGAGCTAGGGAGAGGCGGGGATCACAATTCCTGTCCAAGAGAAATCGGTGGCCTGACTGTTCCTGGTCTATGAGTAATTGACTGGGAGCGCACAGAGTTGGTGCGAAACGAAGCGATTGTGCAACGCCAATATTTATCATCATCACTGAACCATCTCCGGACTATATCGGTCCCTTAAATAAAAGTCACACGTTTTGATAATAGACAAACGGGAACTCTAAAATCCCTCAGCTTCTTTCATGTAATATGTCGTGCATTTAAGTCTCAAGAGAATAAACGATCATCTTGATTGTCGTAGTTGTGCACATCTTATTGGAAGGGGTGGGTGAATTTGATCACTATGTTTGGACGGCAACGTGCAGGGTGTGAATGCAGCAGTGAACTAAATGTGACATTGCAGCAGAGGAAATCCGATTTACTCCACGAGAGGGCAGCCAACCTCATTAATCGCCAGGCCCTCGGTGTCTGCAGCCCCAAGATTCAATCGTGCAGGCGGAAGACCAGCGCTGATCCATGGTTCACCAGAAACTGCTTTATCAGTTCAAAAATTACTTCGGATTGACAATAAATGCCTAGGTTACCAGGGACGTCCAAAATTCATGAGCAAAAGGAAGAAAGAGAATCATACTACCCAGCCCACGGCTCTCGTTTGCTTCTCTCGCTCAGGTAGAGCACAGGTGTTGTTGGCTAAACAGCTGGCGCTTCTCTCCGCTTGCGACCTCCGCACCTATCATGCTGGTAGGTGGGGAGGTACCGATTTGTTCTGCGACTGGGCGCTTCGCAGCCTGTAGTCTGACAGACTCAGGGAGCACAATACGGAGGCTATTTGCGTCTCTGACCATCATTGGATCACTCCTCGGTGAGGATTTTGTTTCTGATAAAACAAATGCATCCGTCACCACACGGAAATATCGGTTGCTCCTTAGCTGCTCCTTATATTCCAGTGATGATCCTGTCCATCGATCTCCTTTCCTTTTCTCCACTGACGTTTGTCTAAATTTATCACCATTGTCCTTATTTGTTTTCAAGTTTGAACATGTTTTTCAAGTCTGAATCGTGGAGATTGTTATTCAACCGCTGACCTCAGCAGTGGACACAGAAGGAGAAACGGTCACTTTTAACTGAACCTTCGACACTACATGGAGCAGCAACTATAACCTGATCTATTATTGCAAAGTGCAGACGCGCAGGTCCAATTTATTTTTTGTCATACCCCAAATATTCAGACAAGAAAGCAGGTGTTACAGGAACTCGTTACGCTACACATGCGACAACTCGGCTAAATTCCCAGTTTGACCACCTCGGGGCTACTGTTGAATGCGTCTGCGGTGTATATGTACGCACCGACGCTCATTGTTGTGGAAACTAGTTAAATCCTCGTTGAGAAACTCTAGCCGCTATGCAGCTCTCGGCGTCCCAGTTCAGCCTTCGCTCAGAATGTTCCAGCTTCCTCTCACGATCTAGAAATCCCATCCCTTAAATATCAATTGATCACCGCCTTTAGTTTGTATAAATAATAACGTCAGGGTTTCAGGAGTCCTGCAGAGAATCAATCGATCAGTGTAAATCTGTATCACTGGACTTTCGGGTCTCCACACAGGGAAAGGTGTGCAGTCATTTCGTGCACAGAACAGAAAGGATTCTCGGCTACTCTCACCGAATGAGATCTGGATTAGGACCCGATACTGGAACTGAGACAAACTCTGAAGACCAGTCCGAGCAAGTAACTGACGTTAATCTCTGTGGAATTCTGCGGAATATCAATATTCAAGCCAGATACCGGAGGAACTGATAGCAGAGAAATGCTCTTTTTTTCTGGCAGCTTTGTGCACTGAGAGGGGTCTATTTAACGCTTTCTTCTTCTCTGCTCCCAAACGGTCTGGGCCTATAGAGAATCCAAGTAGTTCTATTATCTTGCACCTCTCTCTGACGTCAACAATTAAACGAAGTGGATACGACGAGATATTTGGATAAACGGAAGCTGCGTGTATCCGGCTTCATTGTTGATTTGATGACAGGAAACTGAGAGCTGATTGGATATTTCTTGCACTTCAGCAATTATCCAGTCAGCAGTGTGGCCAGATACCACACAACATCCTCTCTGAAAATAATTTCGAATCCTCCTTCTCTGTTCAGATTCGTCATCGGCACATATATTCACAGTTCCTGTTTGTTCATTTTTCACGGAGGCATTGAGTTTACAAATTACCTCATTCTGCTCTTGCGGGTATCTGTGATAGTGAATCCTTTCCTTCTGACCGTTTTACTTCGATCTCAATAGTCACATACATATTAATAATCACAAACCTATTTTTAGAACGTTTCCCTGATTTGATTTTACTGTACACATGCGTGCCGGAGATTCCGTCTCACAGTAACTGGTTAACTTGAGGCGCATTGAAGAAGACTCGTGGATCAATTGCAGCTTGTCAACCACTGCTATTATGTATTCCTTACTATTGTACGGTCAGAACCAGAATACTGGCTTCGCCTGCCTGATCGTCATTCTTCAACAGAGACTTTTCCAATGCAAAAATCGCTGGAGTTCGTTTATCCCTGTTTCTCTATATTTCGAAAATTGAAATGGAATTTACGCTAACCGCAGTGCAGCTCTCTAACGATGGGTTGCATTACTGCGCGCTGTGTGACATGGCGGTATCAGCCAGGGGTGCGCTCGTACAGAAACTTCACCTATGCGTTGCTGCAACACCTGCAGCAGAATACAGTTGTAGTTGGGGTGGGCAATTATTTGGTAACGGGTACAAGGAGCGTCAGCATTGGGCAAAGGATAGATATCATGGAAAACATGCAAATGAGCAAGTCCCCAACAAACAGCATAAGATAAACATCATCCTTACTATTCGCTAACCATATTTTTCAATCAGTTCAGGAAATAGTTTCGTCGGACAGAATGTCAATGGAACCTGTGATCTATATCCTAAACAGGAAGAAGCAATATATATACTTGAAAAAATGTTGATCCTGAAAATGTGACCTGAAGGGCAAAAATATTAGGAATACTCACCAGGGCACTATGTTCAGCTATTCAGGTGCAGTAACTAAGTTCAGAGAACAGTTGACGAAAAATGGTAAATGTACTTCCAATATAATTAGCGAAAGGGTCAAATCACAGGCAAGTCGAAACAATTTGACCTAGGTTCCAGTAAATCGAATGATTAATTTAATCTCTACTAGAATTGCAGACTAGCTAGTCACAAAGGTTTCATTATCAGAAATATTACTGCGACGCCGTCTAAACCATGACGACGGTTACTGAAGGATTAATGAATTAAGGGAGCAGACAACAGTTTAAATCTCAGGCTCAGAAGGTATGAAATAAAATACTATCAACTTCCCGAGCATTCTCTGTTTATTACTTCAATGAATTCTGGAGTCGCAGGCAACCAATAATCTGGAACCAGTGATTCTGCAGAGGGAGATCCCAGTGGGTGGCAAGGTAAGCGCACAGGAATCTCCGCAGAATGTAGCTCACCGGAAACCACTTTGCTACCGGTCCTGGGGATGGTGGGAAACAGCACAAAACCGGCTTTAGATACTGGATCAGCGAGGGGAGTGGAAATCCACACGGCGGCCGGAATTTGTGGGCGAGATTTTCACTTGTTTCCATCACAATGAGTCTCAATACGTAGATATAAGTGAGCTGCAGCTCTGAGACGGCTCATGTGGGACATTCATCCAAGCTGTCATATGCAGAAGAAAATATGGTTTTGGAAAACATCGTCATAACTGCTTCTTGTTGCTGTAAACTCAGGCTGTGTATTTAGTGGTTGTAGGTTCTTGGATAAATTACAGATTATCTCGCTCACGTATTTTGAAGTAAAAACTCAGGTTCGCTTAGTGATCTCAGACTGAATCGTAGGCTTTGTTCTGTGCCTCGAGGATCTGAATTCCTATTCATTTTGTAAAAAATGGCAATCATCTCTGCACCAAAATCCTTCGCTCGGCATTTCCACCAGAGGGCAGCAAAAGCCCAAGAGCCGCACGGCTTCCCCGGCTGGAAGAACTGCTGATCATGGAGGAATTTGACTCGACAGTTTTCACCCGATAACTGGTCAATTCCTTCATCGGTTTCCCCTGATGGTCTAGTGGTCAGGATTCGGCGCTTTCACCGCTGCGGCCCGGTTCGATTCCCGGTCAGGGAAAATGTTATTAATTGTTTTGTGGAACCAAAGTTCAAATTCGGACTGATCCCCGTTGCAATGTACCGCCAAGGGAATTGCCATTTTCCCCTAAGTCTTTGAACTGGAGCCTCAGTGCGGAGTCCTGATGTTAAGAATAACACACATCGGTTAAATCCGCTTCTCCAGACACAGATGCTGCCTGACCTGCTAAATATCTCCAGCATTTTCAACTTTATTTTCGATTTCTTCCATCTGCAGGTTTGTTTTGATTCCAAGATTTGTTTGACTAATAAGTTCCATGTATTGGGATCACATTTAGAGCACTCTTCACCGATCTGTCAAAAAATGCAAATTAAAAAGCGAAAAATTAAGTGGATGACTCTTTCAGAAACGTCAAATAAAAATTAAAAAGCTCCTGAAATGACGAGAGAAACAGAAACTCTGCCATCGCCGAGAGAAAGAAAATTATGTTCTACCAAACAGGGAGAAACGGGTCACAGAATGAAAGAACATGTGACTAAACAAATTCTTAAGGTGAGAAAATTCGCACAATAAAATAATTCCAGTAATACAAGGCCTGCATAAATATAAACAGACAACAAGGTTGGAGCAGGATAAAGACCGAGGATCCATTGTCACAAAAAAGGAACCAAGTCGTTGTGGATTTAAACCATTATTGAGCCAAGTATATTAGGACGATACAATGCACACACAGAACAACCCTACTGAGAAATGATTACAATAAATGGCAAATAGCGGGTGCCTTATGTCACATGACAGATTCAAGGTCTGGTGTTATTAGGCTCAGTTTAAAATGAACAGTGACTGGGCCTTGTGTAACGTTACATTGTATGACATGAAGATGATCTGCGCCTGATGTTTTAACATCAAGGGAATATGATAATTACTGTTCTTTATGTCATAAAATTGTTTATTCTGAAGAGTAACTGGGACTGTTGTTGCAGGGGTCAGTTCAATATAGACAATGTCTGGACTGGGTCTGGTGTTAGAGTACACAGACTATCGTGAACAACGACTGGGCCTGGTTTTATGGATCCAAATGTAACATGAAAAATATCTGCATCTTCAATTTTACGACCCAGGATGTATGAACAGAGAATGGGCCTGTTATATCGACCATTTTGAGATGAAGAGTGTCTGGGCCTGATGTGAAAGGGAACAGTGTAAAATGAACAGTGACTGGGTCTGGTGCTACAGAGCACAGTGTAACATGAATATTATCAGGGCCTGGTGCAATGGGGCAGAGCGCAACATGGACAGTGACTCGGCCGGGTGATAAAGTGCCCAGAGTAATAAAAGCAGTAACTTGGCGCCGGTGTCATGTGGCCGGTTTGATTTGAAGATTTCCTGTGCTTAGTGCTTTAGGACCAAATAAAGTGATGGTTACTTCACTTGGGTGTCAGAAAAAAACACTGTGATATGCACAGTGACTGGGCCAGGTGTTTTGAGCTCAATAACACCATCACTCACAGGGCTGAATATGATATTGTTCAGCGTGTTACGCTGTGGTGTTAGACGGCCAAGTGGACTGTGATCAGGAACTTGGCATGATGTTACGTGGCCCAGGCATTTTGAATAATGATTGTTACTGGTGTTAGGTAAGTAATTTTATCAAGAACAGTGACTGCACCTGGTATTTTAGGGCCAAGGTTATATGATCAGTGACTGCATCTGGTGTGATAGAGCCTAGTTTAATTTGGATTATGGCTGCCCTGGTGTTTTTGGACCCATACATTGTGAATGTCTGCTGTTTGTGAAGTCACTAAGGTCAGTGTAATGTGAACAGTAACTGGGTCTGTTGTATTGAGTCCAGTGTAATTTGAACAGTTGCTGGGCCTTGTGTTAGTGGTCCAGTTTTCTGCAAACCTTGACAGGGTCAGGTGCTTTGGGGTTAATATAACACCAACACTCACTGGCAGAGTATTAAGATGTCCAACATATCAAGAGCACTGACTGGGCATGTTGCTGTAGGGCTCTGTATTATACCAAGAGTGACGGGCGGGGTGTTTGGACTTAGTGTAATGTGAACAGTGACTGGGCCTGGTTTTCATCGGGCCTAGTCTATCTTGAATAATGTTTGGGACTGGTGATAGGTAGTCATTTTAACGAGAACAGTGACTTCACTTGGTGTTTTACATCCCAGATAATGTGATCAGTCACGGGTCTGGTATCATAGTGTCTATGGTAATTTGATTGGTGGCTGCGCCTGCTAGTTTTCTTCCAGATCACCGTGAACAGTTACTGTTTTATTGTATCATAAGATCCAGGTGATATGAACAATGACTGGACCGACTGTTTGGTGCCAATGTCACAACACCACTCACTGGGAAGAACAGACTGGGTCTGGTGTTAGAGAACCCAATGTAATGTGAGCAGTGACTGGGCCTGGTGTTTTGGGCCAAATGTAACACTAAATCTCACTGAGCAAGGTATTACGTTGCCAGCGTATTAGGAAACTGGCTGGGCTTGTTGTTATAGTCTAGCATGAACAGTGACTGGACATGATGTTTTGAGGGCAGGTGAATTGCGGACATTAACTGGGAGCGATGTCACACCTCCCAGGATAATAAGAGCAGAAAATGGGCTTGTTGCTGTAAGGCCCTGCTTTAATATGAATCGTGACGGGGCCTTGTTTAATAGAAGCAAGCTAAACATGAACAGTGCCTGCGCCTTGCGACTTAGGACCCAGATAATATGAAAAGGGCTTGGGCCCTGTGTGACAGCACCAATTTCACTGGAATAATGACCGCGTCATTCAGTATGATGATGGAGATGGGCGCCTGATGCCATTAATGGGCAAGACAGAGAGACCATGAGATGACAGCATCGAAATTAGGGTAACGGCGGGTTCCCAATTACCTCCATGGTATTTTCACCTACAATGCAAGGCACGGCCAGAGTCGGGACAAAGTCATGCTGCCGTTTCTGTTCTCGTATCCGGTACTTCACCCAACTTCCTCCAGTGAAACCCCAGAGTGAGCATCTCAGACTCACCAAACCACAGGCAAGTCCATGGCTTTATAACTGCCGCGTAGCCGTGACTGACGGGAACAGCACATGTCAGTCTGCCTTACCCCACTCACAAGAGTCACTTGGACTGAACGAATCTCTTGGGCCCATCTCGTTTCCCACGTTCCAGAGATATCCCCACTCACTGCACCTCAGACTGTTTCTCAAGAGACTGCAGAGTATCGTTCTCCTCAGCTCTCTCTCTCTCTCTCTCTCTCTCTCCTCTCTCTCTCTCTCTCTCTCTCTCTCTCTCTCTCTCGCTCTCTCTCTCTCTCTCTCTCTCTCTCTCTCTCATTATTTCACCCCTGAACAATCTGATGATAGTCTGTGCGAATTCTCTCTTTTTCATGCACATTTAGACACTGGGGTTTCGTCAGACATTGAGACCCAACAGCTTCCATCCCACCGATATAATGGTGCCATCACCCACTTCCCATCTATTAGATTGATGTGATGGATGAGCCACCTATTAGATTGATGTGAGAATGGTACTTTTATCGGGGAAACTGAGAGGGGGATCACTGTGTATGAATAGGGAACTTATTATGATGATGGAACTGGGTCCACTGTGACTGCCACTGCCGTTAAGTATCTGTACACCTCGCCTTGCCTGCCGCTATCCTTCGGAATTCAGTGTCATTTGATATTTTGGATCGTATGTCATCGACTTCCTTCAAAATAAAACAGACCTAATTTTAAAGTAGTTTCTGCAACATAGTCAAAAGGACATGTTGGCACAGGGAGACACGTTTAGGTGTCAGTCCCGAGAGAAATGTGCAGTATTCCGGGGTCGGGCGAAAAGGAGATGGTGAAGGCCAATAAACGTTGGTCTTCTCAGCCATGCCCTGATCCCCCAAAATAAACAGAAAGCATAACAGGAGCATCTGAGTAAACGGGTGCAGAATGAAAAGAGTCGCAAGGTTTAATTCACATAAGGGAGAGGGTATCTGAGTTCCCCAGCAGACATTGTCGAGGCGGTGGAGAGAAGTACCGACGCAGAGTTGTTCACAGGCAACCGGATTCACCTGAGGTGTGAGAAGGATCCTGTGGGTAGTGGTTGTGCCGGACGGGTCAATGACATCCGGCTGTCAGAAGACAAAGAAGTAAACAATTTATTGTTCTCTATCTGTAGAAGTAGATGGGCTAGGAAGATGCTGAGCTCTGAGTGAGTCTGGAAACTTGTTACATACTGCACAGACTGAACATAACCGAAAACTGATAGCCTCTAGGAAAAGTTCTCAGTATAACCCGCAGTCAGCAAAACGCGAGCGATGTGGTCCGGGAACTAAGATGAACCAACTGTAGATGATTGAATCGAAACCAAAATGGAGTCGAACATTTCCCACAAAAGCGGAATTAGGCTGATACGTGGATAGGGGAACTTTTATCCTGCGTTGCGTTAATCAGCGCTTAGGTGTTGATATAGTACAACAGAAGTGCGGCGTCCTTATAGCTCATTTGGAACTGTTGAATCCCACTTCTTCACCCTGTATTCACGGGGTAAAAACAGAGAAGAGCGTGATTTGTGCAATGACCCTCCCACATAGAGAAGATATTTTACTGAAAAAATATTTTTGTACCGTTTGCCATTCAATGAGAAATTGGGAAGCAAATCTTGAAAATAAATGACAGAATTTTACAGAAGAGAGAAGGGTAATTCGCTCCAGTGTCTGGGTCTCAGTTTCTCAGAATCTGCAGCACCATTACTCTGCATTCACTCCCTTTCTTCGCAAACTGACTTTGTTTTCCAATGTCCCTTTAATAATGACAGCTTGCCCACAGGATGTTCTTTCAGGGAATTCCCTACAACAGCACGTCGCTGGAATAATGAACAGGTAATGAATAAAGATCATACATATTTTGCATTAAGCGAAATTGTGCAAAACCGAAATCTATTCGTATGCATGACGCTGTCTCCGGCAATCAACAGTGAAACAATAATTATCTCCGTTATTAGTTCCTGCGGATATAATTTCCCCGGCGTTCCAGAGTTCGCCTCTGTATATTCTCCTGCTGGCCACACCTTGACTTCAAGCTGCGAATATTCCGGGTTCTGTAGATACACAACACAACGGTACCGGCAGTTCCAAGGCAGTCTCCGAAATCCCTGCTCAGAGGCACACTTCTCAGAAGAGCAGGACAAGAGAAATGCTGCAGCAGGACAAATGTCTGGTTCTCTCGATCCTGGACAGAAAATCAGCTGGTTAACCATCGCCCAACTGCTGTAGAGGGGCTCGGTTATATGTCACTGTGCGCTGAGTCCGCCCACAGAACAATGATACAAAGCAGGGAGAGAGCTGTACAAAATAATCTGTACGGTTTATATTAGACACACTGCGCCACAGAGCAGGTTTAAGGCTGTACAAAAACCGTAGTATGGTGCGGAATGCAGACACACAGCACTGCAGAGCACAGAAATGTAAAACAAATTGCAGTGTGGGGGGGGATCACTGCAGAGACAGAGGGTAAGAGAGTGCGAGACAGAGTGCAGAAAGTTAAATAATGTTAGGAATTACAGCAACACGGACAAAGGCAAGAAAATACATATATTATTCACCGATATCTTCCCACAGCAAAATTAATTTCCTTTACAGTTGACGTGGTTTGATCTACATCGTGGTCTTTTAAATAGATTTACAGCCAATTGAGTGGAACTGAATTGCATGTGACAGGTGGACGTGAGAACAGCGGCAGGATATCTGCGCCCAGCAAGCTCCATCAAACAGAAATGTTGCAATGAGCAGGTGATAAGTGCCAGTTTTGTCAATATGGAGACAATTGTTAAGCGCCCCCCCCCCCCCCCCAGCAGGCCCTCGGTCATATACGTTAGCTTGTCCAAATCCCAAGTAAACAGAGAAATAGAGAGACAAAGCGTGAAGACATACCCAATGGATGGGTTAATCTGTGATTGAGATTTTTCAGCAACAAGTGATTCAGACATGATCTCTGCACTTCCCCCCTCGCCCTCTCATCCATTTAGCATTCACTCGTTAGCTTCAATAATTCCTGCAATTAGTTCCCATTACCATGAATTTCAGAATAATGTATCTGCATTGAACAACCAAAGAAAAACAATTTCAGTTGAATGAAGAGACCTAAGAGACTGTGGGGAGAATAATATTCAGTACCGGTCCTTTCAGAACTAAGAGTGTAAAAGCATGGAACCCGACTCAGCAAAGGACCTTTAATCGGAGGCGAAATGTAAATTGTAAACCTGCGATTCTGGATGTTTTAACAACAACAGAAGTATTTGTGAAGAAAGTGAAGATAAGCAGTAACGTCATTCATGAAACAAATCATAGCCGACTAAATAACTTCACACTGATCTGCAATTATTTAAAAATCAGTGATGCTGCAAAATTGCTTGATAATTGTCTCCTCCCTTTTGCTGTAGCTCCTCCATCTCCACCATGGTCCCTTTTCCTCTGCCCGCCCCAGAAGCACCCTGAAGCTGAACTGTATCCTTCGATGGCGTGTTCATGCTAACTTCACCCATCGCTTTGATTCAATTTGCATCGGATTATGATTTACGTTGTGGGACGAACGTCTCCTCCCTTTCCTTAAAAAGCCTCGATGACTTTAATCGTTTCAGTCGTTGGCGGAAGCGTATGCCGTGCAGTTTATGCAGTGATATTATCCAACGTCCAGAGGATATTTGCATTGAGAAGACACCCAGAGGTGTGTGCAATGGAAGTTAGTTTTTTGAAATGTAAACAGTGGGCTTTTCCAGCATTTCAAGGGCAACGGTCTGTGAATAGAGGCAAGGACCGAGTGTAAAAGAAAATTATTTAATTTAGCCAATAGCTTGACTCTGCACAGTATTCCTGTCTGGAGCTGCAGAGGAACCAACCTGAAGACCATAACCGACCAACTGAGTTCTCGACGTGTTCCCGAGGAAGATGTTCTCGTGAAAACATTGACGGCATATGGATAAAGAACCGGAAACAAGGAATTAATTGCTCTTGTGTGAAGATTAGCACTAATGACGTCCGTGTTCTCATCATCAGACAGAGTAGGAAATGCTGGTTCTACAGGCCAGCGTTAGATCTGACGGAACCCAGGTAAATATGCCGGAAGGCGGACCAATATTTCCTCACGGTGTTTCCGTCGCCATATATCTCCAGTATGTCATAATGTCAAAGATTCCTGGTCTTCCTATGGCTGCCATGCTCACAGAGAACAGGCAGTTCTGCTCAGGTTTCGAGTTAGAACCTCGCCATATTTATCAACAGGACTCGGATGGGTTATACCTGTGTTCCAGTTCCTTGCTGGAGTGGTTTCGGTCTGTATCAGTCAATCATCTGTGATATTGTTTCCCCTTCTTTATTTCTCCACCATCCTGTTTTTTTGTTTGTTTTTTTGTTTTTATTTTCCTCTGCGAATGGAGAACAATGACTTTCCGGGAACGACATCCTGCTCTGACTATGAACGGTTCTCGATCTTCTCCACTCTCCATCTGCTCCCATTCACCTATTGACCAGGTGTCCTTGCTTACATTATACTCATGTTGACCCGCTTTTATTCCATGAGAGACATTCTCCCTCCCCCAACCTCCCTTCTCCTGAACAAGATTATTTTGTCTTCCCTTCCAGTTCTGAAGAAAGGACTTCGATCTGAAAACGTTCGATCTGTCTCTCTTCCCAAACACGTAGCCTGACCTGCTGAGCACGTACAAATTTTCTCTCTGTGTTCCGGTTCCTTGTGCATTTCACCAGTTGCGATGAACGGCCTCGGATCAAGGGCATCAAGATTTTCTCATGACTGTCACTGACGGACGTATCAAGTAATTCGCAGCAGTTTCTCTTTTAAAAACCCGTGTCCATGCTGGAATCTCAGCGTGCTTCAAATATATTTGGATTCCACCATGCACGTTTCCCGTAACGGAGGAGTACTCCAATTGCTGCCAGAATTGGGGAACAAACACGTTCTATTGCTCACTTGTGTGACAGACCCATATCTCCGCCTGGACGGTCTTTTTGAATGCTCTGTGTACACGGGATGAAGCAGAAAATAAACCACGTTCAACAGAGCTGCATAGTTATAGTGTAAGTAAGAGACTAAAGCGACAATGAGATAATAGAGCTGTGAAAATCATTTAAAAACTGTTGAACAAACAAGTTTTCTGTCTCATGTGATGTTATGTGACCCCAATCAGTAGAGTGACATCTGACACATGCACTAGTTTAGCATCTGTGCAACAACACTCTCTCCGTCAACAATTCAATTTATTTTCCCAAATGTTTCATGTTCTACTAAAATTTCAAGGGCATCGAAGCCAGCGACAATATGTGTGTGCATGCCTAATTTTTTATGCACCTCTTGTCCTGCTATTCGCAATTCACTCTTAATCGAATATGTTGTCCACTTATCAATATGTTGTTCATATCCTTTGAGTTATTCCTATCTTTTCATTCTTTGTCATTTCCCAAGCTCCGTTTGCATGTAAAATCTCGTCCAGAGTTGAGGTGACTGGGGAGACGATGTCATGTAAACGGGGGGACAGCACTAACCTGAACAGAACCCAAACTAATAATAAGGAGATCAAGAGGAGCATCGACTACATCAGTTCATTTTGGCCTCCCGTTTCTCCGCATTTGATAAATGAGTAAAAGGGGAAGTATCATTTTCAATGCTACTCCCCCAAAATAATCAGCAGGCTGTTACATTTTAACGGATGAAAGAGAGATCGGAAGCACTGCTCAGTTGGTGAGGACATTGCAGTCATGACAACGAAAGCAGCTAACATTATTGCTCTATTAGAGATGCTGAAGTTGCGAAAGTTGGAACTGTGAAGCGATCAGGAATCCCTGGCGACTAGGACGTGTTTGTCGGGTTCCCCATCATGTTGGCTTACTGCTGCCTTGGTGTTTGGGGTCCAAGAAGTGGTGTGATCTGATCTGGTGTGTTGGTGCACTTCCGGAAATCTTGGAGTTCCAGACGACGATTCAGAAAGGACAGTTCTTGGTGCCCAAGGCTCATCAGCAGTTACGTGATTGGAAGAGAATGGACACAAGATTTAGGAGGCTGGAACCTCAGGAGCCAGCACGGTAAGAGTTGGAATTGGCAGTTGTGAAGGTCCGGATGCATATATGTTTATCCAGAGCGGATGAGTTGTGACAATAAATGACCGGTAATGATCCTGCGGAGGAAATGCTGAAAATCATATGTGGAACTGGTGGATTATGAATCTTATTTGCAGGCAATGTGAGAAAACAAACGTATTTTGGACAAGCACTTCCCGCCGTGATGGGGATTAGTTCAAATTTTGGGGGACATTTTAAGATTTTAAGATCTTAAAATCCTTGAGATTTAAGATCCTGGTGTACAAGGGGCCAGCCGTCATAAGAACAAGGAATTTAGCTTTTGCATGAGAGATCCTGTAACATCAACCGTGTCTGTGTCCAGTATCCTAAACATTAGTGTAATATGAGCAGAAATTGTGATCGAGTACTCAGTTTAATTTAAACAGCATCTTCAACTAGTTTGGAGCAGATAATTGTGGAGAGAGATTGTGCCACGTACACCGGGTCCAGTGAGGTGGGAAGCGAGATTTTATTCCATGTATTGAGGGGTATGTTAAATATGCCTGGGTCAAGCATTATTGAGACTGTTGTCACGTAAACTATGGTCGGGCCTTTTGATGTCCTTTGCACTGGAGTCTGTATTTGTACTGCGTGCGAAAAAATACGAAGTAATATAAACAGAGATTATAGTCTGGTCTGTTATGGATTATGAGAGTGGAAGCAGAACTAGTATGTACCAACCAGTCTATAGTAAGACAGAGTGAATGATAGAGATACATCAACCACATCAACAGCCTCCCCTCCTTGGATTCTGTCTTTACCTCTGGTTGATTTGGTGTAGCAGCCAGCATAATCAAATACCCCACCCACCCGGGACATTCTATCTTCTCTCCTCTTCCATCGGGTAGAAGATACAGGTGCCTGTGGGCACGTACCACCAGATTTAAGGACAGCATC